>NC_028358.1:26080918-26186642 GCF_000741045.1 Vigna radiata var. radiata | reverse complement strand
TCTCACAATTCTTGAAGACTAATATCTTTTGCAGATTTGGGGTTCCGAAGGCAATAATCAGTGATCAAGGCACACACTTCTGCAATCAGCTCATAGCAGCACTTCTAAGTAAATATGGAGTCAAACATAAGGTGTCAACACCTTACCACCCACAAACAAATGGACAGGCAGAGGTGTTCAATAGAGAAGTGAAGAAGTTGCTCCAAAAGCTGGTCCAGCCAAATAGAAAGAATTGGAGTCAATTGCTAGATGAAGCACTTTGGGCACAAAGGACAGCATATCGTACACCCCTTGGGATGTCACCTTTCAGAATAGTATTTGGCAAATCATGCCATTTACCAGTGGAGATTGAACACAAGGCATTCTGGGCTGTTAAGAGGTGCAATTTAGAGTATAATGCAGCAGGAAAGCAGAGGAAATTGCAGCTNCAAGAGCTGGANGAAATCAGGTTAGAGGCTTATGAGAACTCAAGGTTTTATAAAGAAAAAGTTAAAAGATTTCATGACATGAATATCTCAAGGAAAGAGTTCAGCATCGGGCAGAAAGTGCTACTGTANAACTCAAAGATGAAGCTGATAGCTGGAAAGCTTAGATCAAAATGGGAAGGCCCATATGTTGTAGTCCAAGTATTCCCAAATGGGGCAGTAGAGATTAGGAAACCAGAGGCTGTTAAGTCGTTCACAGTAAATGGTCATCAACTAAAAATATTCCATGAGAATCAGCTTTTAGAAAAGGAGAAAAACACACTACAATTCTATGATCCAGATATGGAAAAGCCACCATGAATAAGTTTTCTCTCATATTTTTTTTTTCTTTCTTTTCTTGTTTTGGTTAATTACCGTCTTGATTTTTGTTAGTGTAGAGTGTATATACTGTTTTCATATTATTGTTTTAGGTTTTGTTGTCTATATTTTTTTTTTATATATTTAGATGTTTTTCTTGGATTCAAACTTTTATATGTCCATGTGTTATCTGTTTGTAAATGTGATTAGATTCTGAGTTGTTTTGGCCTTTTATGTGAGAAACTGTTGGTGTTACTGTGATTGTGTGGCTGAATGCTTAGTCAATATAATTGTTGAGGAGGGTTAGATTGAATTCAGAAGTGCATAATTAGGATTATAATTTTTTATCTCTGAAATTGTAAACTGATGGGTGTTCATCNAGCTGTGAGAGTTGAAGGTTTATGACCAGAGCAAATCACAGCCCTTTGCTTACTTTAGACCCAGAAATTGGCAGAACAAGGAAAGGAATCAAGAAGGAGAAGCACCATAGTGAATCTGAGGTTACTGGAACATTTCCACCTTCGTTTGAGTGTATTTCAGACACATCTGAGAGTGAAGACATGGCTGCTGAGCAAAGAGAGAGGACGTTAAAGGAATTGGCTAATCAGGAAATTGGGTTCCAGCCCCTGTGCATTCAAGTGCCGTATGTACAAGGAGCTCCTAACTTTGATCTTAGATCTGGTTTCATCCAACTGCTGCCACGGTTCCATGGGCTGGTAGGGGAGGACCCTCACAAACATATTATGGAATTCACAGTGATCTGTTCAACTATGAAACCACTGGATGTGCCTGAAGAAATTGTCAAGATGAAGGCCTTCCCTTTCTCACTGCAGGATGCTGCCAAGGAGTGGTTGTTTTCTCAGAATGTTCCAATAGCTAGTTGGGGTGAAATGAAGAGGAAATTCTTGGAGAGATTCTTCCCTGCTTCCAGGACAGCAGCTGTGAGGAAGGAAATAAGTGGGATAAGGCAGCTGCCTGGGGAAAATTTGTTTGAATATTGGGAACGTTTCAAGAGGTTGTGCTCCACTTGCCCCAACCATCAGATAAGTGAGCAGCTGCTGCTGCAATACTTCTATGAGGGATTGCTGATTCAAGAGAGAAATATGATAGATGCTGCAAGTGGAGGAACTTTAATGGATAAGACACCTTCAGCAGCAAGGAATCTCATAGCTAATATGGCTGAAAACTATCAGCAAACTTTTACCAGGGGTGGCAGTAGCAAAGGTGTCCATGAGATGCAACTGAATGCAATCTCAGATACTGTTAGGACGAACATGTTCACTGGTAATAACCTGTTGCTTGGGAATAAAATCTTGGAGCTGATTGAGTTGATAGGGCAAATGGCTGTGGGAGGCCAAGCAAGTGCAGTAAAGAAACATTGTGGACTGTGTGCTTCAGATCAGCACTTCACAGATCAGTGTGCTCAAATTCAAGATAGTTTTGGGGCTGAATCAGTGGCAGCTGCATATCAAGGCCAGCAGAGCAACTTCAGGCAGACCCACCAGCCGTGGCAAACCCAGAATCAACAGCAGCACTATAACCAGGGGTCCAGTTCACAAAATCAGGGGTGGAGAAATTGGATGAACCCCAGATATGAGCCTCATCCGTACAATCAGCAAGGTAGCCAGCAAACAAATGGGCCAATGCAGAGCATGAATCAGTATACACAGCAATATAGGCAAAATCAGTCACAAATGCAGCCCAAGATGGACCCAAATCTGGCGGCTACCATTCAAGATTTGAAGATGCAGATTGGGCAGCTAGCACATGCCGTGAATGAGCTGGTAAATCAGAAAGTTGGAGGCATCCCTGCTCAGCCAGTGGTGAATCCAAAGGAACCACCAAGCAAAACATAAAAGATTCTGAGAATAAGCTTTCTTTTTCCTGTTCTAATTTTTTTTTTTTACTTGTAATATGCTGTGCATTTTCTTTTGTTTTCCAATTATGCATCTGTTCACGTGGAGTTTAAGTGCACTAGTTTTCATAGTTAAATTCAATTGCATGTGTAAATCTGTTTTGTTCTTTTCTGTTTGTTGTTTGTTTTTAGTAAACCTTACTCATTCACACATTGAGGGCAATGTGCCTCTTAAGTGTGGGGGTGGGAAGGTATAGGTTTAAATTATTTTTTTTCATGTAAGTATAGTTGTGTTTAGTATCTGTTTCTGCAATAAAATAGGGGTAAATATTTTTCATAATATGTTTTAGCTTTTGTAAATAGGAATTAGCTAAGAATGAGATTTTATTGTAGGTATTTTAGATCTCTTTTATTTTCGCTTTACTGTTATAGGTTCTTATTTTGATATTAGTTCATATCTTTAGACTTGTTTTAGGTTCTTTGTATTTCTCTGACTATTGTTTCATTGCTTTAGCATTTAGCTGTTTTGGATTCTTCTTTTAGTTTCAGCTTTGACTGTTATGAGCTCTTAAGATTTTTTACATTTTATTCAATTTTTTACATTGTTTTAGTGTTAGTTCTTTTCTTTTCCTGATTCGTGTCTTTTTCTTTTTGTCATTTACTTGTTCTGTTTTTAGTTCCATGCTTTGTTTTGAGTTTTCAAGTAGGATTCTTTTCATAATTAGGTTTTATTTTTCATTTGTTTTGTTCTAAATCTGTTTTGGCTTTCTCTTTGCTAATTCTTTTGTTACGTAGCCTCTAGGAATAGTTTATGTTTATCTTTTGTTAATACCTTAGGTAGTTTAAAATTGATTTGTAAGCTTTTTAGATCTCTGTTATGTCGGTTTTCTTATTTCATGTTCTTATTTTGACATTAGTTTCAATCCTGACTTTTGTTTCCTTACCTTAAGATTCCTCTCACTTAGGTTCTGTTTTTAGTCTTTTCTTAAAACTCCCTTTAGTTTTCTTTTATACATTTTCGTTCTGATTGATTTGGTCTTTTCGTATAGAAGTTTTAGTTAGGAGTTGTTGTAGGTCTTAGTTAAATCTGTTTTAGTTGGGATAGTTCTTTTAGGTTACAGTCTGTTTTGCCTTAGTTTGTTTATATTGTAAATAGCTTTAGGCAATTTTGTTTAGGTATTTCTAGATTTTGTTTCATATTTTACTCAACTTTTCGTTGTTTTACTCTATTTTAGTTTGAGCAGTTTTTGTCTAGGTTGCATTCTGTTCTGCTTCCTTCTATTCATATTACATATAGCTTAGGTAATTTTGTTTAGCCACTTCTAGGTTCTTTTAGGTTCTGTTTCAAGCTTTTCCTCATTCCTTGCTGAATTCACTCAATTTGTAGCTTTATTTCCTTAGATTAGGATTGTCAAGAGTAGACTTAGCTTTAGATTTAGGCAGAGGTAGTTCTAGCATTGATTTTTGCAGTCTCTAGTTCATTTCACTTCAGTAGTTTTTGCATAGGATGAGTAGCAAGTCAGTTTTAACAAATTTTTAACCCTTGAGAGATTTTGGGCCAGTTTTTTTTGTCTTTCTTGTGTGATAACATGCATGTTTAGCTGTCATTCTGATTTTGCATTGATTCTTTATTGATGTGCTTGCTCTTGGTAACTTTAAATATGATCTAGGCATCCTTCATTTTCAGCCATAGCCAATTTAACCTATCCAATTCATTTCTTACCATTGTACCCCGTTTTGAGCCTTAGCTTCTTTTCTTGTTTCCATCCATTTCAAGCCATTTCCCTTTAACCATTACATAACCTTAGAGACTTGTGAGATTTAGAGAGAATTCTGGAACTTGTTGAGTGCAGGAAAAGAGTGAGGCCAGAGGTGAAAAAAAAAATGTGCTGAAAAATATGGTGTGGTTGAAAAAGAAAGAACAGGTCTAGAAATGAAAAAAAAAAATCAGGAAAAGAGAGTAAAAGGAAAGAAAAGACCTGAAATTAAATTCAAAAGAAAGAAACGATCAGAGAAAGATAAAAGAAAAATTAGCTGGCCACAAAGCTTGAGAAAGAATGCACTAAGTTCTAGTTTTTACCCTTCTTCTTTACATTTCTCTGTTTCATCTAAGTCTTATTTTTTTCTCTGTTTTTTTTTCCATTTCATTCCGTGAACATTACAAGCCAAATAAAGACCTTTTGATTTAGAGAAACCTTGAGTAAAGCATTGTCATTTAGAGTCTTTTCAAAGTTGTGAATGATGGTTAGCATGTCATGATTGAGTGAAACAGGATTATCCCCAAACACTTGAGTGAATATGAGTGCATACACTGCATCCTGTGAGGTTGAGGCTGACTGCTACTTTCCCATATGTTTGAATTGCTGATTTTGATTGGATTGAGCTGTTATATGCCTGCTAGAATTGCTGAAGCTTGAGTTTGAAGTTGAGATTTCTTTTGTGCAGTTCTAATTTGATGAAATAGCTAGGAATTGGTTTGATTTTTGCAGGTTTGAATTAGCTGAAATAGAATTTAGAAGTTTCCTGGTTTTGTCTAGTCTTTCAGGTTGTGTGTTGAGTCTTTTTCTTTGTTGTTGGAGTCTTTGCTTTTGCTTGTCCTTTTTAGTTTGTCCCTGCCCAGGAGGACAGTTCTTTAAGTGTGGGGGTGTGATAACTCCCAATTTTTCCCTCTTTTCTTGTGTTTAGAAGTAAATTTTAATTTCTTTTAATCTTTAATTGTTTAGAATTAGGCTAGTTTAGGATTTTTCTGTAATTTCTTTAGTTTTACAAAATTATAGTTAAAAATAGATTTTTAGGTTTATTTTGTAGAGTTTTTGAATAATTAGGAAATTAATCTTTTTCTGTTTTTTTTTAGCTTTGTTTAAATGAATTTTAATTTTTTTAATTGCTGTATAAACCGTTTCTCATTTGCTGATTGGTCCCTGTTCTTAAACTTTTCTATTTTGCAGAATGACCCTGGCTAAATAGGCTGGTAACTGGATGAGATTTGCTGCACATAATGGGCTGAAGTCCAATTAATAAGCTGATCTGAAGATTTGATGTGGGTCGTGCATTGGGCTGATTTGAAAACTGTGCTGGGCATTAGACACTNNGGTGATTGGATGCTGCTGTTTTGGGTACCTTTAGTGGAACGGTGCGTTTTGGAGTGGCTTTGGCTGCAGAGAGAAGGTTCGTTTCTTCACTTTCATTTTGAAAAAAAATTCTGAGAGATTGCTTTGAGAAGAACGAGAAACGGAGATAACACCTGGAAGCTAGGGCTCGTGCCACTTAATCGGTTCAGAAGCTAAAGGAAGAAGAGCTCGAGGCACGTGTGGGTCTGAACCGGCAAAGAAAGCAGCAAGGTGATCGGAGGGTTGAGAAGCAAATTGAATAAGGGGTCGTTGGATGAAGAGGTTAGGATAAAGGTCTTGTTCCCTTTTCTTTCTTTCTCTGTTATGAATTTTTACCCTATATAAAGGGATTGTTTTCATGTAAATAAGGGGACGATACACTGGGATATTGATTGGGGTCACTTTCATTTTTNTGATTCTTACGTTTTAGAGAGCGAGAGTCTAGGGTTTTATCGCTTCCGGTAGAGTCCAGTTCTCGTGTTCTTGCTTGTTCCTTTTCGGTAAATTCTTGTAATCTCTNTTGTTCAATAAAAATTTCTGTGATGTTTCTGTTCGTTTTATCGTTGTGTTGAATCTTATTATGAATTGTGTTCTTGATCAAGGATGTTTGAATTTGTTTTGTGTGTTTTGATTTCAAAACGATTTTTGACTCTATATCTCTGCAATTTTATGATTCTTTTAGAATCAAATGACTCCATAGTGAGCATTTTCTTTCGGGATGTCGTCTCGATGCAGAGATGAGTCGAATATATAAATATTCATCTGGATTTATGTTTCTTCTCTGTTCTATACTTTTGTTAGTGTTTTGATTACTTGATTTTACTTTTCTAGGAATTACAATTTTTCTTTATTTTGTTTCATCATCTTTTATTGATTTAGTCTAGAGGTATTTTGTAAATTGATTAGAAGAAAGAGTGTAAAGTGCTAAATCATGTTCTGTAACAGGAACCAAAATACTCCATAGTGAGATTAAATTTTTAAAGGATGTCTTCCTAAAAAGCATGTAACCTTCTTTCATCCAAATCAATATACATTTGCCTATGTCTTAGTTAGTTATTGTATTTTTCACATTTGCTGAATTTGTTTTAGATTAGTTTTTGCTTATGTTTCATTTTTTTAATTTTTTACTTACACTTTATTTTTTTTTTCTTTCCTTAAACAGAGTTTGTTTTTAAGTCTTTTATTTTTCAATCTTTCATTTTAAATAGATTTTATTTCTTTACTATTTTCTCTTTAAATTTCTTTGTTTAATTTCCTTTCCCCACCTTGTCTGTTAGTTAGTAGTTAGTTAATAGTAAATAGAATAAAAGCAAGAATTAACCAAACATTTTAAACTTAATTTTTTTTCGAGTCCTAGGATTGATATTCTGGTCATCCCTATACTACATTAGTGGGGACCAGTACTTTGTTCTCTTTTTGTGCGACCAAAACGAGTTTAACACCCCTTCAACAAATTAAAATTATTGTTGGTCTCTACACAATATTCTTTCATGACAAATATATCCTTAGCCATATTTATCTTAATTATATCACTTTATAAAGTTGGCTAATAAAATATAATAGCCCTAACACATTTAATAATTGTTCTATATATATATATATATGACCCAAATTGCTAACATATAACAAACCAAATAAAAGTCATAGAGGAAACGATTTTGCTGTAGTGAAGCAGAGGAGAAACCATTGAGAGAGAAGAAATAAAACTGATGAAATCTGAATTTTAACAACACATAAAAAATCTAAAAGAAAGAAAAACTCATAAAAGTCCAATAATTCACAAAAACTCCATATAGAAAATCGGTTAGATGTTAACAAATGAGTAAGAAAGTTGCCAGTAAAAAAATAGGAATCATATTCTCAACATACAAAGAAAACATTTTTTTTTTGAAGAGAAGAGAATGAGAGGAGAAACTGAATGTTGCATAGGAGAAGAGAAGAAATTGAATGCGAAAATTTGGATATGTGCAACATGCACAAAAAAACCTGAAAGAGAAATAAAAACCTAGAAAATTCCAAAAAAGCACAAAATCCATAGAGAAAACTAGTTTGATGTTCACAGATGAGTAAGAAATGTCAGATAAAAAATAGAAATTGTCTTCTTAACACACAAGCTCCGATTGAGGTAATTCCAAAACAAGGTGAAAGTTCACACTTTTGAACTTCAATTTAGGTTCAAGAATCACTTAATTTGGGTGAGTAGAATGAGAGATACGATCACAAGATAAATTTGAATAGAAGTGAGTTTCTGAATTTGGTTGAAGAAAGAATAAGAGGTGAAAATGAAAAGTAGAAAGAAACAATCACTCTTTCCAAGGAAGGAACACACAAAGATTGGAAAAGTCCTATATATATAGCCAAGGGGGTTCTTGAATCACTCTCACTAAGATAAAAGAGATGAACTATAATATTTCTGAATAAAACTCAACTTGTTTTTATTGATAAAGATGGTTCAGCATATATAGAAGATTTAACCATAATTACAAAGGATTCATTAATTACAATTACATCCCACTTGTGCTAATAATGATCCCATTTAAGCTAATAATGATCTCACTGCTTAATGGTTGATTATAACTAAAATTGTGGCAACCAAAAGCATTCAATTATGCATCATTTTGGTCTCCCTAATTGGCCAATTGGGCCTTATTACAACTTGAAATAAAACCAAATTAAAGCTCATTAATTGATTACCCAAACATAATTTTGGTATACCAATTTTTCAAAGGAATGGGCCATTATTTAATAAAAACTAATTACTTAAAAGCTACAACAAAGTGGCGTGTTAGTCTTCTTTCATTTGGGCCATGATTTTTATCCTTGAAACTTGGGCTTGTATTCAAATAATATGGACAATACTTGTTGAAGAGCTTCCTTTACTTTTCTTGCTCTGGCCTTTGTCATAGGCCCATAAATTCTTTTAAGTGGATCGTTGCTCTTGCTCATGGTCACGTCCTCATCATTAGTTGGATTCATATCATTAGTTGTCCATGTCAACAAAACAACCTTTGTAGGATATGAGGTTAGGTCAATTGTGTGGGAGAAAAGGTGAGGTTGGTTCTATGAGTGTTCACTTATGGAAGGCACGAACGACAATAACAAACAAAGGTTTGTAGGTGATAAATTATAGGAGGAAAGTTCAACTCAAGAATGGAAACTGAAATTGCAAACCTCATGAGCAATGAAAGAGAGAGGGAAAGCAAAAGTAAGCCATTGTGTATTGAATATATGCACAAAATTTGTATAACAAATTGTTAAACTTATCTACAAATCTCATTGTCCATACATATCGATTAATTAATTAATAGTTTAATACATTATTTTTTCAAAATTCATACGTAATATTCATACTTAATAATTGTTTACCTTATCTACTAATAAAATTACCAATAATGGGAGATTAAATCTTTCAAAATTGTTCATTTTTCATGGCACCAACAATCTCTACAAACTTAATCCTTAAGCAATTAATTTAGTCTTACATGTTGAAAAATTTATACATATTGTGTATTTACAAATGGATTATAATCGATAAATAAATATCTATATATAATGCTAAATTTACCTATGAATTTACATTATTTGTGATTATAAACTTAAAAATGATTTCATTTTAAAATATCTCTAGAAGGATGCTTTAAAATAATTGATAATTATTTTTTTTTGTTATGTAAGAGATAATTATATTATACTTTTGATAAAATGAAAATAGAAACTAAAAGAGAAGTTTATACATACGTCATTTTATCCTTGTCAACATAATTTAATCATTATTATTTTTATCATAAAACATATATGTAACATTAAGAACATAATTACATATATGCCTATTTATTCCAATGTTATACCAAATAATTTATAACAACTTTATATATTTAAAACTACTTTCCACATCCTATATTTTACATCATGCATATTACATCCTAGATTTTTCTAATACTAAGAGGAGAAGGAATATTATTTACTTACTTTTCCTTCTTATTCGAGTACATATTACTAGACTTTTGTTGAAAGAAAGAAGTTAATAAGCGGGATAACATGTACCATGGGTGGCATAAAGAAGGTGACCATCATAGATCATTGTATGAATATAGATATGCTTGGCATCATGGCAAAAGTGAGGATTGAACTTTTCATCACATGGAAGGTGATAACTCAATTTTTATACTCTCATATTGAAACTTATTACACTCCTTTAATGTAACACCCCAATAAAATGAAACTTATTACATTTTTGTTTCTTTTACCTTTCAAATTTAGTCTAAATTTGTAATTTTTAAGAAGTTTTAGGTATTGCATCACCGTTCAGTGTCATCCATTCGCAACTAGTGCGCTTTTGAACCTTGCTTACTGTTTCGATATCACTTGTTATTTTATTGGCGCCCAGCTGATGGGGCACTCCAAGTTATGTTGGTTCCCAACGCCACTTGATGCAGCTCAAAAATGCAGAATTTCCAACTCTGACCTTTGATAACTATTTTGATCATAACTTCCTCTATAAGTGTCCGACTAAGTTGATCTTTTTTTGTTGGATTATAGACTCAAAGAAATCTAATTTGAGTGATAAAAAATAATTTTTGGAGCTCTATTATATTTTCATTTCACATTGGAAGATTGCGAATGCAGAGCCAACATAACTCCAAGATGTTTGCTAACTGTTTAGGTTATAACGTTTTCTAAAGATCTCCAATTGAGTGGATTCTTATTGCGTTGGATTCTAGACTCAAAGATATTTGATTTTAGTTCTAGAACAGTTTTTGGAGCTTTGTATAAGATGCAATTTAATTTGGAAACCATAAACCAAAAGAAACAATTCCCTTAAGATATTTCAGAATTCTTTTAAATGTTATAAGATGGGTTCTTTAGGACTAGAGTGATACCTAACACATTCACACATTTGCATAATATTTGGCCTACTTGTAGTGAGATACAATAAAAATCATATTGTACCTCTAAACATAGTTTGATTAACTTTTGTACTTGATTCATGCTTATCCAAGTAGCATGATGTTGCCCTAGGAGCGGTTTCTTCCTTAGTTATATCTATACCAAATTTCTTTAAGACCTCCTTGCAATACTTGGATTGTGATATGAAGGTTCCACCTTTCATTTGCTTAATTTGTAACCCAATAAAGAATATTAATTCTCACATCATTGACATTTCAAACTCTCCCTATGGAATACTTGCAAAACCTTGACAAAGAGAGTTATTAGTTTATCCAAATATTATATCATTCACATAAACTTTAATAAGAAAAATATTTTCACCTATTCGCTTAATAAAGAGAGTTACATCAACCTTTTTCCTTTAGTAAAATCATTTTCTAATAGAAAAGTTGTAAGTCTTCAATACCAATATTTAAGAGCTTGTTTTAATCCTTATGGTGTCTTCTTTAATTTATAGATATGATTAAAGAAAATATAATCTTCAAAACTATGGGGTTGTTCGACATACACATCTTTCTTAATAAATCATTAAGGAAACACTCTTAACATCCATTTGATAAAGTTTAAATTTCATAATTGAAGCATAAGCAAGAAGTAGGCATATAACCTTTAACCTCACAATTGGAGCATATGTCTCATCATATCTTGTACCTTCTTCTAAGCAAGAAGTAGGCATATAACCTTTAACCTCACAACTAGAGCATATGTCTCATCATATCTTGTACCTTCTTCTTGATTATATCCTTTTTCAACAAGCCTAGCTTTATTATTGGTTATGTTTCCATCTTCATCCAACTTATTTCTAAACACCTATTTTGTTATGCATCATTAGTCATCTTTCAAACTAATTCAATTCCTCTTACATTGTTATGCACCATTGGTCATCTTGGAAAGCTTCTTATATATTTAGGAACATGTTTGAAAATTACTCTTTATGAACTTTTTAAAGGAATAAAGTCAAATGTTGCTCACTTAAAACTTTGTGGATGGAGATAGTACTGAATATTGTCAAAGAAAATTTGGGAAATTTTGATTCTAAGGTCAATGACACTATACTTATGGGTTATTCTCCTAATACTAAGGCATACATAGTTTTTAACAGGAGAACCTTGCATGTCGAAGAGTTTATGCATGTTGACTTTGATGAATTTATGGACCTTGAGAAGAACCCTCTTGAGTAAAAAAAGACAAATGTAGGTGATGAAGAAACTCCTAAAACAAATGAAGATTATCTAAAGAAGGCATTTGATGAAATGTATACGAACGAGAATCCTCCTCCTTAAACTGAAGATTTTGTAAAATGTTGGAGATCGCGAAGAGGATTATCACTAGACAACATAATAGGAGATATCAACCCAAACATATTTAGGATCATTTGATTCACTTAACATGGTTTTAGCAAGTTCCTCTAAAGCTCTATTTTTCCTTTCTATAAATCTATTTTGTTAAGGAGTTATAGGTGCAGAACAATTATTAGTAATGTCATTCTTTTCACAAAAATTTACAAAATATTCATGTTGAAATTCACCTCAATGATCACTTCTCCAAACTTTAATTTTCAAATCTTTTTCGTTTTGAATCATTTTGGAAAGTTTCTTAAAGGCTTTTAATGCCTCACTTTTAAAAGTAAGAAAGAAAGTCCATGTATATTTTTAATAATCATCAACAATCATAAGAGCATAATAATTTCCAACAAAACTTTTTATCCTAGAAGGACTAATTTCCAACAAAACTTTTTATCAATATGCAGAAGTTCTACAAGTTTCGATGTAGGAATAATATCTTTAGAATGAAAAGAAGTTTTCACTTGTTTTCCCTTTTGACATGCTACACAAAGTTTATCTTTTTCAAAATTTAGTTTTGGTAAACCAATTATTAAGTTCTTATATATTAATTTATTCACATATAAATAAGAGCAGCTCTTTTATGCCATGATCATTGATTTTTCTCTTTAACAACTAAACATGTTATATTCCTAATTGATGTATGATCAAAATCAATTAAATAAATATTATTATGTCTTGTACCTTTTAGAGCAACTTCCTTTGAGTCCTTGTGATGAATGGTGCAATAATTGCTTTCAAAGATCACTTTAAGCCCTTTTGTCACAAAGTGGACTAATACTTAGTAGATTGTGTTTTAATTCTTCAACAAGTAACATATCCTTGATCTCCAAGTTATCTACCCCACCAATATTATCAGTTACAAGGATCTTTCCTTTATTATTGTCTCCATAGGTAACAAAGTCTTGTGCCTTTCTCTCCAAATTTACAAATTTCTCCTTATCTCCAATCATATGTCTTAAACATCCACTTTCAAGATACCACACAAACTTTCTACATTTTTAAGATTCCTACAAAACAAAAAGAACAAGCTTTTTAGGTCCCCAATAACTTGTTTGGGTCCTTAGGGTTAGAGACAAGTAAAAATCATTTAATTATAGATCTCCATACATATTTTTCAGTTACAACACCATAATTTTTAATGTTACACTAATTTGAAGTATGATTCTTTTTCATGCAATAGAAACATGTAACAACATTTAAGTTCCTAGAATTAATTGTTCCTTTCTCAACCTATACCCTACGAGTTCTTTTATTTTTATTCTTATTCTTAGGAACATGCATTTTTTTTTATTAAAATCCTTTTCCTTAAACATTAGCTTTTCAAAAAATTTATTTTTAGTTGCATCTTCAAGTGATTTTTCAAGAATGTCAATATCAATCATATGGCTTTTACAAAATGTGCACTCAACATATACATTTTTAAAATTCTTTTGCAAAGCTTTATGTTCAGATTTTCATTTATTATATGCAACAAACATATTTTCGGATTTATAAAATAATTCTTGAAAAGCATTATACAGTTCATCGTAATGTTCATTATCACTACAAACCCTTACATTGCTTCTAGAAGAATTGTTATCAGCCATTAAGCAAAGATTTTTTTTCTTCATCTAAGACACTTGAGTTGAATGAGTTTGAATCATTTTCCTCCCAAGCAATATAGGCCTTCTTCTTTTTGTAGAACTTCTTTCCTTTCTTTTCTTTACTCCTTTTGACATTTGGGAAATCTACCTTTACATGAATGGTTTCTCCGCAACCGTAGTATTTAAAATTTGAAGAAGATCCTTGATGCTCCTTCTTGTCACTTATAACTTGTTCTTTACTTTTGGATTTTATGAAATTGATGAATTTTTTAATCATAAGACTCAAGTTTTCATCATCTGAATCATCATCCTCTTTATGGCTTTTATTCTTTACAATTTTAGTTTTGAAAGCCATGTTCTTTTTCCTTCCTCAGTCCTCTTCTTCATTTAAGTGTTCAAGTTCAAGTTCATGCTCTTTCAACTTACCAAAGAGAGATGCAACGGACATCATTGCAAGATTTTGAGATACAATGATCGTCGTGACCTTTGGTTGTCATGTTCTATTCAAAGATTCCAAAATCTTAATATTAAGCTCATCTATATCAAAAATTTTACCTAAACCTGTGAAATTGTTAACGATGTGTGTGAAACACTTCTACACATCTAAATGGTTTTGCCTTGTTGCACTCGAAACATCTAATACTCTTGAATTAACGAGTTCTTCCTAGCACACTTCACATCATCTACTCCTTCATAGGTTACTCTTAAAGTTTCTCACATTTCTTGAGCACTAGTACAAACAGATATCTTGTAAAACTCATAAAGGATTAAAGCAGATGATGTAATGCTTTTGGCTTTAACATCATATTGTGCCCTTATTTTTCATCAACATTCCATTAAGAAAATGGCTTTAATTCATGCACATCATTCACAGTTATTATAGGTGAAAATGGACCACTAATTACTACATCCCAAACACCCCTTTCAACATATTCCAGAAAAATCTGCATTCTAACTTTCCAAAAGTGATAATTTTCACCAACAAAAAGTAGAGGTTGGTTAATAGAAACACTCTCGACAAAGGTTTGATTTTGTCCAACCATTTTGAAACTTATTTTGAAAAACTATCAAAGTAAGCTTTGATACAAATTGTTAAAGTTGTAGCACGAAATATTTACATTAGACAAAAACCAAGAAGGGAAATGAATTGGTTTGTTTAACAAAAATTGATACTTTTCTTCAATATTATTGTTCAATTAAAATATTTTCTCTTATTTTAATAACTTAAGTAAAATAAAGAGAGTAGTGAATAAAAAATGTGTACACAAATATTTTATATTGGTTCAAATCAAAAGTTCATACATCCAATTGTTAATCTCTCTAAAAAGGGATTAACTCAAACACTAAAAATAAATCAAACTTATAATCAGAGAAGAAAGAGTTTAATATTTAGATAACACCTCTCTTTAAGACACAAGAGATGAAAGGCGTCTTCCTTGAATTATACAAGGATAGTCACGCAAAGGATGAACAACTTCTCATAGCAACAACTCGAACACTCAATCACCCAAAAATCTACTTAGTAAAAGTTATCACTTTACCCACACTAGGTTTTTCAAAGTTCATTTTTACAAACATAAAGAGTTTCTCTAGCAATCACAACCCTAAACCTTTGAATAAATTTGTTTTTTCATAATAAGTCTCCACAAAAATATATAGGCTTCTTATTAGAAAATTAGGTCAAGAATTGAAAGAGTCAAGTCACAACTATCATCAATAATTGATTATTTAAAGAGATAATTGATTATCACAAAAACTTTTTTAAAAACATTTTTTCTCTGTGTAATTGATTACCAACAATGATAATCAATTATCACATAGACTCTTCTAAAAAATTGATTTCAATTAGATAATTTATTATCATTAGTGCTAATAGATTATCATAAAGTTTTTTTTGGATAAATAAAACTTTTCCTGGATAATCTTGTGCATGCTACTTTGTGACACTCTAAGCTAAGCCCTACAAACAATTTATTCACTAATTATGACTTGTTACAAAGACCTAATCAAATACATAAACAAAGCTTTCTAATATCTTTTATCATCATTTTAAGTTCTTGAATTTGATTTTATCATCATCAAAATTAACTCTTGAATAATGATCTTCATCATTTTCTTGTTTTGCCAACATAATCTTGGTCTCTATTACAAGAAGCAAGAAATTTATTTATTGCAGAGATATTGTGATGCAGACTTTACATATGGTAAAATTGAAAGAAAAAACGTCGACGAAAGATATTACTTTATTGAAGGAAACTCAGTCTTATCATGTAGTAAAAAGCAAGGTACAACTACTATATCCACTATTGAAGCAGAATACATATTAACTACCAATTGTTGTGATGAAATCTTATGATTCAAGAATAAATTAGGGGACTGCAACTTTCATAAGAATAATGTTTCGGATGTGGGATCCAAGATCGAACACAATCCAAACCGCTTCTTCTGTACACTTCCCAAGATCTTCCACGCTCTTCCACCGATTGGTTGTGACCTGCAAGTTAGCACTCCGACGCTCAAGTCAGCAAGGTCACCGTGAAATTAGCGCAAATGTGATTAGATCAAAAGTAAAATACCTAGCTAACATTTCTGTATTTATAGGCATCAAGCTCAAGTAATGGGCATTAAGTTCTTGTGTAACCGTTGCCCTGCACTCCACAAGATTTGCTCACCACTTGTAACCGCCTCATCACTTGTAACCGTCACATCGTGCCCGTGATATTCACTTCATTAATCATCTATCACACTATGTTCGTACTTCTTCAATACTTGACCGATCGATATGATGACTCAACCGATCGACCCCACCACCTTTATTCCTCTTATATGATTATCATTTAATTCACTCATTTCCACCTCATCGACCACCTCCTAATACTACAAATAACATTCTTATTCTCTGTAATAATAGTGTTGTAATAAGTTTAACTAAAAATTTCAATGTTTATTCTAGAACAAGAGACATTCAAAAAAAGTTCATAACTTTCAAATATTTTTTTGTATTTCAATATATAAATAATATTTTGTTTTATTTTGGTATTCATATTTATTTTCAAATTTTAATTTTTAAATAATTTTTAAAATTAAAATAATTATTTTACCAATATTATGTTTTGATTGGACTATATTTTTAAACTTAACATTTTGTAATTATTTATAAAATAAACAAAAATTAGATACAATAAAATTATTAAAATTATTTATAATTATAAGAATAACAATACTAATTTTTTTATTACAATAAAATTAAATGTTCACTAATATATTATAAGTAAGGTTGTTATATCATATGATGACACCACATGTGAAGAAAATGACATGAAATTACCTTAGCAATTTAGGCGAAGGCGAAGAATGTGTTGAAAAGAGCAGAGAAAAAGTTGTTATCCACAACGACATCAACACAAGGCGTAGGGTGTGTCTGTCTCTCTCTCTCATGGCAACCTCTTCCTCTCCGACAACCTGTGTCCGCTCCCTCTTCCGAAACCCTCCCAGAGCCCTTCTATCCTTTCCCCATTCCTTTCACGCCGTCAAACGCTCCTTCTCCTCTTCTGCAAGCTATGCCACTCTCAAGCTCCCTCTTGGCTTCTCTCTTTCTCCAACACCCCTCATTTCCAAAGGGTTATCGCATAGGAGAACGCCACTAGTCAGGGCTGCTACTATTGAAGAAATAGAAGCGGAAAAGGAAGCAATTGAAAATGATGCTGTTAGTTTCTGAACAATCTCCTCTTTCTTTTGCCATCCTTCACTTCTTTAATCTCTCGCTATCCATTTCCCTCTCTCAGAAAAGCAGGATGGAGAGAACTATTGATAATGTCCGAACAAATTTCAACTCCATAAGAACAGGGAGAGCAAACCCTGCCATGCTTGACAAGATTGAGGTATGCTTCAAACTCTTTCTCACTCTTTTAATTCCCACCTACCTTGTTTTGGCCAGTCGGCTTATTTCCTCGGAAATTTATCTCTTCTTGTGACTCCATTTTGGGAAACTTCTTACCTTAAAATTTAAATGTATTTATGTATAAACTAATTTTGCAGAAATTTTGTCCCGATACTTTTTCTTAAAGATTGTTTTTAACTTACGCATAAGATAATTTTAGTTTTTGGTAGAAGTTTATTTTTTCTTTGAGTTTTTGCTGATATAACTTATAAGTACTTGTTAAGAAATTTATTTAACCAGTTAGACCCGCATCACTTAATGTACTGCTGCCTTAAGCATTTGGTTTTATGATTCAACCAATTCCCTTGTTAATCGTATGAACTCTTTTATTTTAATGATTGCGAAGAAGGGTTATCTGATTTCAAACTGAATAATACATGTCTTTGCGTTCTTAAGATTGTATGGTATTCCGTTCTGTCACGATGATTGAAGTTAATGCTCAGTGATTTCCGTTTGTTTGACATGATTACTTTTTCTTGCATGAAAGTCTATGTTATCTATCAGCTTTTGCTTTTACATTTTTTGTGCGGTTGGTTTGGATTGGTTGACATTTTTCATTCACTCCATGTCTGGTCTGATTATCACATAACTGTTTAGTCATGTTAATAGTACCAAGAAGCCTCCAGTTGGCACAGGAAACTACCCCATCAAATGTATATTTTCAACTGTTGATTTGGTTCAACTAGCATAGCCTGCATGATCATATCTAGTTACAAAATGATGAGAGTTCGTATGCTGTACTCACCTGTTAACTAAATGCTGAATAAAAAGTGATCAAATGTATTACTTTTATTTTCTAGAGAGTTTTTCCCCAGTAGATGACCTGTTTCATAACGTGTTTTTAGGTGGAATACTATGGAACTCCAGTTAGTTTGAAGAGCATTGCTCAAATTAGCACTCCTGACGCCAGTTCTCTTTTGGTACAGCCATATGACAAATCAAGGTATATTATGCACTAACACATGGCATGCCAGAGGGTTGAAATAGATAACAAACATCAAAATTATATTATCCAAGCTTATTATTGTACAATTCCATTCTACTTCGTGTATGGCATACTTGCGATGGTCCATATGGCTTACTTCTTTTGCACTCTCTCTTAGTTGTTACATATTACTCATTGATTGAGGGTATATGTATCCATCTGAGGCATTCTTCATTCACATGTCATAAACAAGTTTTAAAACTGTTATTGAACATGTTGATGTGATATCCTGTGTGTGGAGTAATACTTAGCAAATTTCTGATTATTTGTATATTTTTTTAGTTTGAAGGCTATTGAGAAAGCAATAGTTAGCTCTGATCTTGGTATGACTCCAAATAATGATGGAGAATTAATTAGATTGAGCATCCCACAGTTGACATCTGAAAGGAGGAAGGTATTTTCCAGTTCCACTGATGCTGCTGTGTCTAGGTTCACTCTTTTATGAGATTTCTTTTGACCTCTCATTCTTTCTCTGTAAATTACATTCTTACACTCACTGACTGTATGTTTATTCCTAATTGTTCTAATTTCTTATTTAGCTATTAGCAAAAATGACATAGTATATATTCATGACCCATAACAAAACTGATCTCTACAGGAAAAAAGTTGACTTAGTATATTGCTGCTCATAATTCCAATAGAATTGTTTTTGTTATCAATTTATTTCCTTTATGAATTTCTACTATATTTTTTATAAAGGTCCTCTATGCATAAATTCTAGTGAATATTTTAGGGTCTGGATGAATATGTTGATTTCATGTTGTCATCTGATGATCTTAAATAGTTTATTTAGGGTCTGTTATTGTTTTGTTATTTTTTTCCCCTAAAGGTGTATAAGTTTTGTAGAGGTCAAAAGTAATATACTTTTGGAAAAGAAAACCTTTACGATAGATTCATTTTTTTTGTTCAATCTTAAACAAACAAGCTTGTAAGCTATCGTTTAATCTAATTTTGCTTTTGTTTATAGGAACTATCGAAAATAGTGGCTAAACAAGCTGAAGAAGGGAAGGTATGTTTTCTAAATACTTTACCTTTGTGATAATGTTTTCACCCTTGTTTATTGCCAATTTGAGGATTTACTTTCCTTAAAAGGATAAAACATCTTTTATCGTTAAGAACGAACAAACATCAACCAATTGTTGAAATGTAGATACCAAATTTCGTTTCCTTTTCTGTCTATTCTGAAACTTGTGGTTGTAATCTGGTGAAGAATAATAGTTAATGACCTGAATGATCAATGGTACTAACCTGTGAAGAGTACATACTGTTTGGTTATTGTATAGTAATATTCCTATGCAAGTCATACATGAAATAACTATATATCTTGAATGCTTCTAGAATAAACAAGAAATATTTTGACTTCGTTGCACCTATTTGTAATTTCCTTTGAATGATTGTGTATTTTCAATTTTTTTTTTTTTGGTAGGTGGCTTTGAGAAATATAAGAAGAGATGCATTGAAAGCTTATGATAAACTTGAGAAGGTTTGAACCCTCTAAATACACCTTAACTCAGTGATTTATTTCTAGCGTTGTGGTTCATTTCTCTCCATTTCAGACTGTGAGATTTCTTGTATTATTCATTTTTTTTTTTGGAATTATCTGATAGGAGAAAAAACTCTCCGAAGATAATGTGAAGGATCTATCAAGTGATTTACAGGTAACTGCAGAGCAATTATACAGGGTTCTATCTACTTTTACTCCATTTTAAAATTCCAATTTCCATCACCCTTTTGTATTTTTGTTGGGGATGGGGCAATTGTGTGAAATAATAGCAATCATTTCAAATAAAAATCCTAGAATAGTCAAGTTTCCTTTATTTTCCTCACGGTAATTATTTTGTTATGTAGAAGCTGACAGATGATTATATAAAGAAAGTTGATACCATCCTCAAACAGAAAGAAAAGGTACTATATATTTCTGCTTAACTGATGTGTTTTAATAGCTTATGACTTTTCCTCATTATATAATATTTTATCCATCTTTGATGTTAACTTTTCCAAATTTTATTCTATACTTCCTGATTTTTATTTAATTATTTGGGATTTGACAAGTAACTTCTTCCATTATTTCAGGAGTTGCTGACAGTTTGATGCTTTGATGCTGAGTTCTATCTAAACAAGGTCAAATTTTGTATCCACTTCGTTCTACGGTTGGATAATTAATTTAACTGTTTATTGGTTTTACAGAGGATAAACTTTTGAACTAAATATATTTTTTTTTTCCCGAATTGAAAAAGTAAGTTTGTGCCTGTAAATTGGACTTACTTTGCATAATTCATTGAAATTTGACCCTCAAGGAATCATGATTGTGAAACTCTTGAATCTACTTGTAGACTCTTGCAAATTCATTTGTGATAACTTAGGGTATGATTGGGTAAAGAATTTAAAAGCAGTTATAAGTACTCTTGAATAAGTTGATTATAAGTCATTTTTTAAGATCTTATTGAGATGGATGGAGAATGAGGTTTTTTGTTGGAAGTGAAATAGAGTGGAAGAGAAGAAAAATATTGAAAAGTTTAAACGATTATGTTCTCGAATGACTTACATAGTGAAATAAATTAAAACCGATAATACAGAATCTTATAAGGATTATGTTAATGCGTGCACGTAAGCAATTGCGTGGAAATACATAATAGAATATCTCCTAACAACATCAAAATTACAACGAACAAGCCACTTATAAGGATTATGTTAAACTTCTGTTTTATTTTATATCATTGTATTGGAATTTATCTTAATCATATTTACTGAACCTATTATATCATTTTTTTTATCACATAGTTATGTGACAATCTATAAATATTTAGTCTTAAATTCAAAATATTCAATCTTCTTTATGTGAGACTAAGAAGTTTTATGAGATTATGTTATATTTAGATTCATTTTCTAATAACTCTCACTGAAGCTATTTATCTTCATATATTTCTTTATATGTGTTCATAGTGTTATCGTCCATACATTCAGTAGCCAAAATATTAGGAAACAATTCAGAGTCAGTAATAATTTAAAAAACCACTATATTTATGTGATTATTAATATTACTTCATTAGACTTATTATGCTTTAAATGACCTTCATCACTGATAACATTTTTTCTTCTGCTAGTTTCGAAAGTTTATATTTCTTGTAGAAATTTTAAAAATTAAGTGCAACGAGATAATTAGCTATGTTTATTTGTAAAAGTTTGAAATACATATTTTAGATGAAATTGTGATAACTTTAGTAAATTAAATATTTTTTCCCACTTGTTGAATAAAATAAAACCATAACAAACCTCTTACTGCAAAGATGGGCCATGCAATATGGACCAGTCTCCTCTGCTGCTGTTACTGTTCTGTTACCTCCTCCTTAATTTTCGTTCTTTTGCTCCCCCAATTATATCCATATATATAATAAACAAATAATCAATACAATAAAAATAATATTACTTTTTAAGGACTTTTATCTCTTGTGTTTTATTATTTTTATTTAATGATAAATCCTAAAAAAGAAAAAATTGATAAAATATGATTTTTTTTTCTTGAATTTGGTATCTTCTTTAGATTTCACGTTAATTATAAAGTAGGAAAGAAAGGGTTAAGAAACAGAAAGAAAAAACTGATAACTCTTTTATGTCACTCATACATATACATATAATAAAAGATAACAAATATCACTTTTAAAAATGTTTATCAAATATTATACATAATTATGTTCATAAAATCGATACAATAAATAATATTACTTTTTAAGGATGTTTATCTCGTATGTTTTATTCTTTTATTTAATGATAAAAAGTAAAAAATTGATAAATATATGATTTTTTTCTTGAATTTTGTAATATCGAGTTAATTATAAAGTGTAAAAGAAAAATGGATATAGTGTTAAGAAGTAGAACAAGAAAAATCATAACTATTTTATTATGTTACTCATATACATATACACTCAATTAAATAAAGACAAAAGAATATCTTTAAAAAATGTTTATCAATGTTTATAATTATATTCATGAAATGATAACCAATCAAATATTGTTCATGTTCATAAATAGGTTAAGAAAATATTTCCTAATTAACAATAAATAATCATAATAATAATATCTCAATATTTTTTTAAGTAGGAGCAAGAAGATTTTCAATGCTTAACTTGTATAAAAAGATACTCAAATTATGTTTTTTTCAAAACTTTTGTAAAAACTTATGCTAGTTGTACCTTTGTAGGAACATATGAGGGACAAATGATGTTAGTTATTATTTTATTACAAATAAAATGACAATCCACTTCAATATGTTTTGTTTTTTTATGAAAAAATGAATTATGAGCAATATGTAGTGCTAATTGACCATGACAATACAATCACATTCCTTTAGAATCACTAACTCTCAACTCACTAAGTAATCGTTTGAGTCATTTTAATTCACATGTAATTGTCATGTAGCAAAATTTCGCCTATGCAGAAAAGCGAGAAACAAATGATTGTTTCTTTGTTTTCCAAGATATTGGAGAAGAACCAAGAAACACCACTTAACCAGACAAAGAATGTCTCATAAGTAGACAACCTACCCAATCTGAATCATCCCATCTTATAGTTCCAATTTATTGTCAAACCTAGTAAAATACCTTGTCTCGTATGTTTGTGCAAATATCTAATAACCCTTAAGATTGCCTCTTAATGGTCTTTACAAGGATTTTGCATAAATTGAGATAAAATGTGGACAAAATAAGCAAGACTAAGTCTAGTCATAAACAAATGGACTAATCATTTAATTAGCCTTTGATAGGGTTCTGTATCTTCAAGAGGTGTACCAAAAGTCAATACTAGCTTATGGTGTTGTTCCATTTGAAAATCCACAGGCTTGGAACCTATTAAACTTGTATCTTCAATGATTTCCAATACATATTTTCTCTGACAAAGATAAAACCCCTTGGGATTATGATTACCTCCAACACCAAAAAATATTGTAAGACTCATAGGTCATTCATATGAGAACAAGAACTTAAGTAAACTTAAAAAAATGTTAATGAATGAAATATTATTTCCTGCAATAATTAAGTCATTCGCATATAGGCTACACACATAGAGATGCATTTCTCCCATGTGCAATAAAACAGTAAGTAATCTAAATATGATTGAACAAAACCATAATGCTTTAATGTCGTAGCCAACTAGCAAACCAACAACGAGGAGCTTATTTTAAGTCGTACAACAACTTTTTTAACCTGTAAACCAAATTTGGGTAAGAGTTATGTAAACCTAAAAGAACTTTCATGAATACCTCCTTAACCAAATCACCATAGAGAAATGCATTATAGACATCCATTTGGTGAACTTCCCACTTTTTAATTGTCGTCACAGCCAAGAAGGTACGTACAGTCACAATTTTTGCCATCGGGACAAATGTTTCATCATAGTCTATACCCCTTGATGATGTCTAAAGATGAAAAGTCTCACTTTCAAACATTATATAGTCTCATCTGAGTGTGTTTTATTTTGCATACCCTTTTACTTCTGACAGCTTTCTTTCCAAGCAGGAGTTCCTGCAAAACTTAAGTCTCATTCTCTTCCAAGGCTTGTATCTTGTCAACCATTGCGACACACCAGCCAATATCCTTTATGGCTTCCTTAAAACTTTTAGGTTTTTTTCCCTGATATCAAAGCTACAACAAAATTTTGATGTTTAGCAAAAAAATCGTTTATTATTTACAAAGTGAGTAATAGGGTAAGGAGTACTTGAGGCATGTTGTTAAACATATAAACTTTTCGAGGAATTTACTATTCTAATTTATGAGTAACAAAATCCTTAAATTTTGTTGGTGAAATTTTGTTTCTCATCTCCATTCCCATCTTTGTCTCCATATTTTCTTCTTTTTGCACTACCATAACATCATCTCCATCAATTCCAAGTGAAGACATTATCTCACCATCCACACCACTTACACTTTCTCCTTCATTGTCATCATCAGAAGTCTCCCATAAAATATTAATAGCACACTTAATATTAGAAATAATGGGAGGAGTATGAGGAGCATTGTTTGGTGAGTCAACCAAAGTAAATTTATGTTCGTAAAATTTCACATCTCGAGAGACAATATTCATTGGAT
Organism: Vigna radiata var. radiata; assembly: GCF_000741045.1. Lineage (NCBI taxonomy): Eukaryota > Viridiplantae > Streptophyta > Magnoliopsida > Fabales > Fabaceae > Vigna > Vigna radiata. The sequence continues at coordinate 26,162,014 of NC_028358.1, read as the reverse complement.
TCTAAATCATACAATATCCATCCTTTTTGTTCATAGGGGTACCCCACAAATATACACTTTCGCATTCTACTAACAAATTTATCTTCATCATGACATTGATGATGCACATAACATAAACAACAAAAAATTTTCATGTTAGTGAACCTAGGTGGTTCACCAAATAATTTCTCATAAGGTGTCAAATAATTAAGCACATTATATGGTGTGCGATTAATTAAATAACATGTTGCTAACACATTCACCCCAAAAGTTCATTAGTAAATTATCCAGAAATTTGAGTGTCATTATCACATCCATAATATGTTGATGTTTTCTTTCCACTCTCTCGTTTCGTTATGGAGTACCTGCATAAGATGTCTCAAACACAATTTCATTCATGGAAGAAAAATCACGTAAACAGTTAAACTTTGTGTCATTATCACTTTGTATTTTCTTTATTTTCACATCAAATTGTTTATCAATGAAGGAAACAAAGTTCATAAATATAAACATAGCTTCAATTTTATTGCATAACAAATAAACCTAAACTGCACGGGAATAATCATCAACAATTGATAGGCAAAAGTATGCCCCATAAGATGAAGGAGTGCAATAAAGTCTAATAAATCACAATGAAATAACTCAAATGAACTACTTATAATATGCTCACTTAATGAAAAATTATTTTTGTGTTGTTTAATAAGGAGACATATATGAGAGATTTTAATATTATTGCTTTTACTAAATTGACTTACATGGGAGGATGAACTTTAACACCTTTTATGATGGGTTATCCAAATAGTTATGTCACAAATCAATTGATGAATTCATGTCCATGTGTGTATTTTTGGAATACCTAAAAAAATAAAGTTCATTATTTACCCGCTCGAATCAACATCTTATTCTTTGGATTTTGCATTACACACAGTGCATTTGTGAATTGAACAACACAATTTGAGGCATTAATTAATTGAGTTACAGAAATTAAGTTGCAAATTAATTGTGTCATAAAAAAAAAAAACATTATCAAATTGCAAACCACTCTCTAAAATAACACTGCCCTCTTTTGTAGTTGTGATATATTTCCTATTCGATAATCTCACTAGTATAATTGAAATCTTCTTCACTTTTATCAAACAAGATAAATTTCTTGTCATATGACGTGAGACTCCCGTATTAATAATTTAAAAAATATTATTTTTACCATGAAAATAAATATTAGTTTTAAAAATATTCAAAATTTCAAGTTGTTTTCAAGTAATGTCAAATATTCTTATTGTCTCACTATAAAACTCTCCACCATTGTTTTTCTACCATAATATCTTAATTCTAGTTTTCTCTAAAAATTTATAAGCTCTTCACACATGTTAACAAGTAAAAGAAGTAGAATAAGAAAAGTGATAACTCTTTATATATATTTTTTATTAAAACTTAAATGAATTTTCAAGAACCCTACATCAATGACCAGATATTTGTTTTACTGGGTAATTTGAATCAGAAGGAAATTAAAATTTCGGGTGTAGTGGAGAAACTTGATATCACATTAAAAAAGAAAACACATTTTAAATGAATGAAAAAGAAAAAGAAAGCAGAAAACGTATGAAATATTGAAGATTGGTCTAGAGTGTTCCGTTTACAGCTTGCTAGAGTCCGAAGAAACATTATTAAAGAATTTGGTCATCCCAAACTCATCTTCAAAGAAAGAAAAACAAAGCATTATCAGAACTTTTTCATATATATAATAAAAAAATATTCATATAGTCTCGTAGTAGTACATTTAAATGAATATTTTAACGAAGTTGCTTCGTGGTGTAATTAAAATAGCATCGTATTTCCTAATCATAGCGATCTCCACGATTAGCTACCAAACAAATTCACATTTCCCAAACTCCTCATTATTCAAGAACGCAACTCCCACGTGGAACAACCACCGCACTCCACGTCATCACATACGTCCAAACAAAATTAATATTGCTACTTTTGTCTATCAAGACAACTTGAATCCAACAAATTTAAGATTAGATTTTATTATTTCTTTAAGCTCAATGAGTGGGTTTCTCTATTATTTTATGATGAGTTGTGCATGTTCGTTAAAAAATTAAAAAAAAAGTAAATTATTAGTCATGGTAACTAGCTTAGGTCAAAATATATAGTATAACCTCAATTAGCTAATTTAATAAATTAAAATAAAATATTATATTAATATCCAAACGGTGATTGGTCATGTGCAGGTAGAGTGAGTCCATTAATAAATTAGCAAATCTGATTGAAGGTGCGCATAAACCTAGTTTTATATCTTAATAATTAGGGCATTAGGAATAAATTAATAGTATAAGACAAGTGGAAGGCCGAGATAATAGCTCTCGTATCACATATTATATGCAAATAAAATAAAGTGTCGGAAAGACGATGAAGGACGCTTTTATTATTTTTATTTTTATTTTTAAATTTTTATGCTTCTATAGCAGAACTTCTTCATGCATTATATTTCTATAATAACGTGTACTTTTATTCAATAAAATATTATGCTCGCTTTTCCTTGTGTCAGAAAAATACACTTGCTTTTATTTTTCTCACTCTTTTAATAAAATAATACCTCTTTCTCTTCTCCAAAGGATGCAAAGATTAATCCTTCATTTTATTGCAACCAAAGCTATTTAAAAAAGGATGATAAAAGCATCTTTGTGCATCGAGGAACATGCTTTTCATCACTAATGTGTGTGTGACTGTTCTTTTTATAAGGGTGTTTTCAACTTACTTCACATTCAACCTTTTTACGCAAGTAAAAGAAAGCATAAGCAACACTTTTTTTTTAATTATTACTATTATTCTAAAGTGAGTCCAATAGCAGTTGGAAATAAAAATGTCCAAAGAAAAAATAGATATAATTAAGACAGTTCTAATCATAACTCTAATACTATATTAAGAAGTAGAATTTAAACTTAACTTATTTTTACAAAATCGACTTGTAAAGTGAGGTTTATACCTTACTTATATATTATAATTTGACCTTATTTTTAATTGTACTATATGAAATATACTGATCGGAGTTAATGGTCATTCATGGACAATTATAAGATATTAATGGACCAAGTCTTATAAATATAGAATTGATGTGCAGGTACAATCATCTTTTTTTATCCTAATTAAATATAGATTTATTTATGAAAAATATCTAACTTGAAGGTCGGATTCTTTAGGTCAACAATCCATCGGGTGGATTGCGTTCTTGAAAAGGATTAGACCATTGAAAAAGAACAAAACAAAAAATAACGACCGACTCTCATACAATTGTAAACGAAACATTAATCAACGTGGGACTTCCAAAAATTATTATTATTATTATTATTAAGTTTTTAGAAGTAGATACTTTAACGAGGGTAACTAATCTTGAACCAAATTTTACTTTGACTTTGCAAAGTGATGAACTATTTTGTTTTTATTTTTTTTATGTAAGGAAGATAAGATGGGACACCCTTTGTCCCTATGAGAAATAAATTATAGAAAACGTAGAATGCGGACCTAATGAAAGACTTGCTATATCAAACTTACTTTTAAAAAGAACGTTACGAAATAAATGTTTTTAATCGAAACTCTACCAAACATCAAAACTTTATATCAAATTAATAAGTGTTGTGCTGCCGTTCGAATTAATTAATGTATAAGCATTTTTATAAGCAGGGTGGCTAATAAAAAGAAAGACTAAAAATCCTTTTATTTTTATAGGCAAGGTGTTATGCCCTTTTGCCAAAACAAACCAAAATCTTAATTTGTTTATTGCAGATTATTATGCAATTATTCCATGAAAAAGATTAGGTAGATGAACAGAAACAATTGCTTACTGTTAATTATGTATTAATATAGGAGTAAACATTCTATTCAACAATTAATATCATAATAAAAGTCACCGGTTGAATTTTCCAGTGAGATAATTATAAAGAAATATCGTGTGGGCCAACTAATTCATTATCGCATTTGATTAAACTAAAAAGAATGTATTCTTTTTTAACTTTTGTTTCAAATTTCTTATGTTTTTAATTAGGATGCATATAAAATTATTTGAGGCTTCACGGAAAGAATCATACTATAAGATAATTTATTAAATGATAAAAAAAGATGTCTCTATATACGTTAGAAAAAAAAAAGTGTAGAAGAAATAAATTTCTCTTTAGTTACTTCTACGTGTATAGTATATCGAATATTTAATTAATAAACATAAAAACATTATGCATCAATAAAAAATTTATAGTTAATAATTTAAATAAAAAATGATATCTTACTATATATGCAATTTTTTTAGGAAAAATTTAATATAAAATAATAAAAATAAATAAGTAATTTATATATATAGACACACTAACAACAGATTTTTAATGAGTTTTTATCTTCAATATTATACCAATTTAAATACTAGAATTAAATACATATGTTCTTCTCAATAATTATTTATGATAAATACATCTAAAATTTAAAACAATTCCTCTATTCCAAGAGTATTCAACTATGCTTATTTTAGATGGTAGGTTACGAAATTAAAATTATAGTTTATCAGAACATAGTATAAAATAAATATTTCCAATTATGATTCAAAGGCATAGTATCTACTTTGAACGTAGGTCACTCTTGCAACAAATAATGGTAAAAATATAGGTTGGTTATTACAGCAATTTAGATCAATGAGAAATTCCAAATATATAATTGTCATTGTCTTAATAGTTGTAACACGACATGAGCACAATATACCGTTATTAAGTTCTAGAAAAGGTATTTAAAAGTGACAGTAGATTAAAAATACTGATATTTAAATATTTTAATATTAAATGATTTTAATATAAATAGTTTGTTATAAATGAATTTTATTATTTTAACTAGAAGTCATACTTTTAAAGTTATCAACCTTCTCTCTAAGGGTTCTTATACCTTCTTTATTTGTTTAAAGATCAAAGACTGCCTATGTGATCTTCGCGATAAGACTTTCAAGCCTACCCGATCATTTTCTTAAAAGGAGTAAGTTGGTTTTTTACTATTTTTCTCTAATTTCACGTTTTTCAATGCAGGTGAGGTTTCCCTATATAACATGTATAGTTGAAATCTTCTTTTAGGTTCTTTACTAATCAATGGTTCTAATGGTGTGTCCTGATCATGATTTTGTTGTTTGCAGGTAGGGATAGAGCTCTTTGAGTTGTGAAAGCAAGGTCTCCTAGAATAGTTGGTCTTCTAAAAAGGTAGAGGAAGTTAGTGTTATCTTATAAATAAATTATTTAGTATGAAATGATATATGGTATTACATGAATCAAATGCATGTTGGTGATTGTGTTAAAATGATTGTTATTAAGTTTTGTTGTTTTGGAAATAATGATTCTTGGTTGATTGATGTTGGTATATATTTCTGACTTTGTTTGGAATTGATTTCAATCATAAATGTTATTGTTGAGTGGTTATTAGTGTCAATTTGGTTGTGATGTTAAGAAAGAGATAGTGTAGTTTAAATTAGAAGTCTTTATCTTTAGTGAAAAAGGAGGTGTTGATAGGTGAATTTTAAAAATAGGAGTCTAAGGGAAGAAATAACCATTTAGGATGTTTTTTCAGCGTCATTTGAAACTTATTAGCACATTGAGTTGATAAAAATATGGTGCGGAAGCAGGTGTGAGTCAATATGGTGGTTTTAAGAGGTTTTATGTTCAATTTTAGGGATTTTGAATGATGAAGTTTTAAGAGGTGTGAGTCTAAATTAGAATATATGTGCTAAAAAGAATGATTTGGGATCTGTTGTTAGTCATTTATGACTTATTCAAACCTTTACTTTGCGGAATTTAGGATTAAAGAGTGTAAAATTGAGTTGGGTGGTTTAGAAAAGTTAAATTGATTGGAATGATTAAAATAGAATGTTATATTCAGAGACTAAAAAGAAAGAGAAAAAAAAAAAGGACATAAAAGATCATAACAAACATGAATACAATCACTTATGGATATTTTCAAACAAAAACCAACCAAAACAAAGTAAGAAAAAATTTATCTTTGGCAACAAGAAAATAAAACAACAAGTTCTATAATAATGGAAGAAATAGGATCTTTCTATAACTCTATAGTTTATCTACCTAATTAATTCGTATATTTTCACTAGTATTAGTAAATTTAGTTAATAAAATTGTTAAAAGAATTTAACATAAGATTTAGTTAAGAATTTAATCTCTATATTTATATCTTGAATTATGTATTTAGTTTTTATATATTTTTTATTTAATTGAATTTCTAATTTCTAAAAGAAAATTAATTGAATCTTTATTTTCTTTTAAATTCAATATGATCATTTCTATTAGCATATCTAGTATTAAAAATTAGGCATATCATATGTTAAAATTTTAATAATCTTCTATTCTTAAATTCTTTAATTTTGATCAGTAACAAGTATATATTTTGACACACAATATTTTTAAATAATATTAATATCAATATAACCAAATATACTATTAATTTTTTTTAATAAAATAAAAATCCAATCAAATAAAAAAAATAAAACCAAATTTAATCACGCGTCTACATAAAAACATCAAATTATTAATTAAAGTTAAATAGTTGCTGTATCTCTGCTTGATTTAGTAATACATGAAAAATGAAATAGTTTTAACACTTTCATTTTAAGTTAACACAAATACTCCAGCTCAATTTATTATATACTAAAAAAAAGGACATTCTTATAGAATTTTAAAATACAAAACTGATTTGATTAGTTTTATATCACGCACATGTTTGTATTATAATATAATCTAGAAAATGTATTTTTGTTCGAATTTCAATTATTTATATTTTTAATTCTAATAATTGCAACAAACATACACACAAAATTCTTTTACAAAAAACAGTAACAAACAAGTTTTCTGATTTATTTTTCATTTATCATGTTGAAAATTTGAAGGTTAAATGTTTTTAGTCTCTATATTTTTGGAACGATTTTGGTTTTAGTTTTTCATGAAAGTAAAATTTAGTCTTTTAATTTTAGAAAATTTTAATTTTAATCTTTTCTACAAATTTTTTTTAACTCTATTTACTAAGTCAAGACTAAAAACATATTTAATCCAAAATTTAATAATAATACAAAAGTAGATATTGATCACTTGTAAATATATCTTAGTTAAAATTATAAACATAAAAATACTCTTGTACTTGCTTTGTATGGGTGGTGGCCCACTATCAGAGGCTCTCTGAAATCTTAATTTCTGACTATCCGATTCTAAAGCCAGAGATCGTACGGTCTATAAGAGTCTTTGGAAACACGATGTTGATGGTTGCGGTGCCACGTAGGACGACAATTCGAAAATAAAAAAGTCTGACGTCGGATTTTAAAGTTGGTTTTGGTTCCCTAACCTTAACCAGACCAGTGAGTCCCACCATAGAGGAATGGGTCCCACATAAATAATATTATAAAATGAGAAGAATAATAACTACTATTCATAATAATTAAAATATAATTTATTTATTAATATATAGTATATATGTTTGACTCACTCCTCACTTTGGGAAGGAAAACCAAACCACCCACTTCACCATCAATCACCTCTTCCTTATTCTCTTCATGTCTCTTTCAATATTTAATTTTATTTCAATTTCCACCTTCTACTATAGATATTTCTCTCTTACCTCTTTTTTGCATTATATTTTTAATTACCAAAATTAATTATTTTTCCATAAATTATTATTTCATCAGCAGCCTGTTAACTTATTCGTATATGGAGAATACTATCATATTAATATATATTATAATTATTACATATTTAATATTTTTCTTTGACAGCACTATATTATATACTATATGTAAATGATAACATTGACCACTGACTCATACGCGTACTTAAAATGAAATATATTCAATCATATTTTATTAATATTTTAATTATTTAGTCGATCATGCATGTCATTGTTATCATGATACTTTAAAAGAATTATATAAAACAATAGGGAAATGATGAATTTTAAACTATACAAGTAATTATATGAATACTTTTTTATATGACCGTGACAATGACAATTCAAGCAGCGAGATTAAGAAAAGGAATTAAAAAAAAAAAAATATTAGCAAATCTTGCCAACTTAGGAACGTGGAAGAAACCAGAAGAATTGGCCAGTTTCACAATTTAATAAATTTAACACTCCAAAAATTGGTGCTAATTTTTGTGACCTTGCACACTAGTAAGATTCAATGTACATCAAACTTTCAAAGTCAAACTTTATATATATGACAATAAAAATAACAATAAATAAAATTCTTAATATACATTTTATCTTATTTTTCTGCTCTTAAAGTAGCGATAATGATTTTGATTTAGTTGGGATTATATTTGAGTTTATGATGGTTTTAATCCTTATTAAATGTATTCAGTGTGGTGTGTCATTCTCCTGTAAAAGTTAGCCTATTACTAAATTATTTCGAACTTTTCATTTTGAAAGATAAATTTGGGGAGTGTCTTTTTAGAGAATTTGAGAGTGAATTAATTATTTTTTTTTAAAGAATTTGAAACTGAAAAATTAGTGAGATTTAACAGGTGTGATAGATAAAAAAAAGGTTTAATTGGAAAAAATTAAATATTATTAAAATATCCTTAGTGTATAATTAATATAAAATAATAATTGTTAATATTATATATAATTTAAAAATTATTATAAAGAGAGAAAAAAAAAGAAAAAAATCATTTTAACATGAAAAAAATTGTATAATTATTTATTATTATTATTATTATTATTATTATTATTATTATTATTATTATTATTATTATTATTATTTGTCATAACCGAATCCAAGCCTTGGTAGAACTGAATCCATGAGCACTAGAACCAAAGGATAATGATATTTAGACAACATTTTTTTGACAATATTTGAACATTGATTACGTGTCAATCTGTGATTGGTCAAAAATTACTCCTCAATAGTGTTTATGATTATTATTATTGATTATGGAGTAATTTTTGACCAATCACATATTGACATGTAATCAATGTTCAAATGTTGTAAAAAAAATGTTGTCTAAATATCATTATCCAGAACGAAATACAACATCATGTGCATTTCTTTTATGGAGTGGAACCAAATACTCCAAAGGTGGAATGAATACGTAGCGTGAAGAATTGAATAAAGGTGTTCTTTAGAGCTGTTAAAAATTAAAATGGGTCATAATCCGCACTCCAACTCAGCCTACCATGGGTTGAGATCGGGTTGGGTTTGAAAAAATTGTATTTTTTTTATGCGAGTCAGATTTCAACCCGACTTATTTAAACCCGGCTCATGTGGGTTGAACCCATGGTGGGCCAGGTTGGCCCACCAACACGCCTATTTAATTTAATTTTATTAAAATTTATTTTTAATTTTATGAAAAAAATATTTATTATTTCTCTTTTGCTTGAAAAATTTATTTACTTTCATTATTTTCAAAAGTAATTAAACGTCTATGTTGGGAGTGAAATTTGTTTAGATTTGAATTATAGAAAGTTTGTAATTTTTTTTAAAAAAATTGTAATTAAGTGAGCCAGTGAGCCAGTGAGCCAGCCCGTTTACCCACCAACCCATGGTGGGTCGGGCCGGGTAGCCCATTTTTACAACTCTAGTGTTCTTTAATCTTTTATAAGCTCTTGTCTTCATCTTCTTCATCTTCAACCTCCATTCTTGATCTTCATCTTCAACCAACATGCCTTCAACTTGTAAAAAGAAGATAACCCTTCATAGCTTGCATTTTGGATGTGGTATTTTTTAAAAGGTTGAGGGAAAAGCTGAGATTTTACAGCAAATCACTCCAAATTTGCGGGTTATCAAGAAAGTCCTTATCTTAAGAAAAATGCTCCTATTTTTCAAGACCTTAATCATTCATTTCATTTAAGGTGTATCCTTATTGGGAGCTATATCCTTCACATACTCACTATTATAACACTTGTTCTAACTTGTGTTATAAAATGGGTATTTGATCTTGGTGGAAAAATAAGGAAGATTTGAAGATTATGAAGAAAAGGAAGTTGTCTTTAGTCCATGTTGAAGATTTGAGGGAAAATCCTTTTCAAGAGGGAAGGGATGATAGCATACCCCTTGTCATGACCTAGCACATTCATGAAGAGTTGGAGACATCTATGGAAGATGGGCCTAGACTCTTTCTCTTGGGTGATCTTAAGCCATAATGAAGATTTAGTAGAGTAAGAATAATTTTGGGCCTTGTTATTTGGGCTAAGTAGTCTATATTTTATTTGGGCTTTGTATTATGAGCCTAGTAGTGTAGGACTTCAATTGTGTCTTGTATTTTGGGCTAAGTAGAATAGGATTTTGACCAAACAAGTCAACAAAGGGTCAAGGCCCAAAGTTGACTATGCTTGGACCTCCAAAATGGGTGTGTTGACCAAGGGGTCAACATTTTGGCTAAGCTTGGAGAACAATGGAGAAGAATTTCATCCTAGACATGTGGAAGCTTCCATTGGAGAGTTTTCCTCCTAGTTAGTGGCCATGTGTCACTCTAGGATTGAAGAGTTTTCCATAGGTAGTGGCCACATGTCACTCTCTCATTTGAGAGGATTTTTGCCACTTGTCTCCCTCCTATTGGAGAGGTTTCTCCTTGCTCCCCAATCCAACCAAGGTGGCTCTTTTAGGTTAAAGTTTTAGCCAATTTTGAGACACCTTAGCCTATAAATAGAGGTGTTCTCCATCATGTAATCACCTTTGATTTAGAGTAAAGTTATGCTGCCATTTTTGTGCCATACTACTTTTTTAAGGTCACCCTAGGCTAGAGCAACCCAAGTGGCCTCCTCTAGCTATCTTCCTCCAAGAATTGGTCCAAACTCTCTTAGAGAACCACCAAACAAACCTTCCATCACCATTCAAACACCCAAAATCGTGACAACCTCTACCTTATACCACCACCATTCCACATTCCATCTAAAACTTTGAGCATCTTGTTCTTGTTGGCTTGGTTGCTTCTAGATTTGGCTTGTCCTAGCTAGAGCATTGCCATCAGTGAGTCCTCCTTATATAGCCTTCTTCCAGAGATAATTGTTAAGCGTAAAGTTGACTTCCATGTAGATTTCATAGCCTTTTTAGGTAGGTAGTCAGACTTAGGCCTACATTGTAGAGTGACTATGCTTTATTAGATCTTTGTTCAAAAGTAGCTTGTACGGTTCTTCAAAGCTTAAAGCTTTGAGGAAACATTCCTCGGAATGCCTTCTTATTTCTTAACATCTTTATTTATCTTATGCAAGAATTTCAGCAAGGTCTTATGCTATCATGATCTACACAAATAAAGAGAGCAAACCATATAATCAAAGAAGCAATTTTTCGTACATTCAATAAATGTGTTAAACATGAGTGATCCTTATCACATTGCATGTTTAAAACATATTGACACATGTCAGCTCATCTGATAAAAACATTGTTTAATTATGTTTAGCAAAACTTGTGCACAGATGCTTTATCCTTTTTACTATATGATATGACGATTAGACACAACGTTAAGAGCTTTATAACATTTAGTACTGTTTATGTATACGTTAGACGCTATTTTGAAATCATGTATTCTCATCTCATTTGATAGCATTTGATGCGTTTAACTAATATCCCAGGTGATTCATTTCTATAAACGCTAATTTGTTCAACACGCTTTGATATAAAATTTTAACCTTTAGTTTTTAATTAGGCGTTTGCTAGATGTTTTCACACGTCAGAAACTATTTGTTAAACATTGTTTGTTAGACAATATATATGTATTGGAAAATGCTATTTTCATAAAACGTTATAAATGTTTATTTCATTCAACAAATATTTTGTTGAACGTTATTCTTAGCATGTACAATCTTTAAACTCTTTACTCAATAAACAATATTTCGTTATGTATTATATGTTAAACTTCAAAACATGAGTTGTTAGACAGTCTAGTCTCTCTAGACGATCTTGTCTTAACAATAATAATAACAATATACAATATAAGTCTGCAAATTATTCATATAGGAAGCACTTTAATCTTTTAGATGAAGTATAAACAAAACTATCTTTTAACTTAATAGATCAATTAGATCATTGTAATTTGATGAAGTTATTGGTGTGATACAGATGAACCTCTTATCTCTCTTGAAAATTGTATATTTTGCATTAAGTTTAATACCTATTTCGGTCTCTCGGTTTGTTAGGTTTGTTCAAAGTTGTCCTACCTTTTTTCAGAAGTTCACAAAAGTCCAATATTTTGTAAAAAAGGTTCACGTTAGTCCTTTTTGCTTATAATGTTAAAAATGCTAATGACAGAATTGCCCCCTATCCAAAAATAAATGAGCTGAACACTTATTCATTATGTGGCACATGAGGTCAATTGAGGTGTAAATTTTAAAAATAAAAGTTAATGACGTGGAACTGTTATAACAGAGGGTTAAATGAAATTACCTCTAGGTTAAGATCAATTTGCGAATTACGACAAATTGGGGTTGAAGAATCTGCTGAAATTGGTGTTGAAGTTGGGTTCGTGGTTCGTTGAAGGTGCAATTTCAAGAGCATAGGTAAGGTAAGTGTTGTTAGCCTGATGTTGTTGTTGTTGGTTTTAGGTGTTAGGGTTTATTTTCTTATTAAATTGGTTAATTTTGTATAATTTATTATTTTCTTTGATTGATGATGTTTTTCGTGGTATAAATTTTGTAATTATCTGTTATTGTTTCCTTAAATGTTCAATCTGTAATTGTTTTGTAGTGCGTTTTCAGTTTAGGTTTAAATATGATTATATTTGTCGCGTTTTGAGGAGATTAAGTATGGAAAACGTTCTCGCGCTTTGGGGGTTGAGATTGATCCTGTGACACCCAGGCACTGATGAGGATGGGGAGTGATCGCCGGTGCAAGAGGCATGGACAAGGAGCGGCTCCTGGTAGGCTTCCAGTGGAAGGGCAACGTGGACGAATCGAACATACACCGGAATGAGAGGGATCTNGAGNCTGTATAGGTATGGGACTATACAGTTGAAGGATAGCTTAAAGGAATTGATTTGGCTACTCATATCAACAAATGCATTTGTTTTTCGGTAGCCTAACTCATTAGAACTCCATGGTTAAGCGTGCTTAGCCTAGAGTAATTATGGGATGGGTGACCTTCTAGGAAGTTTTCTCGGAAAGTGTGTGAGTGAGGACAAAGCACACTGGAAAGCCTCGTGTTGATGTGTGGGGGCAGTCAGCAGTCCCTGTAAGTTGTCGGGGCGTTACAGGTCCCATTAGTGTTACTTTAAATTAATTTTGTGGTCCTTGTTTCCATTTGCAGGGTAGGGATTAAGATGTTTGATGAAAGGTTTGAGGTAGTGGTCCACCACGGTGGGACCTTGATAAAAGAAGTGTCCTTTAAGTATATAGATGGGGAGATAGCTTATTGGGACATTGACCCTGATAAATTGAGTTTTTCTGAAATACTAGGTTTCGTTAAAGATTTGGGGTACGTTGAAGTACAAGAGTTATATTACAGTATACAACATGTGTTATATAAGTTGTATGACGATAAAGGAGCAATGAATATGATGAAGGTGACAAATTATTTAGGAAAAGTAAACTTGTATGTTGTACATGATGTCAATCAAATTCTTTACCTTTGTGAAGGACCTGTAGAGAGTAGTGAGGATAGTGGGGTTAGAGGATTGGGACATGTTGAGGCTGGTGATGAAATAAATGTGGAGGAACAAGTTGAACTGTAAAAGGAGGTTGAGGAAGGAGAAGTTGACTGTGTTAAAATGAGGGTGCACACAAAGGGTGACGTAGACGTACAAAATGCTGGTGACTTGGTAAGTGAGGATGAGTTGGTGATTGTGGGTGACTTGGTTAATGAGGGTGAGTTGCTGGAGATAGATGGTGGAGTAGAGGTTGAGATAGAGGGTAGACTGAAGGTGGAGACAAATGGTGGAGTGAAGGTTGAGAGAGGGTGGAGTGGAGGTGAAGACAAATGATGGAGTTGGGGTGGAGAGTGAGGAAGAAGGGCAACTAGAGAGTGAGGAAGAAGTGCAACTGGACAATAAGGATGAAACACATATGGATCATCTTAATGGTGATGAGGACGTGGACGATGATAGTGATGAACAATATAGGGCTTAAGATAGTGATAATTAATGAAGCAGAAAGACATGGTAAGGGGTTGTTAGATGATGAATGAGAGTTTGATGTGCTCTTAACTCCAAACAATAATGGAAGTGAGGAGGATGACAGCGACGATAGACCAAGTCGTGGTTCATTTCCTACATATGGAAAACAAAAGCCAATGGCATATTACAAATGAGAACTTGGAACTATATTTACCAATAAGGATGAGTTTAAGGAGGTCATTAAAAGCTATATTGTTCATGTTGGGAGGGCTCTAAAGTTTGTCAAAAATGATAATCGTATGGTGAGGGTGAGATGCATGGGTGGACAACGTAAGTCTCCATGGGTAGCTTACTATGGGTATTTGCCATCACACAAGATTTGACAATTAATGAATATTTTTATTAATGAATTTAAAAATAAATGTTATTACATATATAAATAAAAAATTTAGGCATTTATTTTTTTAATTTATTTTAAAAAAAATTAGTTTTGAAAACATTTTCTATTAGTATTTTGTCCAATTAATTCGAATCTTTAATAGTGAGATCTTTTTTAGATTGTCTCATTTTTGTTAGATTGTCTCATGAAAAGAGTAGAATATATTAGATTTATTAGAATTTGGTTTTGGTATGTATATCTAATTTTGTTAATGATTTAATTTCTTTATTCTTCTCCTTAGGTAAAACTGATTTTGTAAAGACTTGTATGAATTGTTGGGAGTTTTAAGAAGGATTACTAAGCGTTAGTTGTAGTAAAACACACTTCAATCCATTCATCCAAGTAAAGAGAACTAACCTTATTTTTTTTTATAATATTCTTTTGGGTTATGTGGAATTAATGAAATTAAGAAAATTTGTGAATGATTTATAATATGTAGTGGTTTATGAATTTAAAATGGAACTATAGTATTGTAAATGTAAACTTTGACACTTCTTAAATTTATGAAAAAAAGAATAAGATTATGACCTGAAAACCTTGAAAATCTATTGTGGTTTGGTTGACTGATTAACTCTTAAGCTAAATATCACTGGTAGCTTAGGCAAGATTTACACAGTGTGGGCTAATTTCAGTAATTGTCTTACATTGCTTAAGTGATGGATTGATTGCTCAAACAATGTAGGGTATAACTCTATCGAGAATTTACAAAGTGAGTGAGAAAGATATGAAGGTGATTCTCTCTCCTCTAGAAGCCTATCACTCAAGCGATATATTTTGTGTCTCAAGCATTAATTCTAAATGCTAAAGTGTGGCATGATGTAGTGCAAACATGTACCATGAAGCAATGACTAGTGTAAAACTAGGTTTTTAAGTATGCTAATTTAAGTCTGTTAGAAAAAATCAGACTTAAAAAAAATGTGGTTGCAATTTTGTAAATAAATGACATTACTTTACATCTCAGACTTAAATTTTACATGTGTTCAAATTTTTGACACACTTAAATTTATGTTACATCTAAAATAAAAATTAAATTTATGTTTTTAATTTTTTTAGGTTTCAGAGTGTTACAACCCTCTCATTTCTCTTCCTCCCCATCTCCCACGCGGTTTCTCTCCCTCCCCATCTCCGCACGAATAATTTGCTTTCCAATCTCTGATCCAACCGACAACGACGATCTCCGATGGCTCACTAGTAGCAATCGTGCTTAAATGTTAGTTAGACACAAGTGTTTTGAGAAAGTGGTTTAGTTTTATATTGTTAGATTTTTTCCATCATGTTAATTGCTCAATTGGACACACTCAATAAAGTAACATGTGTATTATTCAAGCAAAATGAATGTTATCTCTTTTATAAATGAACTTATATGTTAAAGTGATGATATTATATTGTGTTTGATATTATTTATACAACGTATAACTTTGTTCATGATTAGATTAATAGTATAATTTATAAAAAGTGAGAGTAATTAATTATATATTTTCTAAATAAATATGTGATATGTGTGACATTATTTTTCTAGATAGATTTAAATCCTAATTAGATTGCTTTTATATATATATATATATATATATATATATATATATATATATATATATATATATATATATATATATATATATATATATATATAAAATAAATTTAAAGACTATTACAATCTAAAATTCTATTTCTAAACATCTCAAAATATTCTATTTTAAATTTGTTCTTATACTTAAACAAAACTGACTGAGACAGATTATATATTTTTATTTTCAATAAAAAATTGGTCTATTATTTATTTGAATAACAAAAATCTAGACACACAATGTGATAGAATAAAAACAAACTCTTATTTATTCATTGAGAAAACTCGAAGTTTTGGCCCCATTATCTTCTACATAAGTTTTTCTTCCAACAATTTATTTTTAATTTCATTCCAAAATTGAAAACTACAACCTGTTCCTCTATTTTGGTTTGCACTTTCTTTGTTGTTGATTTCTTTTATCTCATAGTAATGATTTATTTTTCTATACCATACACAGGATTGCTTAAAGTTTAAGTCTTTTTTTAAATTCTTTGGTTTGAATCTTTGCTTTGATATGTTTGACTACAATATATAACCTACTTAGTCTTTAGTTTCAATTTTTAATGGACATTGCGTTTTCTATTAATTTAGAGATTAATTTTGGAATAAAATCATTGATAAAAAGTTTAATAACCATATTCAGAGATTTGTTTAAATTTTAAAATAATTATTCTGTACTTAATAAATATAATATAATATGTAACTGAACAACAACAGTTTTTAAGAAACCTCACATAATTTATTTTAATTGATTTTTAATAAAAAAGGAACAACCTAAGAAAACGTGTATTCAGTTTATATATACATATAAAAATAGGTTGAAATTTAAATTTAAAACTGAGAACACAGAATCCTGTGGCAATCGGTGATAGTCATCTCATTTCTCTATATAATATTTAATTATTACATATTAGTTTAATAAGTTTGGTAATTTAGTAATAATAAGACTACTTTTCTATTTTATATTATTCACCCCACCCAACTGCACCCCACTACGCCTGAGCGGGTCTCAGTGCGCTTTGTTTACACTCACATCTTAAGCGCGTTAACATGAACTGGGGAAAGATAACTTATTATGTTATTATTATGGAAAGAGGAAAAGATATAAGTAAAGTGAGACATGACCACTTTAAGTTGGCATTCCATATTCCATCGACAATAACTTTTCTGCCATGTTGGCACTACCAAGCCACCACCGTTGGATACGGAATGATCTGACGGGGCTCGTAGCGCCGAAACCCTCGTCCGCAAATCTCACCCGTCCCTTGCTGCGCGAGTGTGATGTATGAATAGTGAACCATTTTCTCTTTTTCCACAAGCATATGAAAAGTGGAAAGATCAGATTATTAATTAATTAATTAATAATTAATTAACTCATAATGGCATTTAATAATTATAATCCCTTTAAATGAAGTGAACTGAATGAAAATAAATACATAGAGAGGCATAGAACAGAAGTCTAAGGCTCTGCAAATTTTGAGAAGGGGTGGTTAATGGTGGAATTCCGGTGACTCGCTGGCTGTTGCGGTTTACGAAAGTTTTATCTGTGATTTTGTTTACATGAGAGGGAAGAAAGAAGAAGCTCATGGATAGAACCAGAGAATCCAGAAGACCATCCATGGCCTCCTCCACCAGACGCAGACATCGAACTATTGCTCTCAGAGACTCTTCCGGTGTTAACATGCTTTCTTCTTCATTTTCTTCTACTATTTCTTCTGTGCTATTTCTTATACTATTTCTGTTCCGTGGCAGAGGAAGGAGCTGTGGAATTACGCGAAGGTGTCAATAAGAGAGGAAGGAATCGAGATAGGGATAGGGATTCGGTGAACAGGAGCAAGCGGAGGAGAGGCTCTCACTCCCAAAGCACCGAAGAGAGCGTTGGTAACGAACAAGACGAGGATGTTGTAGACGTTGGCGTTTCTAAGATCCGTTCTCCTAATAATCCGACGTCGTTTTCCTCCGATCAGAACCATCGCCGGGTCTTCACGCCATCGAAACCGCCTCCGTTTAAAATAACGGAGGAGATGATCGGCGTGACTGTTCCCAGGAAAGCTCGTTCAGGTTGCGATTATATAAGTGCTCTTTATTTTCCTTTTAAACTTTCATTTTGGTCTCTCCCGGAAGTAACTTTTACTTTTACTTTTCCCTCCTTTTTGCTTTGTTTTGATATTCGGTGTTTGATGTGTTTCCGCAGCTTCTGCGAAAAGGTCTCATGAAAGTTTGGTCTCCGCAAGTAGCGGCGGCGGAGAGGAGCAGAATTTCCGGCAACGGTCGGATTCCCCCGGTGGAATGAGTGTTGAAGCGGCCTCGCCTTCTTCTTCGAATGTTTCTCTTAGGAAGAAGATGGTCTGTGCTAGTTTTTTTTTTTTTTTAATCTGTGTTTCGTTTTTTTGAAAAGGCTTTTTTTTTTTTTTTTTTTTTTTTTGTTGAAGGATTGTGTTCTCTGCTGTGTCTTATCTTGCAGAAAGAGATTGAAGTTGTTCCTAAGGCATCAACATCGTCTTCCTCAGACATCGAGATTGAGATAGCTGAGCTACTGTACGGTTTGAAGACTTCAAAGAACCACGAATCTTCTTCGGAAAAGCCTGAGGCAGGTGTCAATCACCGCAACGCCACTGTTCCTTGCCCCTCTAAGGATGTTGGTGGGTTTCAATTTCTGGAAGTTTTCTCTTTTGCTCTTCATTTTTCTTCTTTTTTTACCTTATCTTTTCGTTGGCATTTTATCAGAGAAAAAGAAAATGGAAGATGACAACAATTATTCCACCACGGTTTCGAATAATTCAAGTGAAGAGTTAGTCAGGATTCAGATTGAGCAACCTACTGATGTGGATTGTCACGATCGTCCATCATCAGAGGCCCCGATAGAGGGTATAGGGGAAGACAATATGAAATCTGGTTCTGGGTTTGGGGATGCTTCTGCGAATGGAAGATCGGTTTTCCTTTCAAAGAAATCGCCGTCGCGCATCAAGTTGGATTCCGATAAACAAGAATGGGCTTCCAACAGAGTGTGAGCATTAATGAACAATAGCTTTTTGTTTTGCTCTTGAATAAACATATTCTGATGCTGACCATTGTCCTCATTTCGTTTTGGCTCGATTTATTAGGATCTCGGTTGTTGCAGAGGGCAAAACCCAGCGAGTAGGCAAGTTTGAGATAGATCTGATGGTGAGAGTCCTAGTTTTTCCTGCTCTATTTTCCTTGGTTTTTGCTGTCAAATATCTGAAGAGTTCCTTTTCAACAGGCTCCTCCTCCTATGGCGCTTTCCCCTGAACGGGATGAATTGTCATCAGAAACTAAAGCTTTGGCACTGGATGCGGAAATGGTGAGTAGGTTGACTGTACATCTTGAAATTATTTTTTCTTGTTCATTTTTCTGTTTGGTGGTCCAACTCGTCAAAATTCTTTTGCAGAATGGAAATAGTGTCAAGTTGGAAACACCGGTTAAGAAGGGGAGAACTCCGGAAGAAATTCAAAAGGCGAAAATGATCGTATTTAACGAGAAGTTGGATGTGTTAAAACACGATTTGGAGAAGCCAAACGATGACGATAAGACAAACAATAAATTAGAAGAGAAGGATAGGAACAAGGAATTGCTTACCGTATCATCAAATCCCAAAGTAGAGAAAACCGGTAATTAATTTGATAATTTTTGGCTTTTTTAGCTTTTTTTTATTTTTTTATTCCGAACCATATGTCAGCTTTGATCGACCATTTTGTTAACTACAAGTCGCTCACATTTCTTTCCCTCTTCAGTTCAATCTACTTCAATGCCTTTATCAACAGCTGAATCAGGACGGTCCAGCAGTCTCCCTCCCATTGGGTATTAATCTATTATTAGATCATCACTTCCCTAGGCATATACCTTTTTCTTCATGGTTGTACTTCTCTAATTTAACTTTATGTTTGGTTATATTAGTAATGTGAATTAGCTAAGGTCGATAGTTTCAATTGGCAGATACAAGCCGCTCTCGGAGCCAGTTGTGAAGACGGAGAAAACTATAAGATCATTGACACAGCAGGTATTATAATTTTTCAAATACTTTGTTTCCTAGTTGTACGTATGCTAGTTCACTGGTTATGCTTACTGTGAGTTGTGATATAATCACTTCCAACCTATCTGTATTTAACGATGCCATTTACATTACCTTCACGCTTCATATGCGCAGCATGTGAATTTTGTCCTCTCTCAAAGACAACCGAAGAGATGTGCAACACATTACTACATTGCTTGTAACATCTTACACCAACAATTTACAAAGATGAGCCCCCCGTTGCCAGCAGCTACTGGCCCTGGTTCTCCGTGTGGCACAAAACCCAACAAAGTCAACTGTGTGCCCTCTGCAGAAAGTATGGCCGTTGGGAAGCAATCTCAAAAACACTTGGCAGTTGTAAACCAGAATTCTGCACAAGATAAAGGTTGGGCCGCCACCAGTAATGCCAATGTTACCGCAGCCAAATGTTCTAATAATGCCAATCCAATGGATTCAACTCATAGGGTGCAGCTTGTGTTCCAGCATGGTCCCAATCCTGGGCCACCGGGCAATCTAGTGGTACGGTCTTCTCATTTAATTGCTTAGATACTGCTAAAAGTAAACGTTTGACAATTTTACTGGTTTTATTGATAGCTTGTGTTGTTGTGTTGATGGGTTTTATTTTGGAGAGTAATGTGATTTAGTTTTGAATGTAGCATGGTCCTGCTTTCCTGTACCCTCCAGGGCAGCATCAAGCTTCAGTTACGGCAACTACTAATCAGGCAGGAGCTGTGAATTCCCCTAATAGCAGTTCCTCGTATAATATATCCCATAGCTCAGTAGGCGGGTCTCTTGGTACCTCCTCAACTTTGCCAGTGGTAGCTCCTGCAATGAGCTTTAGCTACCCAAATTTTTCAGCCAATGGTTCCTCTCCGTATATGACAATAGTTCACAATAATGGGTATTCATTTCCTTTCTCAACTTCTATTGGAGCAGCTGCGACAATCAGAGGTGCAAGTCCTCCGCAAGCAACACATGTGATCAGTGGGCCTTTCTACTCTTCTCAAACGTTCCATCCACTTCAGCATCCTCAGTCACAAGCACTGGTACAACCAAGTTATCTTAATGCAAGCACATCAAGCAGTTCATCATCTCATAAACAGCCACAAGTTAATGGCAGTAATATTTTGACCTCTACAACTATGGAGCAGCAGTCACAAAAGCGACAGACCTCACTCTCTCATCTACGCAAGCATGAGACTGAGACAGGTGGAGGTAATGCACATTCTGTTGCTACTCGAACATCTTTCCCTCAGAAGACTGTGCATGGGCAGAATTTTACAATTCCAGTTCAGCCAGTGAACTATTCTTTTAAGCCATCTGCAGCATCAGACATTGTTGTTGGCAATAGTGGAAGTTTTGGTGAAAAACAACAGCAGCAGCAGGCTTTAAAAGGAGGGGTGGAGAATATACCATCTCAAGCATTTGCAATATCATTTGCTGCATTTAATGGGACCAGTGTTCCTTCAAACCTTAACTTCTCATCCATGGCACAGAATCCTGTGATACTTCATAGTGTGCCGGATATAGCATGGCAAGGGTATCAAGCTGCAACCTCAACTCACACTACTCAACAGATGAATTATTCAATTACTGAAACGAAGAGTGGAGGAAATTCTTCGCACCAAGAAGATGAAAAGAAAAATGCAAATGCTAAGTCTTCAAGCAACGGACCAACCACCCTTGTTTTTGATAATTCATCCAAGAATCTTAACTTCATGCTATCTACTGGAAACTGGTCTAGTCAACCTGTTGCTTCAACTTCAATAACAAGCGTGCCTCTTTCAAGTAGTGCTTCAAGTTCTCAACAGCCACAGCATTCGCTTCAGCTTTCAAAGCAGCATGCTGGGCAACAGCAGCAACCCACTCCGGCAAATCGATACAAAGCATCATCCACTAATAGCACCCCTGGTCCTGCTACAAAATTTGCAAACAATGCCCCTGCTTTCTCACAAACTCTTACTCAATGCAAAAGTTCTAGCCAAGCTTCTCACGCTAAAGCCTCGGGTAGAACTTCAGATTCTCATGCTCATCACTCATCTATCATGACACCCAATGCTCCAACCTTCAAGAGTTTTTCTCAGGAACAAGGGAGAATTTTGTCCGGTCATATGCAAATTTCTTTTGGTGGAAATTACATAACTTCCCTGCCACCCCAAGGGCAACAAGTACTCAGTGGCAACCAGCCTATGTGTAGTACACCACCTCAAGGAAATATTAAGTCAAATTCGGAAGGAAGTAAAGTTGGTTCGTCAGTCAACGCTTCACAATTTCAACAAGCTGAAAATTCTGCTGGGAGTGGCCAAAAATCTTCTCCAGTTTGTGGGAGAAATGTCCCATCAATATTAAGCTCATGCACCAGCCACCTATCAGAGCTAAAATATTAATCACCACATAGTTTTGCTGCACAAGGAATTATCTACAATTATACTCCTATTTGGTAATCATCATATATTTTGGAGGTCCTTGCTGCTCTTCTTCATGTTTAAAGCTGCAACTCATGGGTTTTGTTACCGCCCTTGTGGTTTTGGTACGAATGGTCATGTCAGTTGCCAGGTGCTTGTATAAAAGCGATGCTGTCATTTGAACATCACTCATTGTGAGAGGGCATGCGGTATGACATTTGCTGGTGGGACACAAAGGAGTGGATAATGGAAGGAAGTTGGGATCCATTAGGCCTGCAATTTTGAAACAGTAGGTAGCATTATCTTGTCAAATTTCCTGGTTGGTTAGCTTCTGGAAGGCCTTTAAGTTCTTGTGGGATCTAATTAAGTTGACACATTAAGGGAATTCTATATATGTGTATATATATTATGATTTTTTTTAGCTCCTATAGCAAAACATGTACTTAATTCATTTTTTAATGAAAAAACCTGCAGTTGTTTCTCTTTATTTGGATGTTAATAGAGAAGGTGAATAGTTGGGATATGAAAAGACTGAGACCTAAGAGAGAACAAAACAAATGAGAATGCAAAATTTCCGGGAATGGTTCCTCTCCTTTTCTTTTTGGCGTTTCCTTGTTTCTTTCAGTGTTGTCGTAGTGTTTTTTTTTTTTTGCCATTCAATGCAGCCTCAATTCCCTGAAAGCTTAGCAGCTAGCATTACGCTGTTATGAACACCAAAACATGATATGATAGCCAAGTGAAAGAAAGTGACTTAACCTATAAGATGATGATCCTTATCTGGTGTCATTTTTCAAATGTAGACCCTTTCTCGTATGTCGCTTTTTCTTTGGTACAAGCATATGTTGCTTTTTATTTCAGACTTTTTTGTTACTTTTTTGTTGCCGTGAAGGGACTGGTCCTTTGCATGGTGCAAGGTTTGGAGCAAGGGTGACCCCTAATACTACAGTCTCCTTTGTCGATTGAAATAGAATCAAAATTTAGACATGATATGCGCACAACGGTCTATGTTACGCGACACTTTGTCTGTTGGATAAGGGAATCTACTCTATTTATATGGTCCTGATCTGTTTCAGATGCTTATAATGTCTCGTTTGAGATCATTGTCCTAGGAATTGGAATATATATAGACGGGTGATCCTCATGACATGAACCATCGTGCATATCTAACCAGGCAGAAATTTGTGTCACGTAAGTGGAGTTGTTTAAACAAATTGAGACTAACTACGAAACCCCAATATCTCCCGACAAAACATGCAAGCTGTGTCAATACAATGGGATCACAGTTATATATTGAGTATTGACTCAACTTTAACATAATTCTTTGAAAATAATCATAATCTTTAAATATACGTTTACTATATGATCACCGCTAAGACATTATTGGTAATAAATGGGTAAGATATAATAATAAACTCATTATAATATTTGTAAATATATTTCTGAAAAGGAGAGGACGTAATTTTGAATTTTGATTACTCGTCTTTATCACAAAATTATTGAGTAAATTAATAACTTGGGTGTCAAAATGTCTTTTGTAAACATCCTTTCATATGACTCGAATAAAAAGGAAAGAAAATAACGAACTTGGATAATAGAGGATCACCAAAAAGTTTCTTCATTATTGAGTAAATCAATAACTTGAGTATCGGAATGTCTTTATCATATACCCTTTCACACGGT
Source organism: Vigna radiata var. radiata (assembly GCF_000741045.1). Lineage (NCBI taxonomy): Eukaryota > Viridiplantae > Streptophyta > Magnoliopsida > Fabales > Fabaceae > Vigna > Vigna radiata. The sequence goes on along the minus strand of NC_028358.1, from coordinate 26,137,857 downwards.
TTGGACAAGAAAAAAAAAGAACACATAGCCAAACTTGATATAATGAAAAACTATTAGAAAATCTATCTATTTTTGAGAACAACTTTAAATGTTTTGAGTAAGGAATGTCAACGCCTTATCCAAAAATAAGGACTTTTATTTTAAAATGAGATAATAAATTGTATGAAAAATAGCGTGAAAATATGTACAAGTAGTTTTATTTTGAAGAGTTGTTGTTTATCGTCCATGTTACCGCCAGCATAAAAGGATTTAAACTCGTAGCATGAAATAGTAACTTTCTCAATCATGCACGTCAAGAAGCCTGAAATGTCTCCTTCTGATTGGAATTGGAACTTGGAAAGGCTAATCATCCCGGGTTTGGTGCATATATGTCCTCGTCTTGACAATTCTATTTCTTGTATTTTGCCTAAAAACAGGAACCAAAGATTCTCTTACAGAGCTTCATCGAGGATGTCAAGGATGCATTTACACTGCTTCTGCAACCAATAAAGCTTTACAATACATTCTGCATAAAATAAAGCTGTCTACCATCCCACTGCCAGTTAGATTATTTTAAATTTATAAAACCTAAACTTATATTAAATAATATTTACATCAATACCCATAAAGTTTTTTTTTTTGAAAAAAAAAATTCTTCTTTATACGAAACTATATTATATTTATATAGTTTTAAAATAAACAAAACATAAATACATAATATTTTTTTTCATCTCCTCGGTTTAATTTTGTAACAATATCATCGTAATATACAAACATACAAAAAGAAAGTAAGTTAGAATTAAAAAAAAAAAGTTTAATACACACGTATTCAAGATGTTAAATCATATATAGAATCGATCACATTTCATCCATATATTCTAATAGTATCATTTCAATTATTGACATAACACATCACAAACATTTAACTTTAATTCCAAAATATTCATAAGTTGAATTAGACTCCAAGATATACATGTGTAATGCTACCTTCACAAAGTTATCACCAAAGTTACATAATAGAAATTCAATCCACTCATGTGATAAATTCCTATGATCTATTAGACAATTATTTTAATATTGCAAACTAGGTTATAGTAATTTCTTGACTCTCATCGTATACATAAGTAGTAGAATCAAAATCATCTACTTTAGTCTCAAATTTAATAGACAACCTAAATATATCAATCCAATATTTATTCCCTATAAATAACTATGCTTACCACACAATGCATGTCATATTAGAACCATACCAATATAGATTTTCATTCTTATAAATACTCCTAACTCAATATAAATGTTAATATATCAAATTATTATACTTTACTATAGAATAATATTTAAATACAATATATTAATCAAAGTAACCATACAAGAAAAAGTACAAAATTTTAGAATTTAGAAACTTGGTAAAAACTTAATTTCTTAGAGTTCATAAAACATTTTTTATCACTCACTTCGAAGTTCTATTGCCTAGTAAATTAAGCACATATTAAAATTCATCTAACCAATATTTTGCTTATTTTGTTTGTTCAGCCAAAGGTCCCAGTATATCTTGTGAATTTTAGTCATCTTGTGAAAGTTTTGCTTACCTAGTGACCACAACATTCACCTAGCAATTGGGAGTTTTTATTAAACAACTTACTGAATGAGAATTTACTCTTTAACAACCAAAACTCACATTTAATTAAAATGTTTCAGTTATGGAACGAGATTATAAATTTTCCAAGTTTTGTGTGTCCAAATTCTAGTTTCTCCTTTTGTCTTCACTCTGTTCGGTCTAGTTGGAAGATTACCTGTAGAAGGTATTCCGATGTCAGTGTTTGTTTGGTTATTATAGTAATTAATGTACAATAAATGCAAATCACTTACTTCTTTACCTCAAACTTGTATTTATAGTTTTCAAACTGGGCTTTGGATGTTAGTGTTAATTTGGTGGTATTTTGACCGTTTGGCTAGTCACGTGATGGTTGTACAGTCCATCATGAGAAAATGACCGGCTATACATTACACAACCCCCTCAAGTCCAAGTCTACCTTTGGTAGATGAAGGGGTTCGTGATGGATGTTGTCAATGATACAATGAACTTTATTTCACTTTTTTGACTATGAGCCGCTTGGTGAGGAGCCGCTCGTGTGTATGTGGTCGTTAAGAGGGTCATAGTGGTTGATTATGACACGTGGAAATTTTTGAATTACCTATGCTCCGAGAAACAAACTATCAAGTGTTGTGGGTCATTGAATCTTGTAGGTCTAATGGTTGAGAATGATCCGTATGCCCCCTATGAATTTTTATTAGAGAGAGTTGACTCACCCAACGAAAGTTTTGGTCGTCTAACGACTCTACATAATTCAAAAAATTGCAAAATATAACTAGGACCAACTAATTTAAATTGATATTTTTTTTTTTGTTCTAAGGTAACAACAACTTGAACCAATTTTTGTTAGAGAGAGTATTTCTTTTTTCACTTCTCTGCTCTTTTCTTTTTCTCTTTTGCAACTTAGATATATTCTTTTTTTGAGCTCTTTCTTTTCTTATCTTTTGAATGTTTTTAAGATGGATATTCCGTTGTAAGCTTTTCACTTGACTATCCTCTTAAGTTATGCTCTTTATTTTTCTTCTGAAAACTCTTCTACTTAAAGGTTTCATGGATATATGTCTGTTAGACTTGAGCTTTTATCCTTGATACTCATGCTTTCTATTTCTTCATACAATAGTCGTTGAATAAGTCAACTTGTCAAAGCGAACATGATTTTTGAGTACTTTGCTTAAAGTAGGTTATACGTTCTTTTTAGGCAAGGCTTCAAGTGAAGAACATTATGTGAATATCTCTTTTGTCTCTTACGTTCACTTTTTGATATTTGATCTATAGCTCCGCTGGAAAGGAACCCTCGGTCTGAAGAACAGTGCGTCTCTTCCATTGATCTTCCAATCCACCTTGAGTCTTGCCATTTTTGGTAAATGGGGTGTCAAACAAGAATCGGTCAAATACCCGGGCTCGAACACTTCCCATAGAGAGTGGTAGAAACACTGAGCCAAATTTATAGACTCAATTCAGAGCTCTTCCATTTTTCGAAATTGGCCATTTTAATTTGTTAGTGAATTAAAGAATTTGTTGAATTTCTTACTGAATTAAGGAAATGCGTTGAAATTGTTAGTGAATTAAAGAAATTAGTTGAATTTGAAAAAGGAGATTCTCTTACATAAGTTTATGGAGATCATCTTCAATTACTTCAATCTGCTCCAAAAGAGAGCACATACAACAACAATTAAGTTATGTGTTTTATGTATATTAAGTGATATTATGACTTAACTTACATGTGTTTTCTCTTCAATTTCTATATATTATTTCTTTCAAATTAATCCGGGTGGAAACTAATATTTTAATGTGTTATACCGACGCGGGTATACCACCCCACTGTTGAAATGCCTATCTGTAGATGAAGGACAATATGTTATTCAAGAGCTGCATCACGGAATTTGTGGAACACACTCGGGCAAAAGACTACTTCGAGCAAAAATCCTACGAGCAGGCTTCTATTGGCCTACCATTGAAAGAGACTGCACAGATTTCGTACGAAGGTGCTTCATCTATACAACTCATACTCAACATCTCCATACTAATTCAGACCAGGTAAACACACAAAGAACTTCTATTAAGAATAATTTTGTTATATCATATTATTTCTTTCATGACATAAGAATTTATAAACGTGTAATGGATGTGTTATTCCATATTATAGTTGTTGATTATTATTTCTTTTGTCCTCTTAGTGGTTTGTATGAAGTTTATATTTAGGATTTCAATGAATGAAATAATCTATTCGTGAATAGAGTAGTCAAATGGACCTAGGAAACTATTCAAAAGGCAAGAGTTAGGCATAATTCAAAATTTGAGTAGTTGGAACCGAAAAAGTGGGCCAAAAAGGTGAAAATTTGAAACCAGGAAAAAAACTCTAGGAACACATGGAAGCAATTTTAAGCAACACTTGTACCATTGTCATAGCTCTGAGAGAATGGCAGGAATGTAATGTGATAACTCTGCTGTCAGTGACTGGAAACCATTAACAAGCTGTGTATGAAAATCCTGATCTTCCTCGCCAATCAATCTGAAGTAGATGCATGTAGAATAGCTTATCTGTAAAGAGTTAAGTAAATTATAGGTAGGTCTTTTCTTATCACCTTTGTTGTTTTTGAACGTTGAACACTTAGCATTTAATGCTTGCTCAGAACAACAAAGTTCTTTTTGATTTCCTACCGTTAGGTAGATTTTAACAATTAAGCTCTTTTCTAAAGATACCAAGTGTTGTATAAAATCTTTGCTGTTTAGACAAAGTATTCTTTAAGCTCATGGTATCATTTAGCCAAGTAAATGTTTCTTTTGTATTTGTCTCTTCTTAGACAAATAGTGTTTAACTTGTTTTAAGCTTTCTTTTATATTTTAATCTTGAGTCTTTTAGTTTGTTTTGTCAAAGACATTGTCTTGAATTGTTTTGTTTTATAGAGTTGGGCTGAATACCTTTTTCAGGTATGATAAATATAGAGCGTTTAACTCTAACTCTCTTAGACGATTTAGGCATAACATTGTTTAGCCTTGCATCTAAGTGTTTTGACCTATATGTTTTTCTATTTCCTAAGAACCTAAGTGTTTTTCTAAGCTTTTCTATGTTGGGGATTTAGATTCCAAGTCTTGTGTTTTCACCCTAAGTTGTTTTCAGATTATTTTCCTGTTTTAATATTATTTGATCAAACTTCAAAATATGAAAGTATGTCAAGCACATAGATGATTTTATCTTAACAGATCTCCCGTTGTGATAACTTAGATGGTATAGATGAACAAGGAATGAAAACCCTTAAAGAAAACTTAGAGAACTCTAGAAAAGTAATTTCTAAAAATAATCACTCGTTTATAATAAAACTATATTAAAATATTTAATATTAAAATAATCGAGTGTCACTTTTTTTAAATCATTATCATTTATCTAAGTTTTTACATTATAAATTACTTTTTCATTGTTTTATTTTTTTTTTAATTTTTATTTCCACTTAAACAAATACTCATAGAAATCCATTTTAAAAGAATAATATCACAATAAATCTATTTACTTTTTTTTAAAATAGATATTGTTTTGAAAATTAAAATGGTTAATTGTTAAATATATTATCTTTATCTTTTATCTTTATTAGTTAGTTTGTTGTTATTTCTTATTTAGTTTGTTGTTATTGCTTATTTATATTTTGGGCTTAGCCCATATTTGTTCTATTATAAATAAAGGACCCTATGTGTGTATTGAACACAAGGGAGTTTTCACTATATTCAACTTGGTATCAGAACAGGTCGATCCCGCTCTGGTTAATGTCTCGCATCTGTCCGGTGTTGTTGTTTGCCACTGTCCGCTGCCGGCTGCCACCTACTGGCCACCGCCGTCGGCACCGTCTCCGACCACCGCCGCCGGCCGTCCGCCGTCACTGGCCACCATTGTCGACCACCGTTGCCGGCTGTCCACAGTCGTTAGCATTCACCATCGTTGACGATCACAGTTTCATTTATCTAAACCCTCAGGGTTTTCTTGTTCCTCGTTGGTGCACTTCGTCTTCTTCAAAGGTGGCGTCTAACAATACTTTTTCTTTCTCCGGAAGTCCATCAATTACCTTTGAGAAGCTAAATGGAAAAAATTATCTATCATGGTCTGTTGCTGTTGAAATGTGGTTCCTTTGCCAAGGTCATTATGATCACCTTGAGCGAGATGGAAGCCATGTGCCTGTTGAAAAAGCTGATCAATGGAAACAAGCAGATTTCTAGTTGTGTGCCCTATTATGGCAATGAGTGGAACCCAGACTTCTTATATCTCTGAGGGCTTTCAAAACTTGTCACTCCTTTTGGAAGAAAGCTCAAAGCATCTATGCCAACGATATTCAACATCTCTATGACACCACAAACAAGCTTGTAACTCTTAAAATGACAAACCATGATATGGTGTCTTCCATGGCTGAAGCCCAATCTACTGTCGAAGAACTCAGAATGTTTTTGGAAGCGGATCCATTAGAGGATATCAAGAAGAAACTAGAGAAATTTTACATGGTGTTGATTCTTCGTGCCCTGCATCCCGATTATGATCATCTTAGAGATCAACTTCTAAACAGTCATGAGGTCCCCTCCATGGAAACATTGACCACTCACCTTCTACATGTCCCGGTATCTTAAACTCAGGAAGCATATGAACTAGTGGAGCCATCTGTCATGGTTGTCACACTAGGAAGAGGAGGACGTGTCACTAGAGCAGGAGGACGAGGAGGTCAGGGACGTCAATGAACATATTGCAAAAGGATGGGTCCCACTCAATAGAATTGCTACTCCTTACTTGGTTTCCCTTCCAAAACTGCCAATATTTCAAAGACTGAAACTTCCACTTCGAATTCGAAGAGTGAAATTTCCACTACTAAGTTCACTGAGGATGAATATCAAGAGTATCTAAGGTTAAAGTCTAACAGCTTGTCACAACCATCTCAATCTCCAAGTACGTCAACAGCCTACGGTTCTCAATCCATGGAGGGTCAAAATTCATGGGTAATTGACTCAGGTGCTTCTGATCACATTTCTGGTAATACCTCTTTGTTCTCATCTATTTCCTTTCGAGAAAAACCTCATTTCATAACCCTTGCAAATGGTTCTGAAACTTCCTCCAAGGGAGTTGGTCATGTTTCCTTTTCTCCCTCCCTAAATCTCAACTTTGTCCTTTTTGTCCCTAATTGTCCTTTTAATTTAATTTCCCTAAGCTAGTTGACTAAAATGTTAAATTGTTCAATAACCTTTGATCACAAATCTTTTGTTATACAAGAGCGTGGGTCGGGGAGACAGATTGAAGAAAGATATGAAGTTGGTGGATTATACCATTTTGGATCTCATCCAAGGATGTCTTGTGTTGCTGCTCCTAATCCTAAGGTGTTACATGATCGACTTGGTCATCCTCATTTGTCCAAATTAAAAAAGATGTGTCTTGAACCTAGTGGTCTCCAGACTTTAGAATGTGAGTCATGTCAACTAGGAAAACATGTTAGATCTTCCTTTCCTAAAAAGTCTCAATCAATATGTAATTCTAGTTTTTCCATTATCCATTCTGATATATGGGGACCTAGTCGTATATCCTCTTTTGGTTTTAGGTATTTTGTTACCTTCATTGATGAATATTCAAGATGTACTTGAGTTTATCTTATGAAAAATCGTTCTGAATTGTTAGCTATCTTTACATCCTTTTTGAATGAAATTTAAAATCAATTTGGTCAAGTAATCAAAATATTAAGAAGTGATAATGCAAAAGAGTATTTCTCATCCTCTTTTTCTGCCATCTTGAGTTCCCATGATATCTTCATCAATCTACTTGTCCTCATATACCACAACAAAATGGTATAGCAGAATGGAAAAATAGACACTTGGTTGAAACTGCTCGTACCTTTTTGCTTGGTGCTCATATTCCTATCCATCACTTGGGGAGATGCCATCTTAATTGCATGTTATCTTATTAATAGGATGCCCTCCTCCTCTCTTGATAATAAAGTCCCTTTCTCCATTCTCTTTCCTAATGATCCTCTTTTTCATACATCTCCTTAAGTGTTTGGTTGTGTATGTTTTGTTCATGACATGTCTCCAGGTCTAGACAAACTTTTCGCTCGCGCTCTCAAATATGTCTTCTTAGGCTATTCTCGACTCCAAAAAGGATATCGGTGTTACTCTCCTGAAACTAAGAAATATTACATGTCTGCCAATGTCACATTCTTTGAACAAACTCCTTACTTCTCTCCATCTGTTTAGGATGTTTCTATCCTGCAGCAAGTCCTTCCTATTCCGGTCATTCCAAGTGTTAATCCTAATCCTCCTGCACCTGTCTCTGTCATTCCAAGTCTTGATCCCAATCTTCCTGCACCCGTTTCTTCACATACTGAGATCATTCCGCACAGGGCTCTAATGGATAGTCCACCTCCCTAAGACAATGGTGAATCTCCTACTTCAGATTCTTCTCCCTTGTCACCTTCTCCCACCCCTCCTGGTGAAAATGATTCAGCATGGCCTATTGTCCTCAGAAAAGGTACTTGTTCCACTCGAAACCCTCATCTTATCTATAATTTTCTTAGCTACCATCGATTGTCGCCTCCTATTTTTCTCTTTTATCCTCAGTGTCTTCTGTTGCTATACCCAAGAATGTACAAGAAGCACTTGATCGTCCTGGATGGCGACAAGCTATGATTGTAGAAATGCAGGCTCTTGACCACAATAATACTTGGGAGCTGGTGTCCTTTCCCCCAGGCAAAAAGGCAGTTGGTTGTGTGTGCAGTTAAAGTCGACCCTGATGGCAAAATTGATCGACTCAAAGCCCGACTTGTTGCAAAGGGTTACACTCAGATTTATGGTCTTGATTATTGTGATACTTTCTCTCCTGTAGCCAAGATGACTACTATTCGCCTCTTCTTTGCCATGGCAGTCATTCGTCATTAGTCACTTCATCAATTGGATATCAAGAATGCCTTCCTACATGGTTGTCGCAACCGGAAAATCGCGACGGGTCGACGATCCAAAGAAAAACAATGTTTGAAAAAAAATTTTGGAGTCGCCACCATAGTTTATTCTGGAAAACTACGGAAAAACCATAAAATGACAAGGCAAGGTCTGCGAAAACCGAATTTCGGGTTCGGGAATCGGTTACGTGTAGGGAAGGTATTAGCACCCTACAACGCCTGCCCTAAGGGCAGTACCTTTAATTAAATGCGCGAATAAAGATATGGTTTGCAAAATGTTTAACTATCCCAAGAACAACAAAATAAAGAAACAAAAATATTTTTTAGGTCTTTGGGCCCGACAAGGATTGACCTTGCTCCTACGTATTCTCAGTCATACTGAGAAATCAGGGTTACGTAGTTCTTTCAGGAAGATTGATTGTTTGAAGATGTTTAGTTTTTGAAGATTTTATATTTTTTGGTATTTTTATATAAAAGAGAAAAGGTTTTTAGCACAAGGCCTACGCGAGCGGTCGCACGTGTGCTTAAATCTTTTCAAAATATTTTTATTGATTTTGAATCTTTTGTAAAAGAAAAGGAAAAGATTTTCATTTATTTTTGGGTAAAAAGAAAAGATTTTTAGCACAAGGCCTACGCGAGCGGTCGCACGTGCGCTTAAATCTTTTCAAAACATTTTTGTTATTTTTAATTTTTGTAAAAGAAAGGGAAAAGATTTTCAGCACAAGGCCTACGCGAGCGGTCNCACGTGTGCTNAAACCNTTTCAAAATATTTTTATTTGATTTTGAATTTTATAAAATGAAAGGAAAAGATTTTTAACACAAGGCCTACGCGAGCGGTCGCACGTGTGCTTAAATCTTTTCAAAACATTTTATTGATTTTTTTAATTTTTTTTTTAAATGAAAAGGGAAAAGGTTTATAACTAAACAAAAATAGTAAAAAACAAATACATTAAAGATTAAATAAAATAATAAAAAGTGGGGTACCTAAATAAGGAAAAGGGGTGGTAGAAAAAAAATATACAAACTAAGTCTTAGAAAACTGATTGGGCTTAAGCCCAAGTGGTCAAAGGTGTGGAAATAATAAAGAAAGGGGTGCAGACCAAATTAAATCTGAAGACCGATTTGGGCCCAGGTCCAAAATGAAACTGGGTGCTGTACAGCACCAATAGGGGTGCGAAAAGCGAATGGGTTTGAACCCATTANGCAGTGGCGCCAGTTAGTAGTTATGGGGGTGCAGAAGCAAAGCCACCTTCAGCCCAGGCCGGCCCAAGGTCCTAGGTCAGAAACCTTGTAGGGGTTCCAACTTTCCCCACTTCATTCCTCACTCACGCCACCAGAGACTCAGAGTCTCTTTCTCTGACCAAACCGCCGAAGGATAAGGCTTGCCTCCTTCGAGCTCAGCACCACCACCCTTGTCAAACCNGCCACCGCGCCAACACTCGTACCAATCTCGACCTCGCCGGCGACAATGGGTGTCACCGGGACCATGGCCGGCCACGACGTCCTCTGCCTCTCTCTCTTAATCGCAACCGCCCAGGATTGGGTTTTTTCGCCACCACACGAATCAAACGGCCGCCGTTCCCATCCGGCCAGCCATGGCCACGTCGACGTCCTCGCCACCATCCGGCTAGCCAACACAGGCCGCGACGACCTCACTCCCTCTCCTTCTGCTCGCGTCGGCCTAGGGTTGGGGGTTTGCCTCCAACCGGACACCGCCTGTCACTGATCCAGGCCGGCGTCACTGCACCATCACCTTCCTTCTTCTTTTTCTATTCTCGTGCTCTTGGGGGTCATTTCTTTTCAATTCACCGGTCTCCACAACTCCAATTGGTCATGGCTGCCTTAGAGAACCAACTTTGGACGAATTGGCTTGGAATTTGTGATTTGATTTCTGTTTATTGGTTTGATGCAGGTGAAAGAGATGTTGGGTTTGTTCTGTGGTACTCTNCGTGAGTTTCTGTGATGGTATCGTGTGTGTTGGATTGTGGAAACAGAGACAAAGAAATGTTTCGATGTATGTTTGGTATTGAGTGGTTGAAGNTGTGATNGGCGGTGCAGGGGCGTGTCTTCACAAGCTTGTGAGTGAGGCTGTGAGCTGATTTTTGTTCTTGGTGATTTTTGGCTTTGCGCAGGTTTGATCAAGATGGTATTATGCTTGAGTTGGGGTAAAATGGAATCGTGAATGAGGTTGTGACGGTGAGCGTNGGACGGTTCAGATGGAGATCATCAATGAACAACAAAAAGCAGATAGAAGTTCGGATTAAAGAGAAAACGTGATGGGCCTTGGGCGATGACGGAGAAACGGAGGCATTCACATCATATTCATACTCACATTGAACAATACCAAGCTTAAGACATGATATAATGCAACAGACAATCGTGAACCTACCTCTTGAAGTCTTATGTGCTGTTGAACGTCCTCAGTGCAACGAGAAGAATGTAATTGGCGACGGCGGTGAGGACGTCCACGAATCCATCCTCTCAGACTCTGATGATTCTGCTCTAACTTGTGATGATATCCTTTTTTTTTTTTGTGAACTGTGACAGAGGAGGTAATGGCTAACCAAAGGTGGGTTGCCTGTTGAGCGGGTGGTATTTTTTTTGTTAAAATCTTTTAGAGGAATCCCTTGAAGTGGTGAGTGTATCGGGTTGTTACGGATGTGTCAATGATGGTGAAGTTCTTTTTTTTTGTAACGTGATGAATGCCCCGCTTGTGTATGATCTCCGAATCTTTTTCNAAGGGCCATTTTCTGTTAAACCTTTTTGTGAATGCCACGTGAGAGAGATGGTAAATGGTGTGTGCGTTTTGGTGCTCTGAAAAACGGTTATCAGTTTTGAATTTTTGACTCTTTTTCATTCTTCTTTTTTTTCTTCTTTTTTTTTTCTTTTCTTTTCCATCATTTTTTTGTTTTTTTTTTTGTTTTTTTTCCTTTTCTCTTTTTTTTCGAAATAATAAAAATCAAACGAAAATAAAATTAAATCCAAATAATAAAATAAAATAAAAACTAAATCAAATAATAAAATAAAAATAAAAATAAAATGAAAATGAAAATGAAATAAAACAAAAATAAAAGAGTCCTATTATTTAGTCACCCGGACGAAATTGGGTGTTGACAATGGTGATCTTGAGGAAGAAGTTTATATGGAGCAACCTCCTAGATTTTTTGCTCAGGGGGAGTCTGGTATGGTATGCAAATTGCATCGGTCTCTATATGGCCTTAAGCAATCACCACGTGCTTGGTTTGGAAAGTTTAGCTCTATTGTTCAAAAATTTGGACTAAAGCGCAGTGAAGCAGACCATTCGATTTTTTATCGTCATTCTTCTCTAGGAAAATGTGTTTACTTAATAGTATATGTTGATGATATTGTCATTACAGGAAATGATGTTGTTGGAATATCTCAATTGAAAGAGTACTTGGATAGACATGTTCAAACCAAGGATCTTGGAGGTCTCAAATACTTCTTAGGCATTGAAGTAGCACAATCAAAAGATGAAGTTGTAATATCCCAAAGGAAGTATGCTCTTGATATATTACAAGAAACAGACATGATTGATTGTAGACCGGTAGACAATCCCATGGACCCAAACCAGAAATTAAGGACAAAAGAAGGTGAGTTATTCTCTGATCTAGAGAGGTATAGGAGGCTGGTTGGAAAACTGATTTATCTCACTATTACAAGGCCAGATCTATCCTTTGCAGTTGGAGTGATTAGTCAGTTCATGCAGGCTCCTTGTGTTGACCATTGGAATGCTTTCATTCGCATTCTAAGGTATATCAAAAAGGCTCCCGGGCAAGGATTGTTATATGAAGATAAAGGAAACACTCAGGTCTCTGGGTATTGTGATGCAGATTGGGCAGGTTCGCCTATTGATAGATGGTCTACTACAGGCTATTGTGTTTTTCTGGGAGGAAACATTATTTCATGGAAAAGTAAAAAACAAAATGTAGTAGTTCGATCAACAGCTGAAGCCGAGTATAGGGCGATGGCGTCACTCACATGTGAACTCATATGGGTGAAACAATTTCTTCAAGAGCTTAACTTCTATGACATCCATACTATGAAGATGTATTGTGATAATCAAGCTGCTCTTCAGATTGCATCAAATCCAGTGTTTCATGAGAGGATTAAACATATAAAAATTGATTGTCATTTTGTTCGTGAAAAGTTGTTGACTAAAGAAGCATGTACTGAGTTTGTTGGGTCAAACGATCAACTCACAGAAGTGTTGACTAAGTCACTAAGGGGTCCTCGGATTGAGTTTATTTGTTCCAAGCTTAGTACATACAATTTGTATGCTCCAGCTTGAGGGGGAGTGTTAAATATATTATCTTTATCTTTTATCTTTATTAGTTAGTTTGTTGTTATTTCTTATTTGTATTTTGGGCTTAGTTCATATTTGTTCTATTATAAATAAAGGACCCTATGTGTGTATTGAACACAAGAGAGTTTTTACTATATTCAACTTATAATTTATAAGTTTATAATAAATGAATAAATAACAATGATAATAAACTCTGAAACTACATAGACTAGATCATATGTATCATCTTTTATTATAATTAGTATTATTTACTTTAATTTAAAAAAAATAAGGGTTAAATATGTTTTTAGTCCCGATACTTTGGGACGATTTTGGTTTTAGTCCCTCTTTCAAACTAAGGTACAATTTAGTCCTTCAACTTTAGAATACTCTGGTTTTAGTCCTTTTTACCAATTTTTTTTTAACTTTATTTGTTATTTCAAACGCTTTTCATTATAACATTTGGATAGTTTGCACTGGTTGACACATTTTTGCTTCAATGTTAAATGAGATAAGCGTTTGAAACAGCAAAGTTAAAAAAATTTGGTAAAAAGGACTAAAACCAAAATCGCCCCAAAGTATAGGCACTAAAAACATATTTAACCCAAAAAATAAAATATTAAAGTAGTAATTTTAATTTAAAAAATAATTAAATTTAAATTAGCCCTAGTTTAAAATATAAAAATAAAAATATAATATTTTAATTTAAAATATATTAAATTTAAAAAATGTTTTATAAATTATAGATTATAAATATTATAAAAGGAGTGAATAATTAAAAATATATTAAATTATAAACAAATATTTTTTCACAGAATTCACTTCTTTATGATTCATTTATTCTAATCCCCCAACATTTGCTGTTTAGTTGCATAGACACTGCTTCCATATTAAGGTATGCTAGCTATGAGTTGGGTTCCTTAGCCATTTCCAAGTACCTGGTTGCTTTCTGAATTCAGCGAGTTTCGGAATGGCGACGAGCGCCAACAGCGGTGGCGGTGGCAACCAAACCTACAAACCCTACCGGCACTTGAAAACCCTAACTGGCCACGAAAGCGCCGTGTCATGCGTGAAGTTCTCGAACAACGGAACGCTATTAGCCTCGGCATCCCTCGACAAAACCCTAATTATTTGGTCATCTGCCACGCTCTCCCTCCTGCACCGCCTTGTCGGCCACTCTGAGGGCATCTCTGACCTGGCCTGGTCCTCGGATTCGGACTCTCACTATATCTGCTCTGCCTCCGACGACTGCACCATCCGAATCTGGGACGCCACCGGGGGCGATTGCGTGAAGATCCTCCGCGGCCATTCTGATGCGGTCTTCTGTGTGAATTTCAATCCCCAATCAAGCTACATCGTGTCCGGGTCCTTTGACGAGAGCATTAGGGTTTGGGATGTGAAGACCGGCAAATGCGTCCAAGTCATCAACGGCCACTCCATGCCTGTCACCTCTGTGCACTACAACCGCGAGGGCACCCTCATCCTCTCTGCCAGCCACGATGGCTCTTGCAAAGTTTGGGACACCAAAACCTTTGCTCCATTGAAAACCCTCATCGACGATAAGGTTCCTGCTGTCTCCTTCGCCAAATTCTCCCCCAATGGCAAGTTCATTCTGGTCGCAACTCTGAATGACACCCTCGTGAGTTTTCATTCTCTTCTTAATTTTTCTTCAGCGGTTTTTATATTCTAAATAGAGTGTTTTTTTTTAAAGTAGAAAGCCATTACTGTTACTGTCAACCAAATAGATCAAGCAAATACGTATAAAAAGACATTTTCTGCTTCTTAAGGTAACCCTTACAAAACTACCATGTTGAAGGGAATGAGCCTAATCAATTTTTCCTGCTAGACTAACTTGTTAGAAAAGTAGTGATTTTAGTCTCATCTTACTAAGTATACCGCACCTTCGACGAACATGACTCTTCCAAAAAAAAGCTTGTTCATAGTATCTACTAGATTATTACTCCATTAGAAGGCTAGAAATGGAGCAGAGATGGCAAAAAGGAAGGAGTAAGCTGGTTTAACAGGAAAGATCATGGAACGATCTTCTTTTCAAACACATTTATCACAGCTTGCATAACCTTGCATAGCTTACCAAAGTTGATAACATAGTCTAGGGCTCTTCCTCTCAATCAAATATATTCTGCCTCCAAATGCCATTTCCAGAACCATATCCCATTATCAATCCATTGGTATCACTGCACAAAAAAACCGTAGCCGAGCGGCTGAAGAATACTACAATACTATCTGACGAAGCATATATCCCTCCACCAAATGGGAATTGCTATTTTGCAGCCTCCTTTATTCAAAGGCATTTGATCCCAAGGGACCAAATTTATGAGACAATGATTTATAGTAAGCAGCCTCTGGATCGCCACCTTCACTTAGCCATAAGGCCCAAATTAAATAGTTCCTGATTTTTAATTCCAACCACCCCTCGGCCCATGGTCTTGGGTAGACAAACAATTTTCCCAATGGTATCGCCACCAGATCATTGAAAAGATCTTTGATGTCTGGATCGATACATTTAAATTTCTCTTTGGAGCTTTATATAAAAGACAAGAATATCTTAAATTATTTATGGGAGCACAGATTTTTCGGGCTAATATGTTATGATTTTAGATAATTTGTGACTCTGCTTTTTAATGCAAACTTAAGAGGAAATACCCAGATTAACTATAATATTGCTTTTTCTTTCTTAATGAAATTTATCTTCCTATTATCTTTATCAACTAAAAAGAGGAAGTATTGAGATAAAGTATCGATAATTTGTGCTGCTGACATTGTGTAGAATTAGGCTGGAAACATGACATTTATGGACTTCTGGTCACGCTCTGCATCATTAAGATAAGGATTCCGCGTGAGAAACAGTTAGAAATCATAGTGAATAATCCATTGGAAATAGTGATGGATAAAAAGTAGTTAAAATGAAGAGTATGATTGGTATTGTAAAGAGCTTACTGGATTGTAAATTGTAGAGTCGTAATACATATAGTAGATCCTACATCAATCTGAGATATGCGCTAATAAAATAATATAAATAATTCTAAAAACATTCATCCATAGTTTCACACTTTAAAATAATTAATCTAACTTGAGCACATCAAATAAGTCATGCTAAAGAAAATATGTCAACCAAGTCCTCATGAGTCACAACAAAACAACTTAAATACCTAATTATTTATGTGAAAGTAGCCTGAACAAAATACCAAATTATCAAAACCAAGTACCAAGTCCGAGAACACCTAGATGGCTAACGCCTTAAATACTAAATATCTAATATAAATCTTTCAAATTAAAACCAAAACTTAAGGGATTTTCATTATCTATATCTGCTTAACAAAGCGCATTAATAAGACCATTCTCCTCTTTGTGGTGGGATAACAAGGACATCATCCTATTGCCCTCCACCTTGGGCTTGACCTTGTACTTGTACATCATCTTCATTTGAATTTGGAGCACCATTTAAACTACATTTTCATTGTCTCCACTCATTATTGCGTAGAATATCATCAAGTTGGAACTCCCCAAGTGATTTTCTTAGGCCTTCCTTCCTTAGCCAATATTGAATTAATCGTGACATAAACATACATCATTCATAGTTACTTGTTTTAAATCATTATTTTCTCTGTGTGAACCTAATAAACACAAATGCAAACATACATATAAGTAACAACGCAGCCTAAAAACACATCGATTTGATGTTTTCATGACTTTCATCAATGATACCGCCTATCTGCTCTGTTCTGAACTTAAGTATGTACTGAATTGGACATGGTGTGCAAAATGTGGAATTGAGTGATCCATGATTTTCTTTACAATTTTAACCACGTTGGTTATGGGAGCACATTGTTAAGTAGTGTCCTGGAGACATTTAACATTCTCTTTTGTTAATTTTGTATGTTTGTTTAGCATATTGGTTCTTTGATAGTTTCCCTTACAAAATAGTTTTTCTGGATGCAGAAGCTCTGGAACTACGGGAGTGGGAAGTTCTTAAAAATATATTCTGGGCATGTGAATAGAGTATACTGCATAACTTCTACATTTTCTGTGACTAATGGGAGATATATTGTTAGCGGTTCTGAAGATTGCTGCGTTTATTTATGGGATCTTCAGCAGAAAAATATGATTCAGAGACTTGAAGGCCATACAGATACTGTAATATCTGTTACTTGTCACCCCACAGAGAACAAAATTGCTTCCGCTGGTCTCGCTCGAGATGCAACTGTGAGGGTTTGGGTACAGGATTCCTGAATAATATTGAAATTATAGGGTGTTTTAAAACAACTAATACTAATGCACGGTGATCTCTTTTGGGCACTATTCCGTCTTTTTTTTTTTTTTTTTGTAAATATATTTTTCATTACTTGATTGTAAACTCATCACATTTCTAGACATCTAGTGTTACACGTCTAATGTGTGATGTGAAGTATGAGTCTTGTATGTTACCTATCCAAATTTCTTCACTATATTCTTTTGTATTGTTTGTGCCTCGTTTGGTGGGATTTTCTCAGATTTTAAAGAATAGAATGTGGTGGTTTTCTTAAAAGTAACTCAACTTGTAATGTGTACAACTATTTTTCTTTTTGCCTTGAACTAATCTGGTAAAACTTTTAACACCATTAACGTGAGGTGACGCGAAAATGCAACAAATATTGTCCTTCTGTAAATTTTAGCCATATCTTTTTTGGATGAATGAAAACATGTTTTCCAAATGAAAATATGGCATATGAATATTGTAAATCTTTCAAGAATATTTAGTTTTAATTTAATTTCTTAAAAGCTTAAGAAAATTTATAAGATTTGAGATTGAAACATCATTTGTGTTTCCCAAAATTAAGAATAATGAGATGTCAGATCTGTTGCATCACCAATGTTCTCCATGCTGATCGCATGAATTATTTGAAGCTGAGTAGACTTCACAGTACTAAAATTCAATTTCAAATGCAGTAAAGACTATCCAAAGGGAAGCAGAATAATTGTTTTAAAATTTGTCAGAGATTATTGCAGAGCGTGATGAAATAGTTACAACATCCGCTGGTGGATAAGACATTTAGTCGCAGGAAGCATCAGTTTATTTGCAATGTTCCCACTACCATCACGTTTTGCTTGTTTTTTCCCTTTCGTATCTCTGCTTCTGCATGCATTTTCATATTCAAATTCAACTGCATACTAGAAGATCATAGATTTCAGAGACATTCTTGACACTCTTTCTCTCTTTCTTGTATGTTTAAAAACAGTTGATACGGCCTTCACTTGCTCGAGTGTTGGATCAGAGTTGATAAATAAGTGTTCCTTGGATTTATGAAAATAAAAATAAACAAAACATAGGTAGGAACTAACCATCAGATAGTAGCTGTCATCAGATAATCTGTTGTACGCTGTATTTCTGTACACTGCATCAAAATCTAAATGCCTGTTTGAAGTAAAAATAAGAAAAGCCATGAACGTTGCCATGTGAGTTTCTTTTTCTCATTCGGAAACAGAAGATCATTCTTAATAGTCACACCATTAAGAAAATTTATTTACCACACCCACTTACTCTCTTTGCAGACCATATATTTTGCACCCATTTTTGCTAATACATTCTGGAAAAAACGATCAAAGATTACAAAAGTTATACCAAATTAAAAAGATGAGAAGAAAGGGGCAAGTTTATTAGTTTCCTTGTTGAAAAATGTGACTGTCAATATAATATAACATTGAGGAACAAGACTTAACAACTCAACTGACTTAAATACTACTCATGTTTCCAAGCATACAAAATGAGAGAGAAGCCAAAGCATTGCTGAGAAGAAGCCCATGACAGTGCAGTGGTATCAGAAGCTGATTGGGCTTCCCACACCTTTTCACTTGAAATGCATGTTTGGAACATGAACACTGCATTGCCCATAGCATTCCCAAAGAGCCAACTATGCACATCCCAAAACACTTCAACCGGAACCCCATCCACCAAAATGGTGTGATTCCCTCGGAACTTCCACTTGAGACGCTTCACCTGCATCACTGTCTTGCTATCAATCCGAATCACAAGAGAGGGATCGTTAAAACCCACAGTATCACACTCAATTGTGACATCATGCACTTGCCCCTTGTCACAAAACTGAGCCTTTGCACCATAAAACTTCTTCCCAAAAATATGCTCTCTTTTTGCAATGAAAACGGTACCACTGTGGGAAAAAGCACAATCACTGTCCATTTTCTTGCATGCCTCCTTTTTCAGATCCCCAAGCAGCAACACCAGCTCCTTGTTGAACACCACCGCTAAGTAGAACCCCTCCAGCGGCTCAGGCCCGGAACCAAACTTGGCACAGCTCAAATCCCAAAAGATATCAATTTTACCAGATTGGACCTCCAAATTCTTGGACCCTTTTCTCTTCGAGAATAGCGATGGCTTTATCTCAACCTTGCAGAGACAATGATTTCCTAAATCATCAATTCCCACGCTCAAGCCTTGACCCATCAGAGTTTTGGTCCAGGAGACCGTGATCAGACATGAACGGCGTCTTAATTTGCACTGGTAGACACACGTGACAACATTTTGAGCCGCTCTTGTGGTGCTTGATGAGGATGAGTCAGCAACCTGAACCCCATTTTCTCCAAAACAAGAAGGAAACTCCTTCATGGCAACACTAGCAACAACAAACAAACATGTGCTTCTAATCGTGTTTGTTCAGAATGGGATAGAACATAGGAGAGAGGGGTGTGGGGGACAAAGAAAGATAATTAGATTTGGTTGATGTTTGAATTGTGTGGGGAGATTAAGTGAAGTAATAACCAAAACTTTGCAGGAGGGAACATAAAAAGGAAGAGTGAGTGAAAGGAAAAGGTCGCTTTAAGCACATGGGGTACCAAGGATAATAAAAGGCTATATACAATTGACCCCATTCTATTGCTACTGCCATTGCTGTTGCTATGCTTATGCATGACATGAGTCAACCAAATGCCAAAGACTGCCATCTACGCTACGAGACGTGGTCCACCAACAAAATAAGTGAAAATTCAACAAAAGGGTTTCAAATATCTAATTATTACCCCTTTTGTTAATGGTAATAAGAAAGTTTAATTTGTAGAATTTCAAATGTTGAGATATCACAAGTCTCATGAACAACTTCTGTGACCTTTCTGCTTCATAAGATCTTAAACTTTTATGGTAAATTTTGACTTCTCTTCTCATCTTCTTCCTTTTTTAGATACGGTTTAATACTAATTTTGGTTCTTTTTTCTTGCGAGGCCTGTTCAAAGTCGTCCTCTTTTTTTTAAAATATTCATTAAAGTCTTACTTTTTGTAAAAACAGTGAAACTTAGTCCTTTTTGCTTACGACGTTAGAGTTGTTAACGGCAGAGCTGCCCAGTTGGCAAAAACCTGAAGAGTTGTATCGTTTTGGATAACGTGTTAAATTCAATTGCTAATTCATCTTGAAAGCAAAGTGATTCATGGTTGTTCCCAAAATTTAAAAGCAAAGTTAGGGTTGTTGGTGAATTACCTTTGTTCTCAAATCTAACAGCAAAGTGTTAGGGTTCTTGGAGATTCGTGATACTGTTGTTCTCAAATTTGACAACAAAGTCTTAGGGTTAGAGATGACTTCTTCACAAAGTTGTTCTTCCTGTTCGAAGGCAACAAAAAAAGGATTTTTGCAATCCTCACACGGTGTTGTTTCGAGGAGAGTTGGGATAACCCTCATTTGCCACTGTGGTGATAGTGTTGTAACGAAAGTTGCCAGAACTTCAAGGAATGCAAGGAGGAAATTTTGGGGATGTCGTCATTCCGTAGTCACTTTTATGTGTATTGGATATTATGTGTTAATACATGTGTTCTTGGTGAATAATAGGATGGGTTTTCAACTAGGATGTCATGTAATTTTTTCAAGTGGTGTTCTGAAGAAAACGCTGATGATAGAGATGGTACTCAAAGCAACAGGATATATGATCTCAAAAATGATGTTAAAGAGTTGTAGAGAAGGATAAAATTCTTAGTTGGAGTTGTGTTTGCTCTTATTGTGGTTGTGTTTAGCTTGATGTTAGGTGTGCAATGTATGTTTTGTTCATGTAATGACTTAGGTGTTTAGCTTCATGTTTTGTTCATGTAATATCAGCTGGTGTTGCAATGTGGGTGAACCGTCTGAGTTCGTGCAATAAAGTTCGTTTTAGTCCCCCTTTTGTTTTGAAAATGTTAAATTTGGTCCCCCTTTTGTTTTAAAAATGTGCAAGGTGGTCCCTAACTTATATGATTGTAATACATATTAAGGATACCTGGCATACTAACAGATATAATTACAT
Organism: Vigna radiata var. radiata; assembly: GCF_000741045.1. NCBI lineage: Eukaryota > Viridiplantae > Streptophyta > Magnoliopsida > Fabales > Fabaceae > Vigna > Vigna radiata. The sequence goes on along the minus strand of NC_028358.1, from coordinate 26,116,790 downwards.
CCAAATATGAGAACATAATATCACAATACAGTCAAATTAACATATTTAAATAAAGTGCTTAGTCGCACTACAAAATTAAAGTGCTTAATAAGAGTATAACATACATAATTAAAGTGTTTAATAACAGTACAAAATATATCCAAATACATCCAAATTTTCACTATAATCTATGGATCTTTTCTTCTAATGTTTAACTTCTTCCTTGTTATTGGTGGTGTGGAATTTGGGATGGAATCTTGAGTTGGTTGTGTCAGGTGAGGAGATTGGGGACTTGATGGCTGTAATGGTGTAAGGGGTTGTGAACTTTGCGCCTGTGGTGGTTATGTTGGTTCTATGATAATGATAATGATAATGATAATGTTTAACGCCTTGTAGTGACGACATCCCCAAAATTTCCTTCCTGCATTCCTTGAAGTTCTAGTAACTTTCGTTACAACACTATCACCACAGTGGCAAATGGGGGTTATCCCAACTTCCCTTAAAACAACACCGTGTGAGGATTGTGAAAATCCTTTGCCCGTTGTCTTTGAACAGGAAGAACAACTTTGTGAAGAAGTCATCCCTAACCCTAAGACTTTGCTGTCAAATTTGGAAACAAAAGTACCATGAATCTCCAAGAACCCTAACACTTTGTTGTTAGGTTTGAGAACAAAGGTAATTCACCAACAATCCTAACTTTGCTTTTAAATTTGGGAACAACCATGAATCACTTTGCTTTCAAGATGAATCAGCAATTGAATTTAACACATCATCCAAAACGTTACAACTCATCAAATATTTGCCAGTTGAGCACCTCTGCCGTTAGCAAAATTAACACCATAAGCAAAAAGGACTAAATTCCACTGTTTTTGCAAAAAGTAGAACTTTAGTAAACTTTTTAAAAAAGAGAGGACGACTTTGAAGAGACCTTGCAAAAGAGAGACCAAAATAGGTATTAAACCTTAAGATCCTAAGACCTTAGACGCATGATTATTTAGTCAGTCTCTATAAAAGAGATTAGCCCTTAAATCTTTCCCACATTATCAAGAAACTAATTCTGTTTCATATTATTGTATTTACTTTCCAAGAAAATAATGAATGTTAAATATATTTTTATTCAATCACAAATTATTATATATTATTGATTTGTTTATTTTCATATTAATTATTTCAAAAGTTATGTAATAATTTTGTTTTTATTAATTAGCAATATAAAATATTTCGTCAATAATAGTTTAAAACAAAAAAATGGTACTGTCGAATCCATCATTTGAGTGATTTGTGCTTCATTTTAATGGTTAACAGCACTATTGTTCATTAATATGGCATGATGTAGTAATTGAATGAATTCTTATTAAAATTTGAATACAAAAAATCTTTGATTAACCATTCACATCAATTAAATTTTAATTGAAATAGGAAATTATTAAGTAAATTTCATGGTCTTTAGAATTTTTTTTACATCCTTAATAAACGCAAAGAAAGAAAAAGTGCATAATCCTTTAATTCACAAAAATATATTTTCTATCTTCGCAACATTTTTGTTATTTTGTATTATTGTAGGTTTTGTTACTTTGATCTATACAGCTTTACAATATTCCTCATTTCAACTTCCAATTTAATATTTATTCTATCTATTAATCTTAACAACAACTATGTTTAAGGAATATAATTGTTTTACCAGTAAATTTGTTAGATTTTAAATAAAAATACATCCCTGAAAGAAATGTCGTGTATATGAACTAACTTTAGTAAATAGAGATCAGAATATAATTTTTTATTCTGATTGTGTTTTATAATAACTTTAATTTTTTAATGAAAATTCATATGTAACCATCTAGAATATAATATTTTAATTTTCTAAAATATTAGTTTCCTTGATCTTAATGTAAAAAAAATGTTAAATTATTGTCACTTGTATATTTTGAATTCTTTTTATTCAAAGTACTAATATGAATTCTGGATTTAGACTGAATTAGTGACACTGCGTTTAAGATCTTCAACTTTCCACCGACCCAAACTAGCATACATTAATGTAGCAGTTAAAATAATTTTGTTTGTCACTTATATATTGTAATTAGATTTTTTTTTCTTATTTACATTTACTAACCGTTATTTGAAAATTGATTAATTTGATTTAAACAAAAAACAGTTTTTAAATAATAAAAAAAAAAGGAATAGAGTTAACATGTTAAGATAGAATGATATATTATAAATTTTGATTTATAAAATCAGCTAATTTCAAATACACTTTGTTTTTTTGTGTCTTTAAATCGTGTAGGTAATGAAAGTCTTGGAATCCCTTAAATAAGTAATTAGGTGAAATTTGGTTTGACCTTTGAATTTAAATAAATCATGGTAGCTTCTGCAAGAAACCATCCCATTCTATGATTATGTTAATGCACCCATTGCAACAATTGAGACTATTCTGTGCCCACATTGCAGACCGTTTGGCCATTATGTCCAATAATTAATTTCAAGACATTATGAAAAATCTTTCTTTTGCCAAAAATCTTTTCTTCATGCTACTTTTGATATTTTTTTTATGATCATATTGATAGAGATTATTTATCATGGGAAAGGGGCTATAAGCATTGGATGATTTTAAGTTTTATAATTGAATATGCTGTTAAGTTATTTTTTTTAATGTACGGTTTAAATATTTAACCTTTTTTAATGATTTTTTTAATGTATGGAGATTAAAGGGATTCAAACATGAGTTAAATTTATCCACACCATTTTTATTTCAAAATTTTAAGACATTGAATTTATGAATATTTTTCTTTATATGTTGTTCAACATTTTTAAGTTTATTCAATGTAAAATTTTTTAGAATATTAAAGTATTTCAAAAGAGTTGTGTATTTTTTAGTGGATAATTTCTTCTCTTTGAACCTTTTTGTTATAGGTCACGTTCTTTTTCTCTGAAACAATTGTCATGCGTTAAGAATGAATTTAGCTACAAGTTATTTCCTTTTAGACAAAGATCTCTGCAATTCATGAAATGTTGAGCTTTCTTCTTTGATCACGAGGTTTCTATACTCTATCCTCCACAGATAAATAAGTGCTTCTACTATCCTCCAAAACACACCTTCGTTGATTTATTATATTCTCAATCATAAGGTTATGATTTTCCAGTTTTAAGTTCCTCGGAAACATATGAAAAATTCTTATTATATCCTAAGGAGTTTGCACAACACATCGTAAATAAGTTTTTAAAAGTAGTGATCATCCATGCCTTTGAAACCAATCTTACTTGTGTTATCATAAGCCTTTTACAAAAATCATAAGGACTTATGGTTGATGGCATGGACTTTGACAACAAGTCTACATTGGAGAAGCCAAACTATGTTTCTCCGATCCATACTATTTTTTCGAAACCTTTCTTGAATGTTTCCAAAATTGAAGTTTCCACTAGTCAAAACTTCAAACTCTAATAAGAATATTTATTTATTTTATTAGATATGTATGCAATTTTCTTTTCTCTTATCACTTCCAAACTTGACTCTAGTATCCCTATAAAATAAATTGAAGATTGGACCCACACGAATAAGGTATGTCACATTTTTCTTAATGCATTGTCTAGTGTTTTATGTGTATTGCTCCTATAGGGAAGAAAAATATATCTTGGATTATCTTATTCTCAAATACATTGTCAAAGATTTCATAAGACAAAGGTTCATTATCAGAAACTATTGTGGTTGGGAGATGATCAAAGACAAGAACATCAAGATGTTTGAAATACACAGCAAAATGTTCGGTTTGGTTTTTTGATAAAACTAACTTCTTTCTAAACATACTTCCTTTTCTTAAAAATTAACTTCACGTAACAGAAAAATCAAGACAAATAAGAGCAAGTAAATAAAAGAGTGTAAGAGAGAAAAGCTTGCAAATGTGGTTTTTATACTGGTTCAGATCAAAAGATCTTGTTAATCTCTCTAAAAATGGGATTAACTAATAACAAGAAATAAACCAACAACTTACAAAATGAAGTAGAGTAGAGGTTTAGAATAGACTTCTCTTGGCTGACAAGTGATTAACAATACCTCCTTTTGACACACAAGGATGAACAAGCTAAACTTTGCTCAGTAGATGTGCTACCACACTTAGACACACTAAGACTATTACTTCCTTCTACTTAGCACCAAGTTTCATAAGCTCACTTAAAACACATAGAGTTCAAATAAAGCACATAGTTCTAAAAATGGTTTTAAGTTTTTGTAACTTTAGAAGAGCTCAGAAATGAGGTATATATAGGCTCAGTTAAAAAATAGGCCAGAAGCTCAAGAGTCTTCTTGCAACTGCTATGGATAATCGATTATCACAAGTGACAATTGATTATCTACAAACCTTTTCAAAATATTTTTCCTGAGATAATCGATTATTCTAGAGAGAATTTTCATTTCTGATTTTTACTGTGACAATTGATTACCCAAGTGATAATCGATTATTCCAATGCATTTTCTAAAAAATGCTTTAATCTTGAGCTCTCTTCAACTTTTTGTGATCTTGACAAAGCTAAGTCTAAAATACAAAATCTAAGTCTAGAATACAATTACAAATAGCTAAAAACAAAAGCTTTAATTGAATAACAATTTCTCTAATGTTCAATTCCAAGGTTAGCTTCATCATAAAAATTATTTTGTCTTCAATTCAACCTTGTTGGTAACACAAGATACAAATTAACGAGTATCACAAGCTACTTAAAGATATTATAGAAAAGAACATAGCCCTACCTAATGATTTTATTTCAAAACTTATAATAATAAAACAAAAAAGCTTATCATTCATATCACCATTGAAGATACCAATAAAAGAATGTGTTTTTTAAAGAGCTAAAACATTATCTAAGACAAATATGGTAGAAGACAAACTAGCTCTAAAAATGTATGAAAAGAAAATTATCATAAAAGAATAATAAATATAAATTTTCATGTTCTAATGGATCTAACCTTACCTTCAAGAAGAAGGATACTTGCTTTGGATGTGAAAAGTTAGAACATCATGAACTTCAATGCAATAATCCTCATAAGGAAAAAAATCTAAAGAGGAAGATACAATTGATGCAATCATTTCACAAGCGAAACTTGTGATCATTATGGACAAATGAGTGGTAAACTCCAAGGCTAGGCGCATATGTGGAAACATAAATGTGTTTTCCTCCGACACTAGTGTGGCAGATGGAGAAAAATATATTTATCTCAATGATTCTAGAACATCTTTTGTTGTAGAAAAAGGAAAAGTTCTTTTAAAGCTCAGATATGGGGAGACTTTGGCTTTAAGTGGTGTGCTACATGTATTATTTATTAGATTTAATTTAATCTATAGCATTATTGGGAAAATTTAAGATTAAAATGTCATTTAAATATGACAAGATTGTTATGATAAAAAATAATGTCTTTGTGGAGAAGGGATATGTTGAGATTGTTGACAATACAAACACTATATCAAACTAGTTTTTGATAATGACAACGCAATGCTTAATAACAGTACACATGTTGCTGCATTACATGTTCGTATTATGGATAAACTGTCATATTTGCTGAACATGTTTTGATGTACTGTGATGTATGTTCCTATGACTGATTGTGTGATATATTTGTGGAACATGCTTGTATGGAAATGTGAAATAAAATGTCTTTGATAACAGCACATTTCTAGAAGTAAAAGATCACAAGCACCTTTATGAACTTATATTTGTTGTGACAAAGTTCTAGTCCAGTCGAATACACCTATAATGGATTCGACTATGCTAAAATCTTTGTACAGATTTTGTGAACCTGTGTTATGTGAGATTTTGAGTTAAAAAGAATTTCAAAGTGTTTTTACATGTGTCAGTCAACATTGTATATTGCATATTCGACTGTGTTATTGATCAGTTTGGAATTATGTTATGCTTACACGCTTCAACATCTATATTTTTCAAAAGTTAGTTAAACATTAATGACTTGGTCAACTGTAATAAATGTGTGTTGAATTCTGTTGACTGAGAGCCTATATGTTGACTGTCTGTTATAACTATTTTAATACAATCGACTGAATTAGTAGGCTATTCGACTGAGAAACAATCTGTTTAACAAAAAACTATAAATAGACAGAACACGATTTGTTTTGTGACTTTTGATGATCTGATATTTTCATGTTCCTGTTTCAGATTGAATTCTCTGTTTTAATAGCTCCAATTCTCCAAGAAGACGGTGGTGATCTTTCTTGAGAGAGATTCAAAGGGAGAAGTCAATTGTGTTGACTGCTTGATCATAATCTGCACGAGGAAGGTGCTTCTTGATTGATCTTGGAAAGCTTGACATCCTGTGAAGACTGTTGTGTTGATTGAAGGCTTGGCAACCTGTGAAGTCTGCTGTGATAGGCTTGGCAACCTGTGAAGTTTGCTGTGATAGGCTTGACATCCTGTGAAGAGTGTTGGTTACACGTTGAGGATTGTTAGACGTGGGTTCAGATTGTAGAAGAAGGGATTCTTGCTGCAATTCTGGTTTTGTTGTGCAGCTATATTTTGGTTTTGGGTTAGAGAGGAGATTTATAATTTTGCGTGGTGCTTCTATAAATTCCTTGTTGTAAAAACCACAACCATTATAATGCATTTGCTTATTGAGTTGGAAGGACACTGGATGTAGGCATTGTTGGCCGAACCAGTATAAATACCAGTGTTTGATTTTCTCTATCCCTGCACTCTTTATTTCCAGTCGACTTTGTTTGTTTAGCAGTCAACTGTGTTTTTCTGCTGCATCAAATTTTCATTACTTGCATTTCAAGAAAGATCAAAAAGCTTTGCATTTTTGTATAAAGATTGCGAAAAGATTTTGTTTTTGAACAAACGCCAATTCAACCCCCCCCCTCTTGGTGTAAAATGAAGCCTACCTGTTTCTCAACAGGATATTTTGATCAATGTCTATTTGTACTTAACATTTTCGAAGTTGTTTATGAATCTACATTTGTCTCTTCTACTTGTGAATCTAATAGTGTAATTGAAAGAAAAGATAAGACTCTCAAAGAAATGATAAATCTAATAGAGTAATTGAAAGAAAAGATACAACTGTCAAAGAAATGATAAATTGTATGCTTAATAGTTCTACTGCTCTTAATAATCTTTAGGGGAAAGCATTTCTTACAATATGTTTCTTACAAATAGGATACCACATTTTAAAAATCCTATGAATTGTGGAAATGTTATCGGCTTAATCTTAAATACATAAGGTGTAGGGGTGTCTAACTAAAGTGATGTTACCAGATTCTTAGTAAAGAAAAATAGGTTCTAAAACCTCTGATTGTATGTTTTTAGCTATGCGGAATATAGTGGTGCCTATAGGTTTCTTGTTTTTAAAAGTAAATTAATTGAACATAATGCTATAGTAGAGATGAAAAATGTGGAGTTCTTTGAACATGTTTTTCCTTAAAGACTGGTGAGACATTTGAACAACTTATAGATCTTAATTGTGACGTCATGCATGAGGATTTAACTTTTGGTACATATGATGATGTAGTTTATAGAATTAAATGGTTTTGGGGTTCTAAGTTTGAAATGAAAGATATGGGTGAAGAAATGTGATTTAATGAGTTAGAGTTATTATGAAGGGAGATAGTACATTACTATCCCAAAAACAATATACTAGGAAAATTCTTATGAAGTATTGCTATTATGACTGTAAACCAGTAAGCACTCCTTACGAGGCTAACTCTAAATAAAAAAAAATAAATAAAGGAGAATATAATCGTCAACCTCAATATGGCCAAATAATTGGGAAATTATTGCATATAATAAGTTTTTCTAGACCAGACATTACTTATGGAATAGGTAGATTAAGTAAGTACACTCAATGTCCTAACATGATCATTAGGATGCATTTGTAAGACTTATGAGATAATTAAAAGGTACACTACATTATGCCATTGAACATAGTAATTTTCCTACTATATTAGAACAATATAGTGATGCTAACTTAATCTTAAATTCATATGAGACAAAATTCACTAGCAATTATATGTTTTCTCTTAAGGGGATGCAATTACATGGAGATCACATAGTAAGCACAACATAACAATAAGAACAAGATTTATGGGAATGTCTTGCAATTGATAAACCATTAATGCATACTAAGTGATTTTGGTTCATATAGCAAGTCATACCAACTACATTGTGTACTAAGTTTCTCAATTTAAGACTCATTCATATAACATACTATGTTAGCTTTGATGTATTACATTTTATATGAGACCTAAGATTTTTTCCTTTCCTTTCGCAATATATGAAGGATTGTTGGAATTGTTGATTATTGCAGAAGAGTCTTCCTCTGTGAACAATTCCTTCTTCTTGAACATTAAAGATATGTTGTCATAAGTCACGTCCCTCTTCTCTGAAATGACTGTCATAGGTCACATAGGGGATCAACACAAGTTGGTTATTTTTCAGCAAAAATTTCTTCAATGTACCCCTCCTTACGGTATCTCACTCCATGAAACATTGTGGTTTCATCCCTACAATGCATGGAATGTTGAGCTTCCTTCATGGATCATGGAGTTTCTACCTTATCCTCCACCTATAAATAAGTACTTTTTATAGCAGTCCTACAAACCATACCTTCACACTCTCATAACTTCTCTTATCCTAGATTCTTTGTTCTTGTGAACTTAGTTGCTAGTTTGAGCTTCTTGAAAACATTTAAGGATTTCTTATTATATCCAAAAAAGTTGCAAAACACTACAAATAACTTCTCTAAGGAAATAATGACCATGCCTCAGAAAACTAATCTTATTGATTTTCTCTTATTCATTTTATCGCCAATTTCTTGCAACTATTAGCATCAGACATAGATTTTAAACAAAGAGAACCTTACGCATATGCCTTTTGTTAAAATAAAAGAATCACACACTAAGAATATAACTCTATAAAACTTATGCGTACTTTTTTCATTCATAGTGATGGCTTTAAATAGACCAAGGGCATTTTACAAAACCTAATAATAGCGAGAAGAAAATAACAACTGACTACAAAAGATAAAAGCAAACTACCTAGTTGTTCAAATTCTAAGAAAAAAATGAAAAAGAACTACAATCTGGTTGGACAATAAAAACTGACATAGTAACCAACCAAAGAATAAAGATAGACAGATGCAGTAATAGAAAAATAAAGACTAGAAATACTGCAACTGAAAAATAAAATAAAGACTCAAATAAATTATAAATAAACCATTTTATAAAATTTAAGTTTATTCCAACAAAACTTCCCTAGAAACTTAAATTTCCCATCCCTCATTTTCTTCATGTTGGTCATGTTTTCTTTCACAACTGACCTCTCTATTGCTTTGGCTGACTTGTTTTTTGTTCGGTTTGACTTCTCAATAATCTAAACAAACTCATTTTGACCTTAGGCGATTTCTCAACAATCTTGGCCGACTTCTTCATCTCATTTGAGATTTTACTCATCAGATTTTAATTTATCTCACTATCCGAGCTTTTCATACTTTGGTTCTTCTCAACATCTTAATCTTCCTCTTTTTCGTTTTCTCACGTTCAAGAACACTAGATGCTTTTTCCTTCTCGTCAACAACCATATTCCTTAACTCCTCAAGCTCAACCCTCTGTTTATTCATAATATCATTAACTTCACCCAGAAGCCTCCTTATCTACTAAATATCTTCATCTTTTTGTCTAAGTTTCTTCTCTAGGTTTGCCTTCTCCATGTTTGCCACACAACTTACTGAGATCACTTCATCCATTGCTTGGACCGAGCTCTCAATGTCTACATTCTCTGAAAAGTTTTGTAAGCTATTAGGAATCCTAGCATGTTAGTCAGGCTTGTCTCATACTCACTCGGGCTCCCTTCATGCTCTAAGTTGTGCAGATACACCATCGAGTTAACTGTGTTGTTCTCAAGTTCATTCGGGCTATTTGTCTCCACACATAATCATCTGGGCTCTCCAACCAGTTGACCGAGCTTTCTATCGAGCTCTCCAGCGCCCATTGGTCGTATGGGCTCTCTACTAATATTTTCGGTCTCTTTATCATCCAAGAACCTAAATCCAGCTCGATATTCAGTCTATTCTTCATCACAGAGCCAGGGAGAAACTCGACAGCCATTCTCCAGCTTAGAAAGTCAACATTGGAGTCCTTTGCCATCAACAAAATTCCTATTTCTTCCTTTGCATCCTTAGTAAGGAGATTTGTCTCCCCCTTTATCTCAACCTAACAATACTTTAATATATGGCTGACCTTACTATAGTTGTAGCATTTGCCCACTATATACTTATTTTCATAATGACCATATTTGTTACACTTGAAACATTCCACTTCTGACTTAGACCAACCTCCTCAGCCCCTTTCTTGGCTATGGCCATGTCCACCCTGTCCTAGCCTACTCATCCTTTGCCTTTAGGACCTCAGCCCTAAGTGTTATGAGCATCTTCTTTCACATTATGTTTGCTTGAAGTTCTTGATCAAGTGGATGGAAATTCTTCTTTCTTTGTTGTTTGTGGGCCTCAAGTCACCCAACGAGTTCTTCCACTTAAAGAACTAACAAGTCCTTTGACTCTTTGATAGCACACACGATGTTCTCGAAATCATTTGACAATGATCTCAAGTTCTTTTCCACGACCCGACTGGCTGGTGATGGGTGTCGCCGCCCAATCAAATTTGATGTGCATTTTAAAGTGCAGTTTAACTAGAGAATGACCCCTAGGTCGTCTCCCAAAGACCAATTTTGCAGTTCGAGGATCGAGTCAAACACGAAATAGGGGGTTTTAAAAAGAAATTTTTTTTAATGCAACACTTAATTAAAGAAAGTAAATACAACTCAACCTATAATTCAAACTAAATTAAACAAAAGAAATAACAACATAATTTTTCCTATTACTCACGTGACAAAAGATTTTTACCCAAGGGAACTTGAATTTTTGCAATGCCCTTAAAATATCACACATTGTCGTGACCTCATTCTTCAATCCCATTTCATTCTCTTAAACTTAAAATCTCAAATTTTGAGGCTTGTAATTGGTTCCAGCCGTGACACTCCCCCAACCAAGAAATCAAACCGTGTGCACCTCAATTATGAAGCACCATGTCTCTGCTAGCAAATTCAATCCATGCTCCATGTGAAAAAGTTTAATCATCATTCGTGAGCCCAATTGCACCGAGAATGATTTGTTTGCCTTTACAATCAAAATCACCGTCCCACACTTCCATTTTCAACGCATCTCTGCTTGAATCAGCGAAGATTTTCTCGAACAAAATGAACACTATGTGTTAGCACCGTTCCAGTTCAGCCTTTGCTTCCACATCAAACTGACACTTTTTTTTAAAGACAAGGGATTGAATAAAATTTAACAAGAGATTCCAGCAGTGTGAATCAACACCCAAGGCCTATAAATCACCATGTGCAACCTTCAACAATGTAAAGATAAAAAAATCAAGAACAGTTCTCCTCGCATGTGAAAAGATGAAGCTTTAATAATGAATGAAATACTGCAACTGAGCATAGCAGCTCTCGGTCTCATTCAAAGAGCCACATTGAAATTCAAAAGTCCAGAGTAAGTGGCGGTATATTTTAAGCAGCTAAAGCAAAAGCCTTGCACTCCAAAAATGCTGCAAAACCCAACTCACGGGATAAACGACGGCTCTCCTTCAATCCATGGAAAGCAACGTTGCAAGAAAACAAAGAAGAAAAATTGTGCTTTTTTTTATTCAACCCTTGAAAAACCCGTGAGCCATTTCATACAACTCTCAGAAACGTTCCAGACCCAGTATTCACTCTCGGCAAAGAGACTATTCAAGCTAACAATTCTCTTTTTCCAAAAAAAAACAAGTGGCGGCTCACATCCCCCTAGGTCCAAGAATGAGTCACCCAAAACTAGGGTGGGGTCCACCCAAAATAAAACCCTAATGCCACATCATGTTTTTACAATTTGGGCTTTGCCTACACTACCAAAAATTGGCCCAAAATTATAAAACATTTGTCTACAAATTCTAAAACACTAGATTAAAGTTTAATTAATTCTAAAAAGAAATTGTAGAAATTCTTCAATTGCTTGTGCCCTTCCAAAAGTCTCCCAGTGTATTTCCAAAATTTTCCTAAAAATGAAAATAGGAATAATCAAGCTCAAATAATTCAAATTAATTAAAATATGAATTATTGGTCTAATTAAACCCAAATAGTGAAAATGACACAATAACTAAGAATTAAGCACAAATCATCAACACAATTCGGCGCGAAAAACTAAGTTAATGGTATAAAATATCGACTCATCAGCTGGCATCGTTCTCCATTCCTACAAAGTTGATTTGTCACCTTCTTCACCCGTTGTATGTACTCAATCACACGTTCTTTGTCTTCTATCTTCAAATTTTCAAACTCCCCTTAGAGAGTTTGAAGCTGGACTTGCCTAACACGATTGTCTCCTTTATATGAAACCTCCATAATCTCCCATTATTCCTATGAATATTTCATTTTTGCTATCTTCTCAAAACCAAATTCATCCACCACATTATACAAAAAGTACAAAGTCCATTTATCTTTCACTCGTGTCTTCTTCATCGTGGTAATTTGTGCCACTGTTTGGCTTTTGTATGCTATGGGTTTCTAGTACTCACTCTTCACTATATCCCATATGTCTTCGGATCCCAAAGGAACCTTCATTTTTAAACACCAATTATCATAATTGGTCTTCTTTGACAATTGTGGCACGATCATTTGGTTAACAACTTTTGTCATCTCTCTCACTCTTTTTTTTTCAAACACTAAGCACTCACTGTTTCACTCACATTGTTTCCCTCACTTCTTTTTTTTTCCTCTCACTCAGACTCAGAGCATAAAGTTCTTATACCACTTTGTTAAACTAAAAGAATCACACACTAAGAATATAACCATGTAAAATCAATGTGTACTTTTTGCTTTCACGATGATGGCTTTAAATAGCCACGTGATGGGCCAAGGGCCGTTTTACAAAACGTAATAATATCTAAAAGTGTTAGAAATAGAGCCCCTATATCTTAATCCAAGATGGGGTGAATTGGATTTTGAATAGCTTGTAACAATTCTTTGAAAATCTTGGTTCTTGGAATCAATTCAGAAATAATTATTACCAACTAGAGAAAATGCAGAAACTTAAACAAGATCACACATCAATTTTATATTGGATCGACTCTTAATCTGAGTCCACATTTTGTTCTCCTCCAACAACCTGAGTTCGGAGATTCCACTATATTACAAAGGGTCAAGAATACAAATAAACACTCAATTGTATCCTCACACACTCCAATACACAAAATTACAAACAAGAGAGACTTAATCATACACTCTCTAACACCTTGCCTACACAACTAAGGTGACTAAGAAGTTTATACAAGAAAACGAAACATGGGTGCACCACTTATGTGCAGATCTTACAGATGTTCTTCCTTTCTTGGAACCTTGGAGATATTTTAGATTGCTCCAAGAATGTCTCAAGACAACTCCTTGATGTGTTCTTGTATTCTTGTTTCACTTTTTGTTAGAAAGATTTGTTGAGATTGTTGATAGGGAGAGCACTGGTTTAGCCAAACCTTACAATCTCATAGAGCTTTTGGTTTTTGATTATGACAACACATAATTAATAACACATGTGCTTATATGTTTTACATGTTCATAGCTTTCATGTTTATGATTAAATGAGAACATGTTGGTGTTATTTTTCTCATTGCATGCAAATTCACTGTGTTATACATGAGATATTATTTGTGATTGCATAACAAATGTTTTGAAAAAGGAAAACCACATGCACTTTTGTTGAACTTAAATTGTGTGGCAAAACAGAAGTTTTAAGTCGACTTCATTATGAAGTAGGTCAATTAAAACTCGTGGCTTTGCACAAACTTTTTGAAAGTGTGCTATGAGTATTTTTGGAAAGAAAGTTTTTCAAAACTATGCATTTAACTGTTACAAAGTCAACTATGTGCGCAAGCCATTCGACTTAGTCTGTTGTGTTTTTAAATTATGTTAATGCTTGACATATCATGTCTAACGGCTATATTTAATATGTTTGACTAAGCATTAATTGGAAATCAACTACATTGAATGTGTAATCAATTAAGTTGGTTTGACTGCTACTAATTGTTATAATTGTCTGAGTATAATCGACTCTAATAGTAGCAAAGTCGACTTAGGAGCGTTAGTTTTATGAAAAACTATATATAGACGTGAATTTGAATTTTGTAGAGACTTTTGTGATTCTAACGATTTGATTGATTTGTTTCAGATTATTGATCACTTGCAGAAAGTGTGAAAGCTCCAAGAATTCATCAAGAAGATCGTGGTGTTCATCTTTGGTGATTGCTTGATGAGCAAAAATCTGTGTGCTCTTACTGTCTGATCAACATGCACTTGAGGTGTCTGTTTCGTGATCAGTTTCTATCAATCTTGTGAAGATTGTTGTTGCCCTGTTGTGACTACAGGAAGAGGACGTGTGGCGTTCTGGACTTTGAGGATTGTTCAAGTGTTAAAGACTGTAGGAGAGGGGACATCTTGTTGTTGTTCTTTGTTTGTATATGCCTATATTTTTATTAGAGGGTTAGAGAGGTGTTTTATATTTTGACGTGGAGGTCGCTATAAAAGCCTTGTTGTAAAAATCTTGATCATTATAGTGCATTTGTTTCCTGAGATTGGAAAGACACTAGATGTAGGCAGTTTGGTCGAACCAGTATAAAAACATGCGTTTGAATTCTCTATCCCTGCACTTTTATTTTCAAAGTCGACTTTACTTTTCACGTAGTCAACTACATTCCGTTGCATTTGAAAAATCTTATTCCGTGAGTTTCAAAAAAGTTTTGAAAGATCATCCTTTTACGAAAAAGATTTTTAAAAGACTCTGATTTTGTGTTTCACCAATTCACCTCCTATTGGTATTGAATCTAATTAATTCTATTTTTAACAAGATTCAAAGTACTTTGTGATACAAAACAAATTAGATCACACACACATACACACACACACACACACACACACATATATATATATATATATATATATATATATATATATATAAAATACAAAATCTTGATGTACTTAATTATTAGGTTATTTCCTTAATTGATTACGCCTAACTCTTTGTTTTAATTGATTATGTTATTTTCTTAATCAATTAAAAGAGACCATACAATCATGTTATGCTTTTGTCGTGCTTTAAGAATATTGTCTGAATTAATACAACTAGATTTATACAAATTTACATTTTTTATACAACTAAGATTTTTTCATAGATGAATTATGCATCTTAAAATCTATCCTATATGAGTTTAATTTTATTTTGACAATTTAGCGCTTTGAAAAAAAAAACATTTTATATAGTTGATCATCAAAAAATACTTTCACCAAAGAGCTTTCTCTCTGAAAAGAAAAGTAAATAACAACCAACTGCATGGATAAAAACAAACTACCTAATTATTCATAATCTAAGAAAAGAAATGAAAAAAACTAGAATCTAACTACAGAATAAAAACTGACACACTAACCAAGCAAAGAATAAAAGACGCATGCAGTAATTAAAAACCAGAGACCAGAAATACTGTAACTGAAGAATAAAATAAAAAGTAAAGAAAATTAGAAATAAACCCTTTCTAAAATTTAAGTTTATTTCAACAGAGAGATATTCCGAATGGCATGTTTCTCCTACTTTGTTTTGACTTGAATCTCATTATTAAATACAAGGAAATTGGAATTACTTTGAAGAAGAAAAATCGAAAGAATTAATGATGAAAAGTGTGTGTCTTGAATTCCAGAAAGTCTCATCCAAATAACACGAAATATTGACATACCATAATCTTTAATTACTCTTCCAGAGTTACCCTCAAAAGTGAAACTAGAAAAAAATAACAAAGAGAATCATCCACAATTAAACTTTTAAATCTCTTTTCATTGATATGTACTTTCTTTTAGAAAGTTATAAAACTAAATCTCCCACAGGTTTCCCGCATAGATATTGAAAAACTCTATTCAAAATATATAGCTCAAACTATAACCCTAAGTAAATTTTTTATATTGATTATACCTATAACCAAAATAAAAAAGGTATAGCTTTTTATATTCATACTTTTTTAAGTATTTATGATGGTTTATATATATTTCTATATACACTACAATGAAACATTTTTCGTCTTTTTAGATTGTTTATATTTTTATATAAATTTTTTTATATTTGTATAATTATATATAAGATTTTTTAACTCTTTTTAAGAAGGAAAATGAACAAATTCCATGAAATTTTATATTAATTATGGTCATTATAATGTAGAAAATGACACTTTTTATATTGATATTTTTTTACGTATTTAAAATAACTTATATGCATCTTTATAAATGTAATGATATTTTGTTTCTATTTTGTATGCTTTTTATATTTATATATATTTATATATATAAACTTACTTATATTTGTATATTTAATGTTTGTATAACTTGTAAGTCTATTTGAAAATTTATATGTTGAACTTTTCAACTATCTAAAGGAAAGAAAATGAAATAATTCAAAAATAAATATCTTTAGAAAAATCAACTTTTATGTTATAATTATAACTATAACTAGATGACTTTTTTATGTCAACTCCCATAAGCTTATGTCACTGACATTCTATGATAGTTAAAAAGAAATTAGTATGTCAGTTTCTTAATCGATACATAAAAAGTTTAAATTTTATAACTTTCATCGATGTACTTTATTATTTGATAATATAAAAAGTCTAAAAAAGTAAACATAAATAAATGTTTGCTAGTAATTTAAGAATTGTTAAAAGAATGAAATATAAATTAGATATGATTTAAGCACACTAATTAGACAATATTACATAAAAACCTTACATCAATTCTTAAAAAATTAAATTAATCTAATTATTGTATTTGATAAAGAACACATTTTTCGAATAAAATCAGGTGAGTATTCAGTTTAACTAGTGTTATTTTCTTTTTTATTAAAATGCTTTTCTTTTGCCTTTAATCTTTTAATTTTATAAGAGACTTATTTATTGTTTTTTTTATAAATAAGAGATTAATAGAGTTTATAGATATTTTATAATTAATTTGTACAATAATCATATTAAAAAAGTAAAATTAAAGAGAAGAGAATGTAAACAAAGATTTATATTAGTTCATCTTAAATGTTGAGTCATTCTCTTAAGTAACCTGCTTAAGAAATTTCACGTCAAATCTCTTGACTAGTACGAGTACCAACTTCTATCCACTTATCATGGGTATCAATCTCTCAGGGTTACAACAAGTATAAACCTCTTTAGATATCATTTTCAATCTTCCCCTGAGATTATGAATTCTCTGAAATAAACAATAACAATATCTTAAGACAAGAGAGTGCAATAATACTCACAAGGTATACTTTACAATGTGAAGGATATATCACTCCAGTCAATTTCACTCAACAATTTGAATTTGACTCTAAACTCATAGTATCTTTTCTCTTTGAATCTTTCTAAGTATTTGACAATTTTGTTTGTTCTCTATTATTTCGTCACTTCTCTATATCTCTCACATTCTTCTTCTTTTTATTCTTCTTCATCTAGGTATTGGAATTTATAATGATGTTGTGTAATTTGACTGTTGATATACTTTCATATGAATTTCATTTCAATATCTTTAATATCGTCTTTATACTTCAGCGAAATTCTTGATATACCATTCAAAGTATTTTCTCTTCAAATTAATTATTTCCAAGAAAAAAAAATGCTAATTCTAGGATGAGTCCAAGTGTATTGAAGGAGATGTGTTATGCGAGACTATCTTGACTCTACTAGTGTCTAACTCATAAAAGAAGGTAATCAGATGGTAAGAGTTGAAGGAAGCTTCACTTGGGAGACACTGTGGTATGAAAGAGGACCACATTTAGGGAGCTAGTAAAGTTAATTTTATCATGACTTGATCAATCATATTCATTTATTCATAATACAAGTTTTGAAAGAAGAAAGATGTGGTAAGTATGACAAATGCATAGTCTCACGAATCTATTTAATACATTAGTCTTTCATAAGCAGTGTCTACATGTTTGTTATTGTTTAAGCCATATGGGTTAAGATTTGAATGATTTGGTTGAATACATTTGTGGAAATTAATGTTGATAGTTGGTTTTGATAAATATGAACTATTTTGTGTTTTTAGGTTGATATTTATTGAGAATGTTTTATTAAATAAAATAACTTACGAGTTTGTTTAAATCTGTTTATACTAAAATATAATGGTTAAATTGAAATAAGATCATACTGAAATTAGTTTAATAAAGATTGTTTACTCCACATATATTGTAGTGGTAGTAAAGTAAAATTAAAAAACACGAAATTAAGAATTGATTTTTATTTCAAAAATATGTTTTAATAATCTTTATAATAAGATATCATTGTTTTTATATTGAGTATGATAATCTTATCTCTATCTTTCCTTTTTTTTGTTTTTTTTTTTCTACAATGATCCTATAATTATATTTAAGACAAATAGTTGTAATAGTATATTTTGATGTACTCGACTTATAATATATTAAAGGTATGTTAATAATTTTGATCACTAAAAAGTAAGTTTTTAGTAACCACTTTATTTAAAAATTTTGGAATATTACATTTGATAGTTATTCTTGGATACCTGGTGTGTATAATAAGAAGAAGAAAAGGTAAAAGGAAGATGGAAGTAAACAAAAGAGTGCATTTAAATGTAAGAGGAAAATGACTAAAGCAAATAAGAAAATGGTCTGTGAGACAAAACATTGGTCGGAAATGAAGTTTAATATGGCATTAATGTTTGTTTGTTGAGGAAAAGTGTTTGAACTAAAAAGCTAAACATGTAAGAGATGTTGTGTTTGTAACGAGAGATTTTAAGGATGTTTGATGAGAGTTTTTGAAGAAGGCTTGCCAGCCTAGCCTACCCATGTGATGAAAGTAGCAACTCATCTAAGGCACTTGTCAAGTTCAATTCTATCATCAACATGTCATGTGCCTTTTCTTTTTCCCATCACATCTTTTCAATCTACCTCTTTCTTCCTACATTACCCAAAACCATCTTTTTTACTGTTACAACACAGTATCTATTGACATTTCAAAATCAAATCATCTTATGCTTTTATCAATCTTTTTGGCTAAGTAACCATCATTGGCTACCTCATCATCATATGTCTCAAGTCAAACCTCAATGGCCCCAATCACACAACTTTTACATCAAAGCTTCCCAAACCAAAAGGGTCACGGGATCAAACAAAAAAGATAACGAAAGTTTGAGAACACTTTTTTTTTTTAAGAATATTTTAATATTATCTATGTATCATTTTGTGATTCGTCCATAATTGGTATTTATAATTATTATTATGGTTAAATATGTTTTTAGTTCTTATACTTTGAAACGATTTTGGTTTTAGTCCATTTTCAAACTATGGTACAATTTAGTCCATCAACTTTAGAAAACTCTGGTTTTAGTCATTTTTACCAAATTTTTTTAACTTTATTTGTTGTTTCAAACGTGTTTCTCAGTTAACATTGAAGTAAAAATGTGTCAAACAGTGTAAACAATCTAAATGCTATAATAAAACGTGCTTGAAACAACAAATAAAGTTAAAAAATTTGGTAAAAATGACTAAAACCAGAGTTTTGAAAAGTTGAAAGACTAAATTATACCATAGTTTGAAAATGGATTAAAACCAAAATCGCCTCAAACTATAGGGACTAAAAACATATTTAACCCTTATTATTATTATTATTATTGATTGTGAAGTAATTTTGAACCAATCACACAATGACACATAAATAATATTCAAATATTGTCAAAAAAATATTGTCTAAATATCATTATCTATCGCACAAAAACAAACCGAATAACTCCTTCTCTCACACCATTGATTAAATGTTGAAATGCTCTCTCATTCCTAACTCAAATTCAACAAAATGATCTTTTCAGGAGAAGAAAAGACTACGACAGTAAACCACAACAGTCCATTTCTTATAAATTATTTGGAAAACAATTGCTGAACACCTAACATATAAATCACATCTACAAACAAACAATATAGGTTTGATGTTGTGTTTCATATATATTATGACTATGCATATGTAACACTCAGACTTACGAATATTTTCTAATGTGTTCTCTTTCTTCACACCAGGCAACAACATATATTCTTTTTATTTCTATACAAGAGTAAGTTGGAACAAAACAAACATGTGTTTATAATTTATATTAATTGACAACAAAGTTAAGTTCATTTTTCTAAAGTTTTCCTAAAATGTGTTTCATTGTATTCAAATTAGCTCAATTAAAAAAAATCTCTAAATTAAATATTAATATTTTTTTCTTAAAAAAGTTAATAATTATAAATAATCTTATAGTTTAAATTATTCATTATAAATTCAAAATTTAATTAACACACTAAAATGATTTAATAATAATAACAATAATAAAATAAGCATTTTTTAGTTATATAAGAAATAATACTTATTGTGTAATATACAGCAATACATGCATCAGGATTCTTGAATAAGTTTGTTCAAGGTCCACTAAAAGTACACGCAGCCCAATCCACAGTACTTTTAAGTTTTACTCGTTAACACCCCAGTTTGTTATTACTTTCTGCACCCCTCAAATTCCGGAACACAAATTCACCATTCCGGAAGTCATGTGATTTTTCCAATCTAGAACTCTACGATTACTGTATGGAAAACATATTTGTCATCCCCTACATGACGGATAACATTTTCCAGAACTCTATGTCCGGATTCTGGTTTCCGATAATCTGAATGAAAAACACATTCCATACCTTAATGTACCTACCATGAGCTGTATGAGTTCCACAAAACAATCAAGGGCAAAACAGGAATTCCAGTAAATGATGCATAGTCTGGAGATGTGGAGGGTTGGAGCAGTATTTCCCTTATCGTTATTCTTGTTAACATATTTTAATAACTCTAACAATTTTTGAGAATCTAAATGATTCTTGAGATGGAAATTGTAGGAGTCAACTATGCACTAGATGATTTCCTTCTTTTGAAGCAGACGAAAGACAACACATACACTACAATACAATATAGAAAAGACAGTTGAGTTACAATGAGTCAGAGATAGAAAAGACAACATTCACTCGGAACTATATACTGCTTTTCGCTGTATGTGATCCTCCAATCTGTCCAATAGGCATATCATAATGAAACCATACACCAGAACAAAACCAACGAAAACAACCAGCCAGATCTTAAACTAACAAATTCAAGTAGTTTCAGAGAAGCAATGTAGATCTTAAACAGTTTTGATATTTTGAAACCAAAGAAGAACATTTTAGACAAGTTTTAAACCAAAACACAGTTCTTTGTTTCCATAAATCCTATCAGAATTCTACTAAAGTTTGTTTATCCAGTTTTTTGCAGTGACATTTTAATTTTGGACATAGTTCTGGTCAGGTTTATGATCGAACTCATTTTCGTTTTTCTTAATTTATTGGTCTTGGGACTGGTTATAAAGGACCCAGGGTAGCTTTCTTAAAAAATTAAACCTGATCAAAATCATTTTGGTTTGCTAAATTTAGACTTAATTAAGTTTTAAATATTTTATAAATTTGGATATTTTCATTTGAATTTTCTATTAATTTATTTATTATAGAGTGCTAATAATATTTTTTTATTTTCATGTGTACCATCAATAATCAATAGTTCGTCCTCGTATCTCTCCACCTTCTTTATCAACTTGGATTTTCCATCCCCAATCTCTTCTAATTCATTAGTCAAATCACTCTTGAAAAACAAATTGCCCAATGAGTGACAAGAGATAGAAGAGAAAAGAAGCAAGTTGATCCACAAGTTGGAGATGAAAAAACATAAGTTACGATCATGTTATTGAAGACAAAAATTAAATGGTACGATAGGAATGCACTCACATAGGAATGTGATAGTGTCCCATTGCCCAGTTCAAATTAAATTGGGTTTGTATGAGAAGCAATTACAAATTTTATTAAAACAAATAGACCAGGAAAGTAATTCTTCCACTTCAAGAGAGCATTCCATCCACTGGATGCAGCAGCTAAAAAGCTATTTCAAGTACAATCTCATAAGAATTAAATAAACCTTCACAGCATCAGCATCATAACCCCAACAGTCAAAACAAGAGAAACAGAACCTACAGCCTTAAGTGCTCAAAACAATGATTTTACTACTTTCGAAGCAAGACACTATTTTCTTTCTATCAAATTAGACCATTTGAAGAAAAAAATACTTGCTTGTTTCTCTGCAATACTTCTACAAATAAAATAGAATGTGCATTTTGACAGTGTGCCATCATACTGCTCTGGCAGCATGACATGAACATAATTAGTAATTTAATATGGGCAAAAAAGTATAATATTCTACAGGGTGAGGTTGTGGCTTTGGAGAATATAAAAGTGTACCTAAATCCCTGTCCTTACTCAAACACCTCATTAGCCCTCGTAAGATTCCTCTGCTCATCTACTGTTTGCTTCTCCATTGCGCACAAAAAAAAATTAACTTCTACCATAAATTTAACAATCAAGATCTTGCTCAAAATCCAAAAAAACATGTGAATGGGCGAGCTATAAGGTGTCAATGGCACACTAATGGTCACAGCTCTTTTAAGATCACGTGCAATGGTAACTGCCCAAGACTTCTTCTGCCACTTAGTCTTCCTAAGTCACTAACCAGACCTATATGGTCAGAAAGACCCTTCAATTCAATTAAGCTTCTCTGGCTCCTCTTTTCCTTGTTAAACCAAAAGTGACACTTTGCCATTGAACCACGTGATTTGAAGTGAAGTGAATGAACAAAAAATAAAGTTCTTTATTGTACTGGCAAGGATGGATTTGAGAGAAACCATCCATCTCGCCCATTGATTTTGCAGCACTTTTCATATTTATGCTAGACAACATCTTCATACGCACAAATTAAAACCAAAGAAAAGGTACAATATCATGCTCCTACTGCACAAATTTCTTTTCGTAAGGTTCTCAAATATAATGATATCGAGGCCCCCAAAGAAAAAAAAAAAGTATATTACATCAGAAAAAGGTTCTTAAAGTCAAAAAAGTGGACAACAAAATTCACTTTCATTAGATCATATGTAAAAGTCCCAATGAATTAGGGATCACAATATAGTAAAGTGAAACATATTGAGGGCTGGACCGGGTAATGAATTTGATAAGAACATGGTGCTGCTCAATACAAGGCCAGCCACTACCTAACCTAAGTGAAAACATTCTTATAACAATGGTTCATCAAGTCATACAGAAAAAAGACATCGTGAAATTTTTTTCTGTATATAATGTACTTTCTACCTAAGCTACAAGAACAAAACAAAACACAGAAATAAACGGTTCATCTTCCCCTACAATCTCAGTCTTAATAGCCATCTATAACTATTCTCCAAGTCTATAAATCCCATAGAAATATAAAATCATAGCCAGCAGAATAATAATAAAAAAAAAAAGAGAGTAAAGAACATAATTTAAATATACATCAGTACTAGTGGTCATGCATCAGCACCATCGGAGGCTTTTGGAGCAAAAGGATCATGAGTTGGACCAACATCCTGGCCAATATGGCGTTGCACAAGGCGCTGCAGATCAGCCATAACCTTATGCTCCCTCTTGGCCTTCTCTTCATAGTTAAACATAGCCAGAGCACGTTTATCCTCAGCACTATAAACCTGGTTTTCTTTCCTGATACGAATGGCATTCATCCTCTGATGCCTACTACCGCTCATCACATAACCAAGACTCTCAAACTTCTGAATCTCCTCTGCAGAAAGACCCACTTCTCCTCTTCGCGGAATACGCTTACCTTGTTGAACATACTGCGCAATGGCATCACCTTCACCAGGCCTAAGCGCTCCACCATAGCTTATATGCCCCTCGGCCCTCGGCAACGGCATTGGCCCAACAGCGGGTTCGTTGTCCAAAGCGGGTTTCTTCTGAGACTCGAACAATTCCTTTAACTTCAAAGCCTCCGCATTAATCTCCGTGTTCAACACCTCATCTATCGTAGCTTTACCAGCATCACCGGAACCAGAACCATTCTCGTCCTCCGAATAAGCACGCTCGCTTTCCGTCTCAGAACTTTTCTTTTTTCCTTTTCCGCTCCTCCTGATACGCTTCGAACTAGACCTTGAGGAAGAAGAACGTTTCATCCTCTTTCTCCCACTGCTTTCAGAATCACCACTCTCGCTCCCGTCACTCTCATCTGAATCGCTATATCTTCTCTTCCTGCTGCTCCTCTTATTTCTTTTTCTTCTATTCCTCCTACTCTTCCTTCGTTTACGATACTCTTCTTCTGATTCTGACTCTGACTCTGATTCAGATTCTGACCCACTCTCGCTATACGATCTCCTCCTCGACGAACCAGCAGAACTCTTCCTTCTCTTCTTCCTAGAACGCGAATCGTCTGATTCACTGCTGATAGACTTTTCAGATTCAGAATCAGATTCCGATTTCGATTTTCCTCTTGGTTTATCCTCCTTGTCAATCTTCCCACCGACGTCGTCTCGGTCAGAGATTTCATCAGGTTTGCTATAATCCTCCAGATCGTCATCGTCGCGCCGCGGAGGACTGGGTGTGACGTTCCAGATGCAGTATTTCAGCGACTTCCTCATCTTCTGACGCTTGAGCCTTCGGTATTCCTCGTAGTTCAAACCCTTCAACTCTTCGTCGGACTCGGAATTGGAACGCTGCCAGTCCCCGCGGTCGCGGTCCAGATACGCCCCGTTTCGGCGACCGAATTTCTTCGGCAGAGCGTCGTCGTTGGGAGCTCCATTGGCGTGTCTAGGGTTTCTGAAGGGGGGTGATTCCGAACGGCGGCGGCGGCGTTCCGCGGGGCGATCGTAAGAGTCATAGCTGGGGCTGCGACGGCGGCGATAATCGTCGGAGATATCGGAGTCCGGTGTGCGGCGAGTGTTATGTCGGTGGCGTTCGTGAGGGATTTCGATGGTGGAGGATGGCCTACCCATCGCAGAAAGAGTGAATGGAACAATTGTGAACCGGGTTCCAATTTTTGTCAATTCGGTTAGGTTATAGGGTGGTTAACCAAGTTTTTTTACTACATCCGATTAAAATCATATTTGGGTTGGATAAATTTATAAGTTTTAAATTTTATAAGCTTAATTAACTAAGTTATATAGTAAATACTTGATAAAAACATTAATTATTTCATAATTTCATTACATAAAAAAGTAATTTTATATGTATTATCTTATGGATAGTCAGTGTTTATTTCATATCAGAGTAGGTACTGTTATAAGTAAATGTTTTATACTGTTTTCACAATTCTTATTTTTAAATGTTAGTATTATATTTAATTTTAAAGAGCGTATAAAAATTATAAATAACAAAGGTTTTTAAAAGTTAAAATTTCAAATAAATTATATTCTTATTGAATATATATTTCTAAATTTTTTATTCAAATTTATATCATAGTTTAATTATTTAAATTATCTAATTACTCAAATATTTTATTTATATTTTAATATTTATAAATGAACTTATACTTGTAGGAAATTTTTTTAATAGTAAAAACTAGAATGATAGAGTAAAGAGAGCTCCCATTAAGGGACATTTATTGGTAAACTTTGAGTTGGAGGAAGATAAGGATTATCAACATTAAATATTATATGATCATAACTATGCAATTCTTCTATAGTTTCCAAAGTTTATAGCGCAAAAGGCATAGTTGGAGAGGTCTTAGAATTAAGGATAAGGGATAATCTATTAGCATGGATAAGGTCTTGTGGGATAGTGATAATATATATATATATATATATATATATATATATATATATATATATATATATATATATATATATATATATATATATATTATGGTAGAAGTGTTGTTTTTATTATTAGAAATTGGGTTAAATATGTTTTTCGTCCTCCAACTATTGGTTATTTTTGTGTTTAGTCCCTCCTTCAAACTATAGTACAATTTAGTCTTTCAATTTTAGAAAACTCTGGTTTTAGTCCTTTTTACCAATTTTTTTTAACTTTATTTGTTGTTGCAAACGCGTTTCTCAGTTAACATTGAAGCAAAAATGTGTCAAACAGTGTAAACAATCCAAATGCTATAATGTAACGTGCTTGAAACAGCAAATAAAGTTTAAAAAATTTGGTAAAAAAGACTAAAACCATAGTTTTCTAAAGTTGAAGGACTAAGTTGTACTATAGTTTGAAAGAGGGACTAAACACAAAAACGGCCAATCGTTGGGGGACGAAAAACATATTTAACCCTTAGAAATTTTGTGAAGGATGATGTAACACAATTAGTATAATAAAAGATGTGTTGATGAAGGTGAATAATTTTTATATGAAATTCATGAAACTCTAATTAGAGTGATGATGTAAGAATCAGAAAATATATAATAATAATTATATTCTTTATTAAAAGAGATGAGGCTGAAAACTGAATTAAATGAAAAAGAGAGGATTTTTATTAAATAACATTAGTTTTAATACTTCTACATCCAAATACTTCTATTGAGTTTTTGTGAAAAGTTAAGTTCATTTTTTAAGAATGACACTCTCTCTCTAGAACCACTTCCCTTATTGCTCTTTGCCTTCTCTCTATCTCTGCTCCTTACTGAGCCATTGCATGTTTGATAAGTGACCGGGTTGCAGAGAGCTTCGCAACCATCCGATTAGATTTTCGTTCTTCATCCAGTAAGTGTTCCTTCCCCTCTCCTTCGTTGTTTTGGAACCTAGGGCATGGGATGTGTATGCATTGTTCCTCTCCAAGCTATTTTCTTCAAGATATTGAACTCTAAGAGCGGTATCCATCACCATTTGGTGATTTGTAGAGTGTCGCGATGCTCTTGCTACGAGAGGGATTGTAAGGAAGCGTTATTGTTAGCTGTGTTGTGGAGTTTCCAGGTAAGGGGAGCTGAGTTTCCTCTTTAATTTCTATTTATTGAACTGGGGCATGCATGATTTAGGGTACTGTTAGAAATTGTGAAATAGAGTTGTATGAAATTGCCATGTATGTTGATTTGATGCATGAACTGGAAATTGTGATCCTGTATGAGTGTACTGATGTGTTAGAAATGTTACTATGATTGATGTTGTGATTGATTTGGAAAAATTGTGCTGCTCTGATTAAACTGGTTGAGAGTGTTAATACTGATAGTTACTTTGGAAGGGGGTTTAGTGAATTGGAAGAAGTTTAGGTCCTGTTTAGAGGAAGTGAGGGGGTGAAAATTAGAATTAGGGGTCATAGGCACATTTGGACTGTTGGGACATTGTTAGTAAGCCTATTATGACTCAGCAGAATCATAAAATTGGTTAAAATCATGTTCTAAGTAGTAGTTTAAGATTTGGGGCTCTAAGTTTAAATAAATAAAGGTTTTAGAGTAGAAATCTAAGCATAAACACTAAAGAAAGGGGGTTAGAAATGTTTAGAACCATCTAGGCAAGTTTGATTAAGTCTACACTTCGATCTAGGATCACTAGAAGTTGGGGAAGAGGTCTAGAACGAATTTCGGGGTGTTGGGTGGCCAAAATCTGCAGACTTTAGCTTCCCCTGTAGACAAAGTCGCTTAGCGCACCAAGGGGATGCGTTGAGCGAATTATATGTGGCAGATTGAGTGTTTTTTATGTTTTTGACGTTTTGGGAGTTTTGGACGTTCTTTAGTTCGTTCTGGGGGTTTTTGACCCTTCTGGAGCCATTGGTGAGGGTCTTCAAGCTTTTTAAATTACGTAAGTGTTTGTAATAATATGTTATAAAGAAATTTATGTTAATAAGTGATGTTTCTATGAAAATATGTAATATCTGAGTATGTATGAGTTGTTTTTATGACATGACTAAAGATTGTGATATATCGACATGTACAATTATGAATGGAAAATGTGGAATAAAGTTTCAAGGAGGAACTTCTTGCTGATGTTATGTTCAGTATTATGTGTGTATGAATGTATGTTTATATACTTGAATCCAATGGCTTGATTGAGGCTGAATTGGACATCTTAGGATGAGATGACTGTATGTGATTTGAGGAATGTTGTTGTTGTCTGTATAATGTTGGGAGATTTGAAATGGTATGTTTATCCCTACAC
The DNA here is from genome assembly GCF_000741045.1 of Vigna radiata var. radiata. Lineage (NCBI taxonomy): Eukaryota > Viridiplantae > Streptophyta > Magnoliopsida > Fabales > Fabaceae > Vigna > Vigna radiata. The sequence goes on along the minus strand of NC_028358.1, from coordinate 26,088,763 downwards.
TCAAAGCATTGTTCATACTCAAATAAAGAAGAGCAGTATGAGTGTGAGAGTAGAGGGAGGTCATCGTCTATAGTCTTTGAGTTTTGACATAGACAGATTTGGGGAACTTACCTTGCATAATGTTGGGGATGGGCCAACTGAACTATGCAAGTGCAAAGACAACCAATAGCTAGACAGTTATACAAATTCGGATGAGTTGCGTTGAGTATTTGATGCATGGTTGATTGATATGCCTTGCTTGTTCTTTCATTTGTAATTAAGCATGATGATGTTTATGGATTGTACTCTATGTTAAAATGTTTGATTACCTAACTCACCCTTATTTTTGTGTTGTATGTTGCTTGGGAATGTTTTCTCTTGCGATGATCATCCACTTGGATGGGAGCAGATGTTGTTGAGGAGGTTCCCTTGGACCAAGAGTTGGAGGATGTTGATGCTGCAGCCTAGTTTCTTTGGAGTTTCATCCACTTTATGTTATTTTGGAATACTCTATACGTTTAAGTTTTAAATTTACAGCTCTTTTACTTAAAGTTTGAATTCTGAGGTCTTATTGGATGACTGTAATCCATACTTTAACTGTCATTCTGCTCTAACTTCTTTCCAATATTATGATCGATGACGTCTATATATATATATATATATATATATATATATATATATATATATATATATATATATATATATGTATATGTATATATATGCTATATATTTGGGATGTCACATTTATGGTATCAGAGCAGTTTGTCCTTAGGATGACCTGTGTGTTACAGGTTTATCGTGTCTTCTCTGTGAAGAGTTGAGTCTAAACGGTATGGTTTACCATTTATTCCAAGTCTAGATGGTAAAATTTTGTATCTAATTGGAAGTTTTGAGAACATAAAATGTCTCGATAGAAGGAATGAGGGTGCACACTCATGACTTTTACGAGAGATGATTTTCCTTTCTTAATTCTGAAGGTTTGAAGTAAGAAAGAGTTGGGGTTCCAGTGTTGTTTCCTATAGAAATTTCTGTCTTTTTCTTAATTCGTTTATAGTTTTTTAATTAGATATGAGCAATATTGTTTCTTTTATTATGTTGAGTTTATTTTATTTAGATAAGATATTGGATAGCTAATAAAGCTAGGTCATCTGGTGGTGCAGTTTTTATTATTTGGTCCGTTAGGAAAAGTTAGTTTTTTATTCCCATGATATTTTGTAATATTTTAAACGAAGAAAGACTCGTCCAGGGCTATTTAATGTCCTTGAATGATTAATGAATGCAAGACTCAATTTCATAGAAATATTTGAGTGTGTGTGTGTGTGTGAAGTTTTATTTTAATAAAGTGGTATCATAGCTTTATGCTCTGAGTACCGAGAGAGAGAAAAAAAAAGAGAGGGGGAGGGTCAAACACTGTGAGGGGAAAAATGAGTGCTTGCTTTTTTAGAGATGACAAAGGTAGTCAACAGAATGAGTGTGCCACAATTGTTGGAAAAACCAGTTACGACAATTGGTCTTTGTAGATAAAGGTTGTTCTTGGATCCCAAGATGTATGGGACATATTGGAGGACGAGTATAATGAACCCGCAGATGATGAGAATCAAACATTGAGCCAAACTGCTACACTTAAAAAGACACGAGTGAAAGACAAATAGACTTTATACTTTCTGTGTAATGTGGATGAATCTGGATTCGAGAAAATAGCCAATGCAAAGTCCGCAAAAGAAGCATGGGAAATTTTGAAGGTGGCATACAAAGGAGATACCCGCGTGATGCAGGTCTGAGTTCAAGCCCTCATAAGAGAGTTTAAACATATGGAGATGGATGAAAAGGAGGGAGTTTCCAAGTTTATAACTCGAGTGTAGAAGATGACCAACCAACTCGAAATGAACGGATAAGAGGTCCCTCCTAACTGGGTTGCGGAAAATATATTGAGAAATCTGACGGATGATTTTGAAAGTATCATGGTCACTATTGAAGAGACAAAAGATTTGTCAACTCTCACTATGGAGGAGTTAACTAGGTCATTAAAGGCCCACGAATCGAGGAAGAAGAAGAAAAAGAGGTAACCTGATGATCAAGCATTACAAGCAAAGTTTGACTCGAATGGAACTCAAAATACTCAGAGTGGAGGTCCTAGAGACAGAGGACAAGGAGGCCGAGGACGAGGACAAGGTGAACGTGGTAGAGGCAGTGAAGAGCAAACCAGTAAGCAGAATTGGCATGACCGAGGACAAGGGAAAGGCCGAGGAGATCGGTCAGAAGTGGAATGTTTTAAGTGTGGCAAGCATGATCACTATGCATATGAATGTAGATCAATGAAGTGCTACAACTGTGGTAAGCTCAGTCACATTGTTAAATATTGTCAAGCCGAGAAGAAAAGTGAGTGAAACCTTCTTACATAAGAAGATGATGAAGAAGAGATGGGGGTTCTGTTGAGCGCCGAATTTTCAATGTACTCGACAATGTTGATGAAGTGCTTAAAAACAAAGTTGGAGAACTCGGGTATTGGACCATGCTTGAAATCAAAATCTGAGGAGATTTCTACCAACTCGGTATGGTATATAGATACTGGAGAAACCAATCACCTGTGTGAAGATGAAACTCTTTTTTATGAACTCACCAAGGTGGAGGTCGGATTTGTGACTTTTGGAGATGACTCCAAGGTGGTCGTGAAGGGGCGTGGAACAATCCAACATATGCAGAAGGATGGGAAAGTTGGAGAGATTAGGGACGTTTACTATGTTCCTAAGTTGAAGAATAATATTTTAAGTGTGAGACAGTTGTTGGAAAAAGGTAATTCAATTTTAATAAAGGACCAGGTATTATATTTGAAGGAAAACAATGATCGTCTTGTAGCCAAGGTAAGAATGAAGAAAAATCGGATGTTTAAACTGGAGTTGCAGATTTTGCAGGAAAGGTGTTTGAAGGTGGACATGAAAGATGAAGCTATGATATGGCATTTTCAGTTTGGACACCTTAACTTTGGAAGCTTAGTAAGGAGAGAATTAGTACTCGGATTACCCAGTATTGAATTTGAGAAGAAGTTTTGTGAAGAATGCATGCTCGGAAAACAATCAAGAACGAAGTTTCCAAACTTAAAGGGAAAAATATACCAAAAGAGTTTTGGGCGGAGGTTGTGCAATGTGCTATATATGTGCAAAAGAGGTGCCCGCATTCGAAGTCGGATGGAATGACACCACATGAAGCATGGAGTGGAAGAAAGCCAGGTGTCAAACATTTTAAATTTTTCGAAAGCATGGCTTATGGACATGTCCCAAGTCAACTCAGAATGAAACTTGATGACAAAAGCAAAAGACATGTTTTTATTGACTATGATGAACAAGCAAAAACTTACAAGTTGTACAACCCGATTTTAAGAAAAATTTTGGTAAGCCGGGATGTCCAAGTAAATGAAAATAGTAAATGGAATTGGATTGACTGGAAGGAAAAGCCTTCAGAAAGCATGATTTTTTGGGGGAGAGGACTTGAATGACAATACCGAGTGTCCAGAGATCACATATGAAAGGGTGAATGAATATGATAAAGAAGAAGACGATCCTATAAGATCAAAATTTCGGAATCTAAATGACATTTATAACTCCACAAACGAGATACATATAGTATGTTTGTTGACAGGTGCAGAAGACAAAGAATTTAAAGTTGTCAGCATCATTTCGAGAATTAAAGAAGATGATTGGAATGAAAGAAATAAAACTTTAAGTTTATGGGGAAGTTTTGTTAGATAAACTTAAAATTAAAATTAAGAGGATTAAAGTTGATTTTTCATTTATAGTTTTTTAATTAGATATCAACAGTATTGTTTCTTTTTATTATGTTGAATTTTTTTTATTTAGATAAGATACTGGATAGCTAATAAAGCTAGGTTGATGCAGTTTTTATTATTTGGTATGTTAGGAAAAGTTAATTTTTTATTCCCATGATATTTTCTAATATTTTAAAGGGAGAAAAACTCTTCCAGGGTTTTCTGATGTCCTTGAATGATTAATGAATGCAAGACTCAATTTCACATAAATATTTGTGTGTGTGTGAAGTTTTATTTTAACAATAAAGACATCAACAAAGACTTGGAAGACTCATTGTATGTCAGAATACGCGAAGCTTTAGTAAATAGCAAGAGCTTAAGCAAGATACAAGCTTTTTTCCAGGTGAAGAACTTATTCAAAGTGAGCAAAATGGGATAAAAGATAAAGATATATGACCAACCAACTTGCAGGTGGCCAAGATTGTTGAGATTGTGAAGAAAATTAACAAAGGGTTTGCATTCCAATTGAGAAAAATGATGCTCAGATGAGAAGGGCTCTAGAAAAGTGCTTCGAGAAAAGTACCTTTTTAAATTTAATTAAGTATCATAAAATAAACTTGTACTTTTACTTAGACTTATATATGATTCAAATATACAATTGATTTTTGTTTGATATAATTAATATATTTTCAAATTATCATACTTTTTCTCCCTTGAAATGTTGTATCCTTGAATTAATTTAAAAGATAATGATTTTGTGATTAGCGAATGCCATCCCTGATCATTTGTCAAAGAAAAGAAATGTTGGTTATGAAGATGACACTGCTGTTGATCCTTGCAGCCAATTTAATATCACAAATCACTAATTAACTTTGGAATTGATTTTGGTTTTCCAAAATCAGTTTTAAAAAATGTAGACATTGAATGTGTAGGTAGCAACCATCAAACGTTAGAGCCTAAGTATAGAAACAAAATATTTTAATATTAGAATAAAATTTTAGTTCTAAAGTTGCATGATAAACTTGTAATTTTGTTTTTTCTTTTATACTTGAACATGACATTTTGATGTAATTTTGTTATGTTCAATGAAAGATAATGTTTGTTAATTTTTTTTATAGTATCATTATTTATTATATATTTTAAATTATCATTATTAAATAAATTACTAAATTAAGAAGTTATAAATATATGTGGATAATAATAAATTATAAAATATTTAAATTATGACATTTGATAATAGCAACACTTATAAACATTGTAATATAATGTGAATTATGACATTGTTAACTGTTATTATTTTTAATTCATTTAATTTTTATTTAAAAAAATATGACGATTTTAATTGTTACAATTTATTCTAAAAAACCATTACGAGCGTAAATTATAGCGGTTAAAATCAATATATTTTATGAAGATAACTATCACAATTTAGATTGTTTATGCAATGAAGCCATTTGATGAATTTTGGATTTTTTTTTAAAGTGAATCCAACAAGAATTAATTCACTCTTACATATTTTCATTTACAATAGAAAATAAGATATCACATTGTTATTAACGAAAACCTTATGAAGTATAGGTTACTTTTTAATTTTTTAGAGTTTTATATTTTTTAGTCTTTTTTAATTAATAAAAAATGAGTGTTACACGGTCGGATAGAGACACAAAAATTTGTGGAATTTTTTTTTATGATTTTTAGAATAACCTATTTGTGAATAATAAAAATAATGTCCCGGAAAAAAAGTAAAAGTTTAAGTGTAAAAAAAAAAGTATACATATTAAAATAAAATATAATGACAAATTTAAAATGCATAAATCAAAAGAAAAAAAAAAAACTAATTTTCAATTCCTTTTCTTCTCTATCAATCTTAATCTTTTGTTCTTTACATTATAATTATCTTTTCTCCTTTTCTTTTATTTCTTCTCTAAGTTTTCTTTTCTCTCTCTCAAAAAAAAAAGGAGTGTCTATGGGAGTGGTAATAGAACAAAAAGAGAGAAGTGTAAAGAATCTCCATCTTTCACTTCGGACTATGTACAAATATTGTAATACAATTGTAATATTAGCCTTAATTATAAATAAAAAATATAATTAAGGAATGGGTCTTGATGACAACACATTAAAAAAACAAATCATAGCATAACATTTGATATATTGATTTTAATTATGATGAAGAATATTGCTTTTAATTAGTAGAATCATATCTTTCTTTAACTGAAAAATTTGGATGCAGCACATCACAAAAATCAAGTCATAGCATAATATAAAGATATTGAATCTATTTATTATCAAGAATATTGCTTTTAATTATTAAAATTGTACCTTTATCTAAAAACAGACATTTCAAAATATCTTCTGCTAACATGTCCTATGAGGAGTGCAAAAAACAAAGAGCAAGTGAGAGCATATATATAAAACCCTTAGGTGGTTGGGTTAATGAAAAGGGACATGACAATTAAAAACAAATTAGGCTTACCTTTCTCTCTTTTTTTCTTCTTATTTTTATTTATTATTTTTTCAATTTTTGTTTTTATTTTTCTAAAATTAAAGTTTGAAAATCTCTAAAGAAGACTTGTATCTCCCTTTTTTATTTACTATTAAAAGAACATTTTTTATTTTTCAAAAATAATTTTTTTTCTCCTGGACAAAATTAGGTGTTGATAATAAGTTATAAACATTTGTTTCTACTTTTAATTTGACTCTTTTGTATCCATATTTGATTTTAGTGAAACTTGATTTATTGGTTTGTACTAGAGGGTTTTTACTTCTCACATTGAAATGATTTTCCTATATTAAAAATATTAGTACTTTTTCTTTCGAGATTATTGTTGTCTTTTTCTGTTGTTGTTGCTCCTCATAAATTGTTGCAATTTTTGGGAACTGAGTTCCACTGCATACTTTAGTATTTCTAGTTGTTGTTATTGTTTCTCCCATTAAAGTGATGTTGAAGCTCGTTTTATGGCTATATTAACTTGTTTGAAAGATGTAGGCTAAGACAAAGATGTTCTACCAATTTTGACCTTAGGCAACGCTAACTAGACTACGGGTACAAAAGTGTTGCCTTAACATAACATAGGCAACAATTTTATAGGTGTGACTTCAAGACTTCCAACGACAACAGTGTGTAAGATGTTGATACTTTATGCCATGTGTTGGCTTTAAAATGTGTTGGCTAAACCATAAAAACATTGCCTATAGTAAACTTAAAATATTTAACTTAATGGGTTGATTTAATACTCTTGATTTGGAGGTTAAGCAGATGAATATAAAGATAAGTTTCACTAAGGGTAATTTAAAGGAAGAGATTTACATGACAGAACTTGATGGTTTTCTTGTTTAATGAAAGGAAAATTATGTGTGTAAGTTAAGCAAGAGTGATGAGCCATTATTTTTCCCTATTTGTTTTTAGCTTTTTGTATCGATCTTAATTGTTTATTTGTGCCTAATTGTCCATTGTTAGTGCATTTTCATTAATTGGACTTTTATAGGGATAATAATTAGAATTTTAATTAATTTGAATTCACTTGGTATAATTTTTGTTTATTAATTATTTTCAGGATTAATGAGAAGTTGAGCTTGGACTTGGACTGAAGAAGTTTTCCCACTTCATCATAGCTTGGGGCATTTTCCTCTTTAGAACAACTTGGGGCATTTTCATCTTTCTTAGTTTTGTCTTGTTTTTGTGGGCTAGAAAGGGCCCAAACCCATAACAACTTATGGTTTTGTTTGAGGTTTGAGGTGTGTAACGCCCCAGCAACTTACAAGGACTATTGACTGCTCCCACAAATCACCACGAGACTTTCCAGTGTGCTTTGTCCTCACTCGCACACTTTCCGAGAAAACTTCCCGGAAGGTCACCCATCCCATGTGACACCCGGGCACTGACGAGGGCGGGGAGTGATCGCCGGTGCAAGAGGCATGGTGCAGGGGGCACAGACAAGGAGCGGCTCCTGGCAGGCTTCGAGTGGAAGGGGCACATGGACGAATCGATCATACACCGGAATGAGAGGGATCTAGAGACTGTATAGGTATGGGACTATACCGTTGAAGGATAGCTTAAAGGAATTGATTTGGCTACCTATATCACCAAAATGCATTTACTTTTC
>NC_028358.1:26026186-26080453 GCF_000741045.1 Vigna radiata var. radiata | reverse complement strand
ATCTAGAGACTGTATAGGTATGGGACTATACCGTTGAAGGATAGCTTAAAGGAATTGATTTGGCTACCTATATCACCAAAATGCATTTACTTTTCTCTGGGATGGGTGACCTTCCGGGAAGTTTTCCCGGAAAGTGTGCGAGTGAGGAAAAAGCACACTGGAAAGTCTCGTGGTGATTTGTGGGGGCAGTCAACAGTCCTTGTAAGTTGCTGGGGCGTTACAAGGTGACCATGCCTCATTCTTCCTCCACCATGTTTTCTTTTACGTTTTGAACAACACCCAAGGATTTTTCACATTGGAACAACACCTGACATGGGTTTTGCGCATTTCTGTACAATATTTCATGTTTTTAGCTTTGGTTCACATTTCTTTGCTCTTCTCTTATATTTTTTGAAGATGATTCTCGTTTTATTATGTTGTAACTCTATTTGTATGGAGACCTAAACTTTTTATTGATTCCCTAAGGAGAATGCATGATGCTTTGAGGTATTTGTTTAATCATCTTATATTATGTTTTGTTCTAGTTGGCATTTCATCTCTTAATCTCCATGGCTAATGAAGGAATCTACATATAACTAATATGCAATGGTATATTAGTGTTTAACTCACCTTCTATTATGTGGTTACCTGTTCTTTTTAACTTAAGATTTTCTATCCTAACTTTTAATGTTCCAAGGTTCTTATAGTTTTCTATCCTATGAGTTTTCCTATTCTTCCATGAAACTTTTTCGTTGCGTTTTCTAGCTTAAGGTTCTATCCTATGAGTTCTTCTATGGAACTTCTTTGTGGTTTTCTATCCTATGAGTTTTCTTATTTTCTTATGGAACTTCTTTGTTTTATGTTGTTTAGTTAAACTTCAAAACCAAAGTTATTATAGACGAGTTTGTCTTATCCAAGGTTCCTATAGAAGAGCTTGTCTTGTCCTAACATGCAATGATATATAAAAGACTAAATATTGCACATGTTGGTACAATTAGTCGATTTTTGTCAAATCCAGGTAAAGAGCATTGAAATGCAATGAAATGGATTTTTGGGTATCTTCGTGGTACTAGTGATTTGAAACTTTGTTTAGGAGGTGATAAACCTACTTTGATGGGTTACTCAGGCTCAAATATGATGAGTTACATTTACTCCAAAAAGTCCACTTCAGACTATTTGATTAAGTTTGTAATGGGTGTTATGGCTTGGCAATCAAGACTATAGAGTTATGTAACATTATTTACTATAGGGACAAAGATCATTGCCATTATAGAAGCATGCAAGGAGTTACTATTGTTGAAGAAATTCTTACAAAAGCTTGGTTTTGTGAAAAACAACTATCCATTATTTGTGGATAGTTAAAGTGTTATCCACCTTGGTAAAAATCTCTAACTTTTCATTCTAAGTCCAAACATATCGATGTAAAGTATCATTGGATATGCGATGCTTTGAATGCTAAGTTGTTGGAGTTGTATAAAGTTCATACATATGACAATGGTGCTAGTATGATGACTAAGGCATTGCTAAGGAAGAAGTTTGAAGCTTGTTGTGAGATCGTCAAATTGGTGATCACCTCTACATAGTTGTGAGATGAGAGACGTGTTAGGTTGAACTTCCAACTATTTATCTACAAAGTCCGACCTAGTTAATCCCATTTTGTCTTACTATATAACTTAAGTGGATAGGGTCTTTTAGGTAAAGAGCGTGTGTGTGTGTGTAAGTCATCTTCTTTGGAAGAGAGAAAATAGAGAAAAAATTTATTGGCATATTTACTAAGTCACCTCAATAAAATTGCGATTCTCATTCACGATTGGATCATAAATTTTGATCGCAAATTCACGACTTTGAGTTCTTCATTTTGACCGTTGTTATCATCAAATGAAGATTTGAGGTTAGAGAAATGAGTTTCACACTGATACTCTATTTTAAATTTCTCTTTTTTTGTTCTTTATATTTGAGATTGTTATTGCTTTGATGTATTGAGTGGTTATTGACACTTATTTATCTTTTTGATTTAACTTTTTTTTTATCAATGTTTGAACTAAATAGAACTTGATTTAAGGACGTGTTTTTTACTTCTTGAAAGGGTTTTTTCATATTAGAAATATTGGTGTTATCTTTTGTAATAATAATTGTCTTTTTCTAGTGTTGTTTTAGATTAATTTTTACAAATTTGAATGAATTATTTCGGTTAGATATTTTAATATTTTTTATTGTTATTATTTTAATAATTTTGTTTTTATTTGAAAAATCTTATAAAGTTTTGATAACAGGATTTTATTTTAATTTAAATCTTAAAGAATCTAGCATTTTATTTTCAGTTAAGATTAATAAGATTAATTATTCTTTTATCCATCTCCCGTATCTACTTACAGTTTGTTTATTTGCATGTATCTATCTATATGAATCTCTATAATTTCTTCTATGAATAAAATAACACATTAATTTGTTTTGGGTGATTTGTTCGGAAGGGGTTGGAATCATCGAAAAATTTATATATTTCTATAATAATAATACGTAAACCATTCAAACCATCTTAGAGAACGTCGTTAAAATAATTTAAAAGAATATTATTTTGAACTCAAATACAAGAAAATTAAATTTCATATATTTACCTCCAGCACGTCAACTATCCCAATTATCGAAATTGTTGAAGAATTTGTAAAAAGAGGAAAATAGTTTTGGATAATTTTACCATTAATCAATTGAGCAAGAGGAAGAGGAAAGAAATGCGGAGTTTAAATATGGCAGTGTCGGAAAGAGAGAAAAAAGGTTCTTGGACTTCACGAAATAGGACTGCAAAATAGGGAGGGTTTTAGGTTTCGACAAGGCAGATAGATGGGAACCACCACGAGTGCCGCCAATAGTTAAGAACTCACCGTCACCACCACCATACAAAACAACCATTCTATTATTTTCCCACTAAAATATGAAAACAGAATATCTTCAACGGAAAAATAACAGACCATACTAACTAATTATCTTCTCATGTTATTTTAAATAAAATGCCTTTTTTTAATAGAAAATGCCAAAAGAAATTAATATATTTTGAAAATGAAATTGGCACCATATATCTGATTAGCAAGTTTACCAAAAAAATAAAAATAAAAAGAGAAGAAAGAAGGTGGAAAGTCTGAACACGCGCTCTCTCGCCGTATATATTTATTTTTGTATTGTCAATTGTGCGTCTTCTCTCTCACTCTCCTAAACCCCTCTTGCTGTCTCTCTCTATTCCTCTCTTTCTCGCTCTAAAACCTTGAATTCCAAAGCTATCTTGGTACGCCATACGCTTTCTACTTCAACGGGACCGAATGATTCATTTCGTGGAGGTCCGGGTCTCGTAGAATTTCTTGCGAATTCTACCACATTGGTAAGCTTCCAAACCTTTGCAAGCGTTTCATGTTGATCTGACTTTTCTATTCGATTTCTCTTTAACGCTCTTCTTTTTGTGGCCGCTTTCAGAGGCTGATTGGGAAACATACCTCACATGCGTTTTGCTTCATCTGCACAACTGTACCTCTAGTTTTTCTGGTCAGAATGGAATCGGTATTTTTTCCGGTTGGCTTTTGTTTTGGTTTACCCTAATAACTGTACTGTACGGTGTTTCTGGAATTAGGGTTCCGTGAGAAATGAGGGAGGGGCTGAGATCGCGGGCGCGATTGGGGACGGTTTCTGGAGGCGCAGAAGTTGTTACAAAGAAAAAGGTTGTTGTGAAGAGCGAGGCTGTTGCTAAGGATGGTGAGGGTTTGGAGGTGCAGAACTCAACGATTGAGAAGAAGGTTGAAGTTGCACGTGATGTTAAAGAAGAATGTGGCTTTGATTTGAATGTGAGTGCAAGTGGAGAGGTTGACTTGGAAGAGAATGGGAGTGGTAAGGGTTGTTTTAGTGGTGGGGCTGATATTGTAGTAGCTGAGGTAGATAAGAAGGCAAAGAAGGAGCAAGGTTCAAATAATGAGGGACTGGTTGGGGGTCGAGTGTTGCGCTCACGGTCTAAGGGGGGGAAGGATAGAAGAGTGTATTACGGAGAGAATGAGGATGTTGTTTCTGAGAGTGATAGAGAATGTAGTGGGGTTGAGAGTGTGAAAGTTAAGACGGAATGTGAAGAAGCTGGTGACTTTTTGGGCGATAGTTATGAGAATGAAAAAGCTAAGGTGAAGAAGGCAGAGAATGGAACGGGGAATTTGAAACGGAAGCGTGGGCGGCCTCCCAAAATAAAGTTGGAAGTGGAAGATCAACCAGTTCATCAGTTGCCACGTAAGCGTGGAAGACCCCCTCTTGCCAGCAAACAAAACCATGTAGTGGTGCCTAATAGAAAAGAAAAGGCGGCCCTTCGAAAAGATAAAAAGGTTTTAACTATGAGGCATGATGCTAATGTGAATGCAATTGATGATGCAGATTCAAGGAAATCTGCTGGGGATGAGTTAGAAAAGAAGGAAGTCTCTCCTGTCAAGAAGTCTAAATTTACTAAGGCTCTGGAAACTGGCAACAATGTGGTGGCCTCACCAGTAAGATCAAATACTGGGAATGCACTTGTCACTGAGAAAAGTGGAAGAAATATAGTTAAGCAGTTAGTGAGGGATCAAATAAAGGAAATTCTCTCAGCTGCCGGCTGGACAGTTGACTATAGACCTAGAAATGGTAGAGAGTACCATGATGCAGTTTATGTTAGTCTGGACGGACACACACACTGGTCAATCACCTTGGCCTACAAAAGGCTTAAAGAGTATTATGAAGCTGGTAATGGTGAAGGTAAGGCATATGGGCCAGGCTTCAAATTTACACCAATAGCAGCAGAGGATTTCCAAATACTCACTAAGGTAATTAAAAAGCAAAGAAATGGGAAAGTTAAATCAGTAAAGAAAGGGGGAAAGGGTGGGAACAAAAACAAAGAAAGGTCAGGTTCTGGTGCAGCCGTGGGTAAGTCAGTGAAGAGGAAAATGAAAAGGAAACGGTCTCCTGGAGACATAGATTCTATATCACCGAACAGGATGCCAGTTCTTGTGAGGGACCATAAGCGACACAAAACACAAAATAAGCTGCGAAGTGGTCCATTGGTTCGTAATGCTAAGGAGATAGATTCAGAAACTGAGGGATATGTACTGTACAGTGGAAAAAGAACTTTGCTTGCCTGGATGATTGATTTGGGCACAGTCCTTCTAAATGGGAAGGTTCATTATAAGGCACCCGAAAATAAAAGTGCAGCACTGGAGGGTAAGATCACAGGAGATGGCATTCATTGTGGCTGCTGTGATAAAATCATTACAATTTCAGAATTTGAAGTTCATGCAGGAAGAAAATTTGCTGATCCCCTTCAAAATATATATGTGGAGGAAGGAAAGTCTCTTTTACAGTGTTTGCTAGATTCGTGGAATAAGCAAGATGAATCTGAACGTCATGGTTTTCATTTTGTTGATGTTGCGGGTGAGGATCCGAATGATGATACTTGTGGGGTCTGTGGAGATGGTGGAGACCTGATATGTTGTGATGGTTGCCCGTCAACATTCCATCAAGACTGCTTGGATATACAAGTATGGCGTTCATTGCCATTTTAAAGTGATCTCTATCTCTATATAATTGATCTATAAGTAGATCTGTTTCATTTTTAATTTCTTATTAGGATAGATAACTCTCTATTATGCATTATCTAGTTGTCACATATCATTTAGTGTCTCGTGAGTCATGACAGATAAATGACTTGAATTTATGCTAAATAGGTGTAATTTTTATTGCATTTCAGGACACTAGAGTGTTTTCTATCTTTTTACTTCTTAATTGTCGTATTGTTTTCTTGAACTCCAAAGCTGATAGGATTAGCATATTTTGACAGATAACACGTGGTTCCCAGTCACTTATATTGGTTGGTTCTGGCTTAGATGGATGGTTCACTACCTAGAAAACTTAAGTATCGTCTACTGAAGATAAATATTTATGATTAGAAAATTTGAGATGGATATGCCTTTAACATTTTGTGAGAAATAATGGGAAATTCTTATTGTTGTTTCTATATCTTTAGTTTTCTAATGTATCCTTGTCATTTCTGCATATGGAAAATAGTGTAGTGGCAAGTAAATGATCTTTTTCTGTTTGCGGCTTGCAGAAGTTTCCATCTGGTGATTGGCACTGCATTTATTGCTGTTGCAAATTTTGTGGGTCAGTTAATGGATGTTCAGACCAAAAGGATAGTGATGATCTTACCGTGTCAAAGTTACTCACGTGCCGACTATGTGAGCAAAAATGTATGTCCTACACACACACACACACATATAAGCTTTTGTTCAGCAGATACTCATTTTTCTCATTTGGAGTAGCAGTAGCTTTTCCTTGATTGAAAAGAATATATTTTTTCTTTACTGTTGTAGATCACAGATCCTGCATTGAGGCAAATGATTGCAATACTATTGATTACAGTGATGTGATCTTTTGTGGAAACAGATGTCAAGAGGTATGAGCCGTTTTTCATGTTCTTTAATCTTGATTGCTTCTTGTAATTAGTTGATGATTGATTATTTGGTGTTGTAAATTGAATTGTATCAAGCTTTCGAGTTGCAATATTTATTGGTAACTGTTACAATGGTCTGTTGCTTCTTGGTTCCTTGTATTTGTTGCTAAATCTGGAGAATATTTTCTTGTCATTGTAAACAAACTAATTTTATTTTTTCATTTTGTCCTCTAGTTATCTGAGGGACTTGAAACGCTCCTGGGGGTTAGACATGAAATTGAAGATGGGTATTCCTGGACTTTTATTAGGCGGTCAGATGCTGGCATTGATGCTTCTCAGATAAAACCTCATATGGTTGAATGTAATTCTAAGCTCGCTGTTGCATTATCAATAATGGATGAGTGCTTCATGCCATATATTGATCATAGAAGTGGGGTCAACCTGATCCACAGTATTCTGTATAACCGTGGGTAAGGTCATCTTGCCTCTTTTATTCACATTCTTGTAACCACTTTTCTTCTTTGTAATGCCTGGTTTGTTATACCGACAACTTTTATGTGCATGTAATTGATTAAAATATTGTGTTATACGGGGTCTGAGTTGTTCAATAAAAAGGTATGTGAATTAAAAAGTTATCACATGATTTGTGAATGAAAGTTCGGGAATATTCTGTGGAAACTAAATCAGTGTGATGGAGGGAAATGCAGAAGAATAATTGAAATAAAGGAGGATATTAATGTTGGAGCTTTTTTTCTAGACCAATGTATGGATGTGGAAACAAATTATGACATATATATGAAGTTTCAAAATACTTATCATTTAATTGACGTGCTTTTATACCTCTGTCCTCTTCGAAAATATCCTTTTTCTTGATGTTAGTGATAGCATTCAATCTGCTGCAACAAATGTGTCTAATGAATTTGTATCCTATTTGTGCCGCCAATTATCATAAGCCGATGGCTGTCTTGTAGTGGCTGCATTCACGTGTAGAAATTCAGCAAAGATTATAACCTCAGATTATTAATATTTTATATTTGTGAAATATACATATGTATGATTCCTAGTCATTGAATTGTAAAATTTCATAATTGGATTCTACTGAATATTCCTTTCTTGAAATTCATGTTCAGTTAGACATTATCCCTTTCTAACATTCATTGAGTGGATGTGATGAACTGTCAGATTTATATTTGTTGATGCTTCATCCTCTAGAGTGCTTTAACAGCCTACACGTTAGTTTCCTCTTCTTGAAAGAGTGGGTTTATAAGTTATAACCCCAATGGTTTTTGTGGGCGTTTTGATATCTTTACAAATTCTTAATGGGCAATGTGTACTGTGCAATGGTGATAATAAGCTAGGTTTACACCTGTTCTGCAAACTTGGGTAATTGATTAATGATTGCAATTGGTACATAAGTTGCATCAATAATCTCTAGATTCATGTTAAGCAATTGAATCCATGTCAAGGTTATTTCTATAAAATCCATCATCTAAACCCTAAACCCTAAAATACATTATCAACTCAATGCTCATTTTTAACAATTATACATGTCAGTTTCATAATATATGAAAATTTCTCATACACGGTAATATCTTGTTAGTAAACTTTCAGAAAATGTATTTTCTTTTTTTTGAATTTTCTTCTCAGTTGCTACATTTATATTTAAGTAAATAAACAACGGTGACCTAATTTCTTGTATCTAGAAGATTGATATTATATTTCAATGGATTGGTATGATTCTAGGACTGTGCATGCTAGTAACAACATAAAACATTTATCTTGTCAGGTCAAATTTCAATCGTCTCAACTATAGTGGATTTGTTACTGCAATTCTAGAGAGAGGTGATGAGATGATTTGTGCTGCATCTATCAGGTAAATGTCTACTTATTTTGATATTTGCTTACACATGATTTCCTGAGCAGTCAATACTTAACACAATTGCAGCCTGAAGACTGATTATGGAATTCTGTGTGGCTAAACAATGGTTAAATACTTTCTGTTGGTATTTGACTGCAAACGGTTCAGTTCAATGTTTTTTGGCACTTTGCAAATTTGGGGCATGTTCTTTTTACTAAAAAAATTGTGATATAAGTACACCAGGATATTATCGATATTTACCTTTTTTATGATGCGTGAACACTCCAAACATACCCAGGATATAATGGTAGTGCTTAATCGAAGCACACATGTAACGCAAAGTATTAGTTAATATGAAATATCAACTTCTGTTGCAAAGTTATTTATTAATAAATGAAATAAACTGCTATGTTTCTCCCTTCACAACTTGTACCTTTATTAAAATACTTGTCTTATGATTTAATTACTTTATTGTTGTTACATCACACTGTTGTATATAATAAATTGATGTGGTCTTGTCCTAGATTTTTGAAAGTTTTCCATGCTGCATGTCATGTGATAGCCATCAGTTAGCTATTTGGGTCTACTTTTCCTTTCCGTTTGTAGAATATTTAACTTGTTTGATAAGTTGATGTAGTCCGTGGGGCTGCCTTTTCTTGTGTGATAAGAGATAATAGTTAACTCTGTCCTTTATGTTCTTCCATATACCTAAACAATTCCATTTGCATAGATTTTCTACCAACTCCCTTCCTACCTGGTGAAAAATTCTGACAACGTTTCATCTTAATTCATCAAATAGGATCCATGGGAACCAACTAGCAGAGATGCCATTTATTGGAACCCGCTATATGTACAGGCGACAAGGAATGTGCCGTAGGCTTCTAAATGCCATTGAATTGGTAAATTTATTGTCTCATTAGTTTTTGTTGCCATAACCTTTTTGTTTTTCTTTTTTAGAAATCTGTGTTCTGTTAGCCTATAATTTGTTACTTTTTCCTTAACGTTACTCTGCCACATCTTCTGTAAAAGAATAGTAAATGACGTATGATCTGTGTGCCATAATATCTGAAGGGTGGGGTAATACTGTCTTAGGCTCTTTGCTAGATGAACATCTGATATTGGACAGGGTTTTCTTAATACCTGTGTTTGTTTTGGGATTTGAAAGTTTTAGAGCAACAACGGAACATGGGATTTGTTACTGGGATGTAAAGAAAATGAAAGTAGATTTTACTGTGCTTACATCATCATCTTAATTTATTACATGCACAACATTGAACAGCGTCTTGGATGACACTGAATCTTAAAAGTACTGTTAACTAGTCACTAAATATACGTTTATCCCCTCACTATATTAACTATTTGGCAAAACAGTATAAATTTCTTTTAATTAGGTGACAAAAGAGTATAAGGTTAGTTTTAGCATAGGAAAGGATCACGTTTCACTTTGGTAGATGCTTTTGTGGACTGACACCATTTTCTTCTCAAATTTTATCTCATTTCATTTCTTTTTGTCTTTCAATTTGATGAGATCTAAAGTTCTATTTCTCCTACTACCAGGGACTGAGCTCTTTAAATGTTGAGTTATTAGTGATACCTGCTATCTCAGAGCTCAGAGAAACTTGGACTTCCGTTTTTGGGTTTGAGCCACTTGAATCAGCAATCAAGCAAACCGTACATAATACAAATCTATTGGTATTTCCTCATGTAGATATGTTACAGAAGAAGATATCAAAACATGAATTGGCTGGTCATAATCCAATTCCTTCAGAAGGTACATTTGCCTGTACATTTTTTCCTTTTATTATAGTTTATTATGCTTTGAGACAAATGTACTTGCTATCTGTCTTTGAACTTTGAACTTGGTTTTTACCCAATACTATTTATTGTAGCTGTCAATCTTCGAACCAATCAAATAGCAAACAATTGCAATGGAGTGGGATCATCTGGATCTGATTTGGTCAATTATATTGAGATTCCTAGCTGCCTTAATACATGCCAAATAAAGGACGAAGCCACATCTATTGAATCTGATTGTCATCTTCCTGAGGGTTCATTGAATAATGTACCTGACATTGCTAGCAACATTAATGATTATAGGCAATCTACTAAAGATGACACACGTGATGTTGTTTGTAACAAAGGTGATGAGAATCCAGTGATGGACAACACTATGAAAAATGCCTGCGAATATGTGACTGATACTTGTGGTGTAGCTGGAGATAGCCAGTCGAACAATGGCACGATTCCTTACGAGCAAAGACTATGTCTCACATCTTGTATTAACACTGAGGCTACAGAAGGACAATGTGTTAGTGTTTCGTTGGAGGTTACTGAAAACTTACCTAATCATGTCGCAGTATCATATGAAGTTATGTCAAATAACAAAACTGCGGAAGACTCGGAACCCTGCGGTACAGAAAGTATTACAAGGGATTCAAAACTTTCTGCTGACTCTATTCACCAGGATTCATATATAGTTTCTGACAGTTGTGAACGGAGAAGTGACACTGATTGTGGTCAACCGAATTTTATAGGAACAGAAGAAAAACGTGGTGAATTTATTAGTGTTTGTGGTTCTCATGGTAGACCCAATGGTGATTGTGCCTCTGGTGAAGGTGCTGCCGCCACTAACGTGTTGTTGCACCTTCCATCACAGGACATGACCAATAACAAGCCTTGGGTGAAAGGGTCTTCTTCAGAGTTACATGAGCCTGATTTGCAGGTGGATCAAACTGAACAGAACAGTGCTCCCTCCCCATGGAGCCCTAACACCTGTGCATCTACTGGCAGTGCTTCTCGTGGTAGTACTGAGGGGATATTTTTGTCAAACCAAGCCAGTTGATTTGTGCACCATTTGTAGTTATAAGTAGGTTATATTTGGAGGTATTCACTAACAAAGGGAATCTAGCAATGCAATATGGAAGGGGTAGTAAAACCCCTGATCTTTGTACTTAAGGATGGACGACAATGTATGTGTATTTTGAAGTATCCTGATAGAATAGGGTGATCTTAACTTGGAGTAATTCCTGTTTCTCAAAAATCTTAAATTAGGAATGTTAGATTCCCTTCTTCAGTATTCTTTTTTGTTTTTTTAAAAACAGTTTTAGCAAACTACCATTTATTATGTTTCTCTTGGTTGTTTATCTCCACAGAACATTCTCCCTGGAATAGTGAGAATTCAAGTTGACTGTATAGTACAGATGAGAGAGTCAGCCATCCCATATCCCATATTATGACAATGTTTCTTTAAGACTTTTAAAAATTAGACATGTTTGTAAAATTTTATTTTTATCTTTCGAATTTTGAAGTTATTAATATTTTATCCTTTTATCAATTATTAAATTATTAACAGCGTAACAATGTAATAAATCTATATTATATTTTATACTAAGTATTATCATTTAGGTTTTAAACCAATTTTAACTCCTGAATTGGGTCAGTTTTCTAACGTGACAAATGATTAAGTTAAATTTATTTCATCACACCAACCATTAAAAGTATTATTTTTAAAATAAATTAAAATAAATACTTTTATAACAATAATAGAGGCATTGCCATTTTTCATAAAATTATCTGTAATAAAATTACTTACAAAATGAATAGAAACAACTTACAATAAAATTATAAAAATTACGTATATTTATTTTATAATTATTTTTTATGAATATTTTTTATAATTTAATATAATTCTTTTAATTTAATAACTAGTAAACAAATATATTTTATTTTTTGTTATATAAAAAATAATGACACATCAGTGTAGTGTATGTATTTTTCATTGTCTATAAATTATATTTTTACAAAATAGATAATTAATGAACTGTTAGATGGACTTTTTTGAAATTTTAAAAAATATTTGAACTTAAATATATTTTTAGTATCGTAATTTCACATAATCGATTTTTTAATCGGTAAAATAGCATTATGATGAAGTTAGTCCAAAAAAAATACAATTATTTGGTTTTATAATCTTAAACAATATGCGAAAAATAGTCCTGTTAAAATAGTATTTATCTTTTCTCTCCACTTTGTTGGTATTGCTTTTCACATGACAAATGAAAAAATTTCTATTTATCACTCGTGTTAAATGAATTATCATGATAAGACATGTATTACTTGGATAATTTAACTTTTTATTTGATTTTATAAATTCTTATTATGTTCCTATTTTTTTAACAAAAAGTTAAGTTACAGTTTATTTTCTCTAAATAATAAATTCATTGCCTGAGTGAGGTAGATTGTGTTTCAAGAGATTATAAGTTTTACTTTGGTAGATGAGGATGTAAATTTTTTTGGATGAATAATTTCTATTTTTAAAGGATTAAAAGAAAATGACAGTGTCAAATTGAAAGAATAAAATTTAATTCATTTGTTTACTTAAAAATTGTTTATATTAATATTTGCAGTGGTATAAATTATTATTGACGGTTTGTATTGTATCTATTATTTTAATACATTTTAAATTTATTTATATATATTTTTTTTCAATCTATCATCTTATATAACTTTATAGGATAATGATACTTTGGCATCATTTTTTTATAAAGTTTTAACACAATTTTCGTATTATTATATTATTGGTTCACATGGAAAGAATTAAAAAAATTTAAAATGATTTGGAAATGTTTGGCAATTGGAGTTGAAGGGATTTCAATTTAGCAGGCTGCATTTTTGGGATTTCAAAATATTCAAATCTCTTTTCTGAGAGAGAATCCACGAGAACGAGAGAACGTCCTCCCACTCACAAACCTCCCTTAATCACAATCGGTAATTCACTGACAAAGGAACGTTCAATGGACTGTCGCCGTTCACTAAAGTATTGTTCGCCGCCTTTTCGTCGTTTCAAACCATTAACGAACGTGAAAACCACTATTAATGTGGTTTTTGAAGCTTGTCGTCATTCCTTTCGGTAATCCTTTCAACTTGTTCGATGAGTTTCAGTTGTTTTTAATATTATTTTACCATTTAGGGGTTGCTGTAGTTTTTGGGTGCAAAGTTTCAATTTTGTGTTTGTGTTGTTGGGTTATTTTGACTTATCTTTTGTACGATGTTTCTTTGACAATCATGGATTCCATTGTACAACAACCTCAAAACAATGTAGGTAAATGTTGTATTGAAAATTTTGTAGTTTCTTTCAATAATGTTGGTTAATGGTTGTTTTTGTTGAAAAATATTTGTAGAAATGGATGCAAGGTTTGCAAAGGAGGTCTTCAAGAGGTAAGGGGAGCTAACACAAACTTGACTTTTAAAAATTTGTTAGGATGTTGTCATGATGAAGTGTACAATTTTTTTTTTGGTTAAATGTATATGATTTCAACTTTGAAAATGTCATTGATTTTAAAGTGCATAATTTATTTTTTACCACTTACTAGACATACAAGTCTTGTTCAACCAATGATTATGACACTAAAGGCAAATATTTTGCTCATGTTGGTCAACAAAGTTCATGGCATTTAGTGCTTAAGTGTAATAATTTATTTTCAACATTTATACAACCCTGTACATACCACATTGAACATACATAATGACATACATTTCGTCGGGAGTGCACTACAAACGTCCTATACAAAAAATGGTCATTGTTCTATTCAACCCTCTGATAATGAACACCAAAAATAACACAATGATCATTCTTGTCTTCAAATTTCATTATCAATAAATGTAAAAGGAATACATTTCTTTGATCATTCGTAACAAAAAATATGTACATTCAGACATATTCAATACATTCTGAAACAATTCTAAAAAAACCATAAATCACATTGCAAGAATGCGTATTGTACAACATCTATAACAACCCTAAATCTTGCAACACTTCATCCCTCTACACATTTTCAACATCCAAAATCCAATAAAAAACATACTTCTCCGTAACCTTTTGTAGTTCCTCTTGCATAGAAAAAAATGCACATAATATCAATAAAATGCCAATGTTGAATCAAAGGTCCAAAGCATCAAAAGTTTGATAACTTACACTTTTGTAATTGAGCATTGTTTTCCCTTCGTATTTCTCAACACGATCCTACAACTCCATAAATTTCAAAGCAATAACTCCACAATCATATCTACATCACACAAAGTCCAAAATACATATTATGTCATACTAGTTCAATCAAACAAAGAAATATTATAATAAAAAAAATACAAGATTAAAAACTTACGAGTTCAGTTGGATTAGAGTGTGCACGTGTTGGACCTGCAAGGATGGTTTGTTGTCTTCGTAATGATTGAACAAATGTCCAAAAAATAATTCAACATCATAGGCCCACAAAATAACAAAGTGAACTTTACTTTCAAAACTACTGAATCAATTTACAAATACAAAGTAGATCGATCAATTACAATACTTACAATTAGACTGTCAATCTTTTTAAGTTCTTTTCTATTGTGGTCCATAGAGTCCAGTGAAAACATTTCCATCGATGGAATCTTCACGACGTACCACCACAAATGCCCGTCATGGACAATTAGGACAAACAACCACAAACAAATGTGTGTCAAAACATTTACAATACACCATATACATTGTGTCAAACTACATTGTATAACATTAAATTCCACTCACAAATTTAGCATTAATTATGTCATCAAACCCAATGATCTAGGAATGGACATGGGGAGCTTAACTACACACACTTGGCAGCTCAGCCCCGCGACAACAAACAGATTCGCACAATCTCAAATTCCAATTCAGATTCATCCATTCCACCATGTTTTCAAACACAAAAAATTGAAACTTTGCACCCAAAAGCCACAACAACCCTTAAATGGTAAAAAATAATTAAAGACAACTGAAACCCACCAAACAAGTTGAAAGGATTACTGAAAGGAACATTGACAAGCTTCAAAAACCATGTCAATGGTGGTTTCCGCGTTGATGGTTTGAAACGGCGAAACGGCGGCGGACAACGCTCGGGTGAACGGCAGCGGTCCGTTGAACGCTCCTTTATCGGTGAATGGCTGGTTGTGATCAAGGGAGGTTTGTAGGTGAGAGGACGTTCTCGTGGGTTGTCTCTCAGAAAAGAGATTTGGATATTTTGAAACCCCAAAAATGTAGCTCGCTAAATTGAAACCCCTGCAACTCCAATTACAAAGAATTTCCAAGTCATTTTAAATTTTTTTAATTCTTTCCACGTGGACCAATCACATAATGACACGGGATGGTGTTAAAAGTTTGTCAAAAAATGATGGCAAAGTATCATTATCAACTTTATATGGGTTGATTTACCAGTTCTGAATGTTAATTTGAATAAAATATTAAAATTAGAATTCGGGTGTTAAAGTTACTTAAAGTTGATTAACCGATCTTAGTTTTTTCTAAGTTTAATTATTTGTATGGTTTCTATTTTGGGTACTGTATTTATTTAATTTTTGTTTTTAATTTTTTTTTTAATTCATTCTTAAACGTGTTAATGTGTAGCAATCAAATCCTTATCATTGATTTTTCAGTAACATATGTGTAAAAAATTGTAAATATATAGGAAAAATGATGTTCTTCGCATGTCCTTTTAATGAAGAAGTTTGAAGCTTGCTCTAACTGAAGTTTGAAGTTTGTCCTAATCTCTAGTTTGTTCTATTGTTATAGTTGGTTTACAAAATGTGGTCTCAAACATGTAATGGTTGATGAAGTGTGCACTACTTAAATATTTCATTAATTATTCTTTATTATACTATTATTGCTTATGTTTTATTTTATGTAAGTCTTTTTTCTTGTCTTAATTTAAGTTATTTCAAATAGTTCAATTATAATTTGTTTATTGGATAAAATTAAAATCTAATAAAATTTAATAAAAATGAAAGCATATACTAAAATTTTAAATTTAAACCTGCCGATACAACTTCATAGTTTATTGGTTGTTATCCAAATATAACATTTTAAAAAAAATTGTAAATCTCATTATCATTTTTTTTTTCAATTATTTTCCGTTATGATTTTTTCTTTATTTTTAGTTTTAAACTCGATCTTTTTTTCAGAATCTGATTATGTATCATATTATAATTAGGAAAATGAGGATCACTTCTAACAATAATATTTTCAAACAGAGTAAATACTTGTTTTACTATGACTATTCTTTATATTTTTCATTTTCTTTGAACGTGTCGTTAATATTTACGGGTTAGCTGAAAGAAGAGCGTTTTTTTCTTTAAATTTGGTTAAGCTTTAATATGTTTAAATACTTTATTTTAAATATTTAGATTTTGAACAGATTTTTTGTTAAATTGATATTTTGTTAGGAAAGTCTTTTTATATTGGTTAAAAGTGTTTTCTTATAATAATTTTAGAATTGGTATAGAAATAAGAATACAAAAAGTATTTCACTTTTTATACCACTTCTATAATTGGTATAAAATGTGACTTTTTTACCAGTTAATCGTACCATGACTATAAATGGTCACTTCTTTTTTTCCCAATTTTCAAACAGGTTTCACCCATTGACATATTCACTTGATTATTTGGTTCATTTTGTATGCATAATAGTCCAACAACTAGTATCAACCATTCCATCCATAAAGGCTTCTCCAATTTTTGATGGAGCAAAATAAACAAACACTTGGCGTGCATCCTTCAACCCTTTCCACCATTCCATTATGAAAAACACCAAATTTGCACCACCATCAATAACTCATTAACAACATTGTCCAACCCAATGACAAAATCATAATAAAAGGACTCACCTTTCCATCTAGAAGGTGGTGTAGATTCAAATATGAACTTGATATCATCATTTCTTGTGCATACAAAAATGGAACTTTCAAATTTTGGCAACATAGATCACAAATATGGGATGATATGAAAACCATTGTTTGAGTAACGTATTAAGTAAATAAACCTATATTAAAACACATTTCTTTATTTCATTGTTAGTCTAAATCAAATACATTAAAATATCATGTAGTGAGAAATTGAGAAAAAAATTCTTGCACACACTGTGAAATATGTAAATATGCAATTTAAATTGTAATGAATTTACCCTGATGCATTATTATTGTTAGGTTCTTTAACAATATCAAAATAAGAAAACATAAAGAACAATATTAAAAGAAAACACTTTTATTGTTGGAAGGTTCTATACATAAATAGTCTAACACAATTATAATGTATTGTCTATAGAACCTAGGCTAAGATAATAATAGGAAATGGTTAAGATAGTTAAGCTAATAAAAGTGTATAGGCTGTCTATCACACAACTAGTAGAAAACCTCTAATACATGGTTTGCTAATCTCTTTCATTACACGCTTCCATCAAATGCTCCCATCAAACGGTTTAGTTGTCTAAGTGCTCTTCTACAGGTGCACTTGTGAATCTAAGTTTTGGTTTGAATCATACGTTAATATTTGATCAAATATACTTAATACGAAGTTAGTTGATATTCCATCAATTAAATAATATTTAATGTATAGATCCATTTATACTCTATTAGTCTTGTATATTTATGTTTGATAGAATTGATTGTTTATGGATTGCTAATTAAAATATTTCATTTTGTATACACTTTTATCATGATTTTTTTTCAATTACTTCAAGAGATTAGAAATTTATTTTGACTCTCATGTAAAAAAATTTATACTTGTTGTATATTTGAAGTTGTTATAGAAAATTCCTTCTAAGTTTATAGTAAAAGACAATTTTATTATACAAATCACCACGAAAATAAAATATTTTATTACCTTCCATGGTCTTTTGTTTTGACAAATTTTTAAAGTTTAATCAATTTTAAAGAATCTAAATTGTTTTAGGATTGAATATGTTTTTAGTCTCTAAATTATCAAACGATTTTGTTTTTGTTTTTTTTTTCAAATTTTGATACACTTTAATCCTTCTTCTCAAAGAAACTATAATTTTTCGTCATTCAAAATCTACAACATTAAAAATCAGCTGAGGTTGCTATGGTGTGCCATGTATTTTTTTTTACACTCAGTCAATCTTTCCCAACTTTTCTCCCTTCACGCCGTATACTTCCTTCATCTTCGTCTCCGTCCACTGCCGCAACACTAGAACCACCGCACTTGCAATGGTAGAAAATAAAGAAAGCAAGAGCAAATCACCCCATTGATTTTTGTGCAGAATTTGCAGACGTCGAATCCTCTCTCTTTGGAGATCCTTGCTGCACAAGTTATGATTCCAGTAACGCAATTGCCTTCTTGATGAATTTTATCTACTCCTCTCTGGGAACCTCCATTACTGCCCATGTCTTTCCATTCTCCTCCCTGAGTTCAAACCCCAGAAAACTGAGCAACTCATCCCCCCAGCAACGTCACCAACAACCTGTTTTATCTTAGGATTACTCATCCTAATCCTCCTAAACTTCACATTCTTAGGTTCCCAACCAATATTCCTCAATAGTTTGAGAACAATATCAACCGATGCCTCAGATGGATTCCTTGAAACGTAAGTCCCAACACAATCCTCCACTTCACCATCGGTGTTAGACCCGATCTCACTCTTTGAAACCTTGTTTCCATCATCACCTATAGGCTCAAGCTCAACAAGGTTAGTCAAACAAACATCCACGAGTTGAAACACAACTTCTCCGGACCCGAAAGGAGGTTTACAAACGGGACATTCAAACACGTTCAGTGAATACCCATTTTGAGATTTGTTATAATTAGTGACCAAAGAATCAAACGGGTCAAACCCATCACCATCTTTGCGAGGGTTCTCGGTGCTTCTACTGGGCTACATATTGTGGGGCGAGGGTTTGGGATTGGTTGAAGTGGGTTTGGGATTGGTCGAGGAAGGTTTGGAATTAGGGTTGAGCAAAGGAATGAGGCGAGGGGTAGGATTGGAATTGGCAGGTGTAGAAGAAGAACTGAGGACTCTACCTTGGCCCTTGAATTTTCCAGATGATGAAGAGGAGAATTGGTTGTTCACTTTCTTCATGAACCCTTTAACCTTGTCTTTCATGTCGCCCATGGCTGAAAACCAAAATTCTATGGAATACAGTAACAAATCGAAGGGAAGGGTTAAAAGAAGAAACCAATGGGTTGAAATTGCGTAAATTTATGGTAAATTTTAGGGAGATTGAATATAAAAGATACAAAATTAATCAAGAAACTAAACATACATTAGTGGGTACAAGGAAGAGGATCAGAAGAAAAACGAAAAGAGAAGCAAAAAAATAGAACCTTAGAAGAAAACATTAAAGAGAAGAGTGTGTAGAAGATACAAGGAAGGAGAAAGTGCGGAGCGAGAAAAGTTGGGAAAGATTGACTGAGTGTCAAAGAAACATAACGTGGCACATCAGCGTTAGCCATCAAAGCTGATTTTTAATGTTTTTGGTTCTGGAGGAAGAAAATTTATGATTTTCTTAAGGAGAAAGATTAAAGTGTATCAAAGTTTAAAAGAATAAAAAAAAAACAAAATTGTTTGATAATTTAAGACTAAAAACATATTTAATTCATTGTGTTACAATATATATGCCGTTTGAATAGATAATTTTTAACTTAAATCCTTAATTGGTCCCCATGTTAAGAGGGAATTTTCAGTATAGTACCTACTTTTAAAAGTATATACATTGGGTCTCTATGTTTTGCAATTTGTGTCAATTTAGTTCCTTTGAACCATCAATTTGGCTTGAAAATTGCAAGTGGACAAGTCATTTTGAGTTGCAGCATGTTTATTAACTGTTTGAATGTTTGGATACCTTTCAATTGTTGTTACAAACTTGTTTGAAGTGTCATTAATTCACTAAATTGACACAAATTACAAAACATGAGGACCCAATGTATACACTTTAAAAAGCGGGTACTAAATTGAAAATTCCCTGGAAACCAATTAAGGATTTAAGCCATAATTTTTAATCAAAGTTGAAATTTTAGAAATTTATTAACGTTTATCAGTAAATTAATTAGTAAGAGGTTGCTTTCAGTTGAATCCAAATAAATCAAATATGTAGTGACAGATAAATACGAAAATTATATACCAAAAATGAACACTCGTTAAATATAGTTGGTGTCAGGTCCAAGCCAAAAAGATAATTATTACTTTTATTTTCTTATTCTCTGCCACTGGCTTGACAAGAAGATAGTGATTTGTGAGCACTGAGTTCAGATCATGAACTATATCTTAATATTAAAATGAAAAGGATAACACCAAAATCAATATTGAGTGAGTGAATCTTCAGCGTGGCTTATCCCACTCATCTCATTATGAAAACAAAAGAGGCCATAAATTGGATTCCTTGATTCTGTCTGTTTGCAAATTCTTATTTTACTGACTCACATTTGGCCATTTCTGAGTCACTCTTTGTCTTCATCCATTCTGTGCAATCAAACAGCTATTAATTATAACCAGTTGCATTTGTTTACAGACACGGATTTCTCACAATTTTCACTGCAACAAGTCAACAAAAGTAATTAGTGTATGCATATTATAATAACACAATACTTAATATTGGCTTATTATAATTAACTATTCCATGTTACACGCGCGTGTGCACATGGTATATAGCAGCCAACTTTGACAGATAAATTTCGTTGTTACAAAGTCTGTGATGAGTTAAATATGTGTCACAAAGGAGTAAAGAGAAAACACCACAGGCATGAACAAAACCTTCTGAGTTCTGCATCTTGGTTAATCTTAATAGAGCATTCACTGAAAGTTTCAATGCATCAACAAAACACCATCATGGCTGAGACTAGCGTGCTTGTTCTTTTCTTTGGATGATTAGCTAAAGTAGAAATGCAGCACGAACATATGAAACAGAATCCATTTTCTAGTTGTTTATGCCAAAGTTCTGGACTAATGTTTTCTTCAGCAACTTCTTCAACTGGTCATGCGGCATTTATTCAGTTTGATTTCCCAATACAAAACTTTAACAATGCGGCATGTTACAAGACCACAGAAATCAAGGAGTTTCATGTTTCTTTAATGTTGCTTGGCACGTACTCCTAGTATAAATTAGAGGCATCAAAGACTTTCGATATTGACTACCAAGAATTATATTATACAAAAAACTGAAAAAGAAAACAGAATGGTTGATGGATAAAGATTAAGGAGGATAGTGGAAGATGGACAAAGACAGAGACCAAATTAATGTTTTCCTGAGGGGACCAAGTTTGACTAGAGGTTCCACACCCTCAGAAAAGAAACCAAGGATGTCACAGTTTTATACGATGTGAAGTGTTTTTCCGATTTATACACAATCATGTTTTTAAAGTTGAAAAATATGATCACAATGATCATAACCTCTGGCTGTAAGTATGAAAGAAGATCTTTATATTATTCACACATATTCTATTACTGGTTATTAGTAACATGACAGAAACCAAAATTAATAGAAAGAGAAAAAACGAGTGAGAGCAATCCAGAGGGAGATAAATTAATGAAACAATGAGTGTCTGGAAAGAGCATTACATGTTTCATCATTTGAATTTACAAAGAAAAATTGAAGATCCAGAACTAGAAAGACATGAGGCTAACGAGGAGATCAGCAAAAGCACCAAGAATGAACTTGTGGGTGTTCTTTGGGTTGAGCGCAAGATAACAGAGAAGAAGCTCGTGCAACACATTCCAGTTCGACTTCACGTCCATCAGCTCCGGACGCGCCTCCACCATCTCCTGCATAGAGCGGCGGAAATCGACGTAAGGGTCCGGCGAGTACGTGGCCACCGCCACGCTGCCCTTGAACAAGACCTTCTTAGTGATCTTCATGTTCTCAACATGAGCAGCATCTTCTCTGAGCGACGCTGAGTGGTGTTGAGTAGGTTTGTTAGTGTATTGAAGGAGGGAGTTTGAGTGGCCGGGAGAGGAGAAAAAGAACCTCTGGGAGGCGAAAGCGGTGGCGAAGTCGGCGGGTTGAGGTTGAGGTTGAGGTTCTGGTTCTAAGAAGGTGGTGGTGGAGAAGAAAGTGGAGGTGAAAGAGTTGTTAGAGGTTAAGGTAGGGTCATAGATAGAGTTAAAGTTCTTTATCATAATGGAAGAAGGAGATGCAGAGTGAGTATGGTGATGTGAACAAGTAGTAATAGGACTCAATGGAGGAGTTTCTGAGTCAGGAGTAGCTGAGTTTGAGCAGCACATGTTGAGGTTGAGCTGCCTCAGATTTCTTGTGTTTGGCATATTAATTTTTGGAACAAGTGAAGGAAAATAATGCAGATGGGAAGAAGCTTTTGGTACATGAATACCACCATATATATATATATATATTATTAAAAGGGTAGAAGATGTTGTTTAGGTATAGATCGAAGGCAAAATATATATGGCGAAACAAGATGAAAAAAATGAATGATGTTGAGTTTCAAAGTTTTATCAATTTTATGAATATGAGGTGGCAGGAGCGTGTAAATTAAAAGACTATTATAGCGAAACGCCCAAAACATGCGGGTTTTCAGTGTATAGCTTAGTTTGAGATGAAAGGAAGGTGCACATGGGAAACGATAAAGACTAAAGAGGTATCAAACAAAAGCAAGGCACAAACCAATAACGAGTCTTTCAGTAGTATATATTTAATTGTTTATGAGATACAGACAGAGTAGTGAATACCAATGCCAAGATAAAATCATTAAAAATAGAAGGATTCCAAATAGTATAAGACAATATTACTCATGGTTGGTCCATTTCATGCACAGATCTACTATAAAATCACCATACAGGAAAGTGATTGATCAGGCGCCTATCAATTCATTATTCATACAAGATACCATAATAAAAGCCTTCTCTCTAATTCGGTCCCACTCTAATCCTTTTTTTCATTGTCTTGCTTTGCATAATAATTACATTAATACTCCTACTCTCCCAACAATTGATGTTACCTTTGATCATTTTCATTGACATGATGTCCACCAGACTTAAGAATGTTGGTGCTATTTTAATTGCAATGTTTTGTGTAAAACCCTTTTAAAATTTTAAATCTATTTTTATTTAAAAGGCCTAAAAAATTATTCACTTTTAAAGTTTCAAACTCAGAATTTTTTTTTTCTTTCTCAATTTAACCTTAGTTTCTCTTTAACTCATTATGTTTTTCATTTTCTTAACTCAAATCTCCATCTTCTTTGTGATGTTGAGTTCATTGTAGAAAACTCTTTAAGTTTAATGGAATAAAATTTCCTTTCAAGTAAGTTGAAAATTTTGTTCTCTTTTAATATCTAATCTGTTTTTGGCTTTGCAAACAATTCTTATTGGGTTGCATGTGCTTCTAGAGTCTTTTTTTTCACTTTTTTTCTTATTAGTGGTCCTTTTGGTTTGATCTGTTTGTTTTTACATTGCCTCTAGGTTAAGTTTGAGATTTAGTGAGTTGAAAGGCTTGTGGGTGTTGTAAATATGTTTTGACGCTAATATTAAGGTGAGAGAAGCTACCTTAACTAATTTCCTATGGAGTTTCGTTTTGACGTGTTAAAATGAATGGTGAGTTGTATTCTGAATTGTGAAATTGCATGTGTAGTTTACTTGGGAAAAAAAATTAAGAGTGGAAGGATCGTTTGAGTCTAAACCTAAACATGAAGAGAGGAAGGATCGTTTGAGTCTAAACCTAAACATGAAGAGAGGAAGAAGCCTTACTGCAGGCTTCACCCTCAGGGGTTTAGGGAAACTTCTTTCCAGTAGCAGTCCCAAAACCATAGGATACATTGTTATTATTGTGGACGAACCCATACAAAGGTGAATGCCCACGCCTTGTTGGTTACAAGAAATGAAACTTATGTGGGAGGGTAGCACATTATGAAAGAGATTGTTCTTCTAGCAAGAGTGTAGTGATACAAACTCAACCATAGTTCTAGTAGAAGAAGAGAGGTGACAGACCTCAGGCATCACAGAGATTTTATGCTATGACCGGAACAAAAGTAACTAGTTCAGGCAACCTTATAGTTGGATGTTGTGTTATAGCTGGTATAAATTTGTGTGTTTTGTATGACTTTGAAGCGAAACATTCTTTTTGTGTTGGAATCTTGTGTTCAATAGTTGGCTTTATTGGTGACGAAACAATAGTATGATCTACTGATATCTACTATAGCTTCAAGTCTGGTCAAGATGTTTAAGTTATGTGCTAGATTTCCAATGATAGTAGATGGGTGTAAGTTCAAGGCTAATCTTATTTACCTACTCCTACAAGGGTCGGATGTGATCTTAGGAATGGATTGGTTGTCTACCAACCGCATTCTTATTGATTGAAGTAAGAAGTTATTGTTTCCTAATGCATTCGAGTCAAAGTTATTGTCCTATCATTATGTTTTGAAAGAAGCCAAAGAAGGGATTTAATGCTTTAATATCTTGACTCACTTGGAGGTTATTAAAGATGATAGAGGTGCACAAATACCTATTGTGGGGGAGTTTGAAGATACATTTTTGAATGAAGTACTAATGTTACCTTTTCAGAGATAAATGAAGTTCTCTTTTGATCTGGTACTAAGAGTAAGTCTAATATCAATATCCTTTTATCATATGGCTCTAACAGAGTTGATTGAGATAAAGAAGATAGAGGAGTTGTTGGAGAAATAGTTCATAAGGCCAAGTGTGTCACCATGGGGAGCATTAGTGTTGTTGGTGAAGAAGAAGGGTGATAGTTCTACACTATGTGTGGACTACTAGCAGTTGAATAAGTTTACCATCAAGAACAAGTACCCCTTACTAAGGATAAATGACTTGATGGATCAGTTTAATGATGTTGTGATGTTTTCCAAGATAAATTTGAGATCAAGATATCATCAAATTCTTGTAAAGGTTGAGGATCTCCAGAAGATAGCCTTCAAGTCTAGATATGAAATTATGAATATGTAGTTATTCCTTTTGGTGTGACTAATGCTCTTGCCTTATTCATGGATCATATGAACAAGATCTTTCGACCTTTCTTAGATAAATTTGTTATGGTTTTTATAGACGACATTTGTATCTACTCCAAAACTCATAAGGAGCATGTTGGACATCTTAGGACAATGCTTAGCATTTTGAGAGAGAAGAAGTTGTATGCCAAACTATCTAATTGTGAGTTTTGGATGAAGGATGATCATTTTCTGAGGCATGTGATATTAGGGCATAGCGGAGGATCCAACTAAACTGGAAGTAATGTTGCAATGGGAATAACCTAATTCTATGACACATATTATGTTTTGTAGATCTAGATGACTATTATAGGAGATTCATAGAATGATTCTCTAAAATAGTGGCGTCGTTAACTCACAAAGATCAACTAATTTCTTGGAAAGACAAGTGCGAAGAAAGTTTTCAAGAGTTGAAGCAAAGTTTGACAAGTGATCCAATGTTGGTAATCCTTGACAAAAGTAAATCCTTTAAGATTTACTGTCTTGCTTCTCACCAAGCATTAGGTTATGTGCTTATACAAGATAAGAAGGTAGTGGCTTACGTTTTAAGGCAACTAAAAATTTATAAGAAGAATTATCCTACTCATAATTTGGAGTTGGCTACGGTGGTTTTTGCTTTGAAGATATGGAGGCGCTACCTCTCTAGTGCATAGTTCGAAGTATTTAGTGACCATAAAAGTTTGAAGTATTTGTTTGATTAGAAAGGCTTGAATACGAGGTAGAGGCGATCGATAAATTTTCTGAAAGATTATGACTTTCAATTACTATACCCTTCAAGAAAGTCGAATGTAGTGGTTGATGCTTTGAATAGGAAGACGATGCATGTATCTCATATGATGATAAAAAAGCTTGAGTTAGTAAATAATTTTAGAGATATGAAGCTACAAGAAAAGTTGGGAGCAAATTTCATTAGATGTAGTTATCTAGTGATTTTCTAAGTTTGATAAAAAAGAGTTAGTTGTCAGATTCCTAGTCTACAAAAGATAGTGAAGTTGTTTGGCACCGAATAGGCTAAGGAATTTGTGATGCGATAAGACAATGTTTTGATGTTTGAAGAAAAAAGTTTGTGTATTAAACAATGCAGAATTGAAAAGGCAAATCCTTGAGGAAGGGTATAATAGTTGTCTTAGCATGCATCCTGACATGACTAAGATGTACCAAGACCTTAAGGAATATTTTTGGTGGCTTGAAGCGTGATGTAGCACAATTTTTAGTAGTTTATTTAACCTATTAAAAGACGAAAGTGGAGCATTAAAGACCTGATGGGGTGTTGCAACCCTTAGAAATACTAGAGAAGAAATACGATAGTATGACTATGAATTTTGTTACCCATTTGCTACGATCTGTGAGAGGTCATGATGCCATCTAGGTGATAGTGGATAAACTGTCAAAGAGTGCTTAATTTGTAGCAACTAACAGAGGATGTTTGTGACAAAGCTGGCAAAGTTGTATGTAAACGAAATAGTGATGCTACATTGAATGCCTTCGAGCATTGTGTCAGATAGAGATCCACGATTTACTTCTAGATTTTGATAAACCCTACAAGATGCCTTGGGTAGCAAGTTGAGGATTAGTTATGCCTACCATCCTTAGACAGATGGGCAGTTAGAGAGAATAATTCAGTCTTTGGAGGACTTGATGAGGACTTATGAGTTGGATCATCTGGATGGATAAGATGAAGTGTTTCCTTTGGTGGAGTTCACCTACAACAATAGTTATCAGGTAAGTATTAGTTTGACACTACATGAGGCTCTATATGGTAGGCGATGCATAACTCCTATGTGTTGCTACCAAAATGGAGAGGCAGTGTTGGTAGGAACTGAGTTGTTAAAGCAAACCAAAGAAAAGGTGAATAAGATACATGAAAGGATGAAGGCCTGGAAAAGTAGGAAAAATCTTATGTTGATAAGAGGAGAAAATCCTTGCAGTTTGCAGTTGCGCATCATGTAATCTTAAGAGTAACCCCAACCATTAGTATAAGAAATGTTATCTATTCGAGAAAGCTTCTCAAGTTCATTAGCCTATATTAGATCTTGAGAAAAATTGGACCAATGGCTTACGAGATTGGCTCTCCTCCTTAATTGGCCAATCTTCATTCGATGTTTCATGTTTCTTAATTAAGGAATTATGTGTCTGATCCATCTCATGTGCTAGAACTAAAGGAAGTATGTCACCGATCCATCTCATGCGTCATCGAGACAACGAACATTGACTTAGGGATATTGGGTGTCACTTTTGGACCGTTGTACGCACTTAAATGATGGGTTTCAGGGGGTTGTTGAGCTGGGAACCACTTTTCCTATGTCGGGCACCACCCTGTTTTTCTACTTTTCCTATGTGGTTTTGGTTTGATCTTCGAATAAAAGAAGGCATGTGGTTGCTTATAGAATTGCTTATGGATTCATTAATAAATATTAATGTGTATAATGATGTATGAAATTGTGACGATGATGGGCTTGTTAATGAAAATGAACATGTATGAAATTATATGATGGTTATAATTGATCATGAGCATGATATTACTTAGGATGGACGAATACAAATATAGATAATTGTTTGGTATTGGAAATTTGATTTAAAATCATGTTTATGGATGGAAGTATGAGTTTAGTGTAATTTCAATAAACTTGTGCGGAGGTTCAGTAATGGTGTTTCTTTAGTGTATGTATTGATGCAAGGAGTCGGTACTAGAGGTTTTTCATGATACCCTAATGTCCATTCAAGACTTATGTAAAGTAGAATGAGTTATTTTGTGAGTGGATTAGAATGGTCATGTCATTAAGAATGAATTCAGGATTCATATGATGGCTTAAAGGACTAATCTTGTGTGCGTTAGGGTAAAATCTTGTGTGTGTGTGTGTGCGTGTGCGTGTGTGTATGTGTGTGTGTACGCATGCGTGTGTGTATTGATACATATGTGTGTATGTGTGTATTATCTGTTTTTCTCGTTTTTGCACTGACCACCATTATTTGTTGTGAACAGATGAGGAAATAGGTGTTGAATACACTTCATACTCTTTTTAAAGACTCTCTTGTTCTTAGCCTTTTACAGTTTTTGTTTCGGGTTGTATATATAGTTATTTTGGTGTCAACATTTTCTTTTGGATGACCGTAAATGAAATAATTTATGTACTCTTTGTATGCTTGTTGAATAACAATTATACAATGTCCTGATTGATAATTTTGCATTGTTAATTGAAATGTTACATTTTGGGATTAAAAAATTATGATAAAAGGAAAATAATTTGAGAATTAAACTAATTTTCCTTTCAATTATTTTTTTCTTAAGGATAATAGTATATTTAAGTTCTCTTTTAAACAGAGAATACAAAGACTATTAGTAAATGCTCTTGAGATTCCTTCATGCATTCAATATCCATTAAAATTTGTAACAATCATTATTCAACATTGTCTCCTTTAATGTCTTGTTATTGAACTCCTAATAGCTTATCTTATTTTCTAAAAACTCTCTCCAAAAAGCTTTTAGTGAAATTATTAATTAACATGTTGATTCTATGACTTACAAAACTTCAATTTTACTTCTCTTTTTCTTTAATTATGTACAAATATTACATACATATTTAAATCCATATGTAAATTTGTAAAACATACTAATTTTTCTATAGGTAACATTTAGATAAATTGATGACTTATGTCTGTAGAAAATATCCATATGTAAACTTGGCGAGTTGGGAAAAGACAATTTTCAAACAAAACAATTCATATGTAATACTAATTTTATTTGTATGTAAGTAAATAGATATATTATATACAAATTTTACATACAAATTATAATAAAATAATTATACAAAAAATAAATTTTGAAAATGTTTTAAAGTTGCGATTAAATCCTAGCTAAATAACCTATACCTTAGGTATGAATTTGTAATGTTTTAAAGTTATTATGTAAGGCATTGAGGCTGATTAGTAGAAAAAGTTCAAGGTTGTCCTCCATGATAAAAAGAAAAAAAGAAAAAAAGCCTCTCCTTGTTGGTTTACTACAACAAATATGAGAAAATGGAATGGGAGCATAAGGGAAATGTAGAAACAACACATAAATGTTTGAGACTATAGAGGGGCAATTGGAAGGAACCAAACCATGTCTTGTGGATTATTGTATTTGTAAAAAGAATAAGTTATTATATAGAAATTAAAATAACCTAGAATCTCCATATCCAATAAACAACCAGCCCACATGATTTTCTACATGGAGAAACAAAATTTAGATGGTATTGTACAAGCATTTGTTTATGTTGAAGTGAAGTATAGGGATAGGTAAGAAGAATTATAACAATTTAGAATTTTGATAATGTGTAACATAGCTAAGATGAGATGGGTGGGTGAGTGCCTTCCTTTCTAAATTTTGTTTCAATAACAATTTTTTATCTTGTGATGTTTGTTATAAAATAAGCCCCTATTTTCTCTTGGATTTTTTAGTGACATGGATGAAAATGGACGAAAAAGGTCAATGAAAAATACTAGGATCTCTTTTTTCCTTTATAATTTTATTTCATTTAGAATATTTATAACTAGTGGAGTGGAACACTTGTATTTAAGTGGTCGGAGTTGCACATTCTCTAATATATCACACTCTAACACATTCTTATATACCAACTCTTTTTTGCTATTTTAATTTATTAAAAATCACAAAGATTGATAGATGTCACAACTAACTTATTTCCTGATTGTTGTAATTTTAGATAAATTTTAACCATCAATGTGTTTAGTGAAATGTGTTTCTACTAATTTTGTTTTAATATATTACTCTTATCCATTCTATACTTTGTTTAGTTTACCTTTATCCTTGTTATCATGTAATAAATTCAATCAATTTACTGAAAGAGAAAAACGGTATACAGAGCCATGACAAATGCCATGGCCATTTATGGTCAAAGAAGATCCCTTATAGGGTTATTATTTCTTACAAACTAATCAAATCACTAAGTCAAATGCTTCAACTCAGATACATGCAGATTTTCCTTTGAGGTTTAAGGGACATGTATGAATCTTCAAATTCTATAATTTACTTTTGCATGACTTATTTAACTATTTCATCAAAATGTTCACACTTATATTTATAAGTTCATAAAGAGCCTTTAAGTGTGAGGAATATACTCCTCATAGATTTATCACTTGTTCCATTAAAGTGTGTAAAAAAATAACACAATCTTTGGAAATGGTATAAATTTCACACTCATGCATGGAATGAGGAAAAAAGAATGGTAAATAATAGAGTTCACGTAAATGGTGATATAGAAGGAGGTGAAGATGATTTTTATAGTGTTATTCAACTTATATATGAGGTGAAGTACAATTCTTTAACCTTTGATAAAAATTGCATTATTTTATTGTGATTGGTTTGATCCATTAAGAAGAGATATAAAAGTGGATTCAAAATATGATAATGTGGATATTCAAATGGATAAAAGATATATGTCATTTGATCCTTTTATCGTTGCACATAATGTACAATAGATGTATTATGCACCATATCCATCATCACACTAACAAACGCGGTTGGTGTGTTGCAACAAGACAAAGCCTAGAGGTCGTATAGAATATGATGATGTAGAATTGGAAGTTCCATGAGTTGATGAAATGTCACGTGTTAATGAAGTGATTAAAGTTGAACAAGTTTTCAAATTGCAAGACTTACATGCTGATTTGGTGGATATCTCTCTTGGCCCTTCCTTCAGGAATGACTATTTGCCAAATATGCATCCTTCGCTCACTTCATTTTTCTTCTCATGATAGCCAAAACACCATATTCTTTTGAAAATAAAACCATTGTAATTTAAGTGGCTTAGCTCTTATACCATATACAAAAATCATTTTCTTCTCTGGCCATTAAGTTTTCTCTTTCATAATTAAGAGAGAGTGGAAAACTTTTATTATTTGTCATTTTCACCACATCAACTATTTTTCTTTTCAAATAAAAAGGTATTCATTCTTAATTTTTAAATCGAAGGGAATAATGCTTCCAAAGTTGTCCAATACTCAATGTATTTTCATCTAATGAAGAGATATACCTCCTCACCTCTAGCAAGCCACCAACCGGAACCAGGGGGACGGGGTTGACAATAACCCCTCCCCCTTCAGCAGATGAATAGGAATGTCGTTGAGAATCCTATCCCCCCCCCCCCAAATTTGGGAGATTGTGGACCTGAACCCTCTTCACCACCATTCTCAAAAGACGGAAGTCGCTCGTCTCCCGCTTGGTCAGACCTCTCCCGAGGCGACGAAGATACTGAATCTAAAGGCTACCCACCACCACTCCTCACGCCGCCACCGCCTCGACTCGATGACTCCAACGAGGATTCAACCTCAACAATGGTCATTTTATTACCTGGGAGAAGAAAGAATGTCGGAAAGCTTGAAGGAGAAGAAATGAAGAGACGTGATAATGAAAGTCCACAACACTCATATTTATAGAATTTTTTTTTGAAACACCGCAACGCAACGTCACCGATCAGGGCTACCACGCTCAACGGCCCAAATATGTGGATGTTACAACTGCCAGGGATTAACGGTTCCCCTACAAACGACACGTGTCTTTTCTCGCCCAAAAGTTTTCACGTCTTTGGTGATCATTCAGCGGTCCAACCCACGGCCAATGGGACTTGTATTCAAACCCTACAGCAACTACGTTGCTTAGGGCTTGGGAGGCCTGTGTACCATAGGGACCGAACGACATATGATAAGTCATTAAGAATGTTCGGCACTGTCGCGACATATACCCACCGGTAACATGCTAACCCTGTCTGTATCGGTCCAATTTTATCGGATGTCCTTGAATGGACGACCGTCCACTATGCTCGGCGTAGTCACGACATCCTTCCACCGGTAACATGTTAACCTTGTTTGTATCGTTCCAATGTAATGTCCACGACAATCACGATCGATCCCGGATCGACCGTACGGTGACACGTCAAGGACAACATTAAAGCAAGATTAAGGTAAAACGTGATTAAGGATATTGGGCCAGTATTGGGTCGTGATTAAGATTTTCCTAATCATGGGCCCATGGCAAAAACTATAAATGGAGGTCAAAGGCATGAGGTAGTTGGTTCATTTTTACTACACATTCATTACTGTTCTTCCTTTATTGAGTGAACAATGCACTGACTCGATCGTCGGAAGACCTTTGACAGGTGCCCGACCGGACTCACATCAGGAGCGAATCCAAAAACGGAACGGACGGAACGAACGGAGTTGACGACATGAAGATGGAAGGGAGGACCTAACGAATGTCCAAAAAGACAAATTATATAAGCATTGATGATAGCTCGACTCCACAACCAAAACATAACTTGATTATTATAGTTTGTTTGCATTAACTCTTAGACAGAAAAAATGTGAATAAAGTTTCCATCTTTATAGTACACAATTCATAATTTTCTCCTTCAAATAAAGGAACTTGGACATTGCCATAAACTGTGTAGTGGGATCTTAAAGTACTTGCCGTTGTTTTTTTGTTGTTGTAATATCAACAACTCTAATACATTTTGTTGGTGATATTCTAGAAGTGCAAAATTTAGGATAAGACGAAGATAATTTGGAGATTGAAATGATGTCCCTTTCTATTATTTTCTTTCATTTATTTTTTTCTTGAGATATATACGGTATTACCTTTAAGTTATCTTACATACCGAAAACAATAATTAAAATTCAATTACATAATTATACTTTAATATATATAAATTCTCTTTAAATACATTATTTAATTTCCATTGAATAGTATAACATGATAATATTAAATAAGAAAAAACAGAAAAGGGAAGGGTTTGATATGAAACGATAGAATGACATATTTTTATATTTATTTAATTATGAATATAAAATATCATAAAAAATAAATGTTTATATTTTTTAAAAAAGAAGAAAATAAAAAGGTTAAATATATGTTTTGGTCCTCATATTTGTGTTCAATTCTTAACTGGGTCTTCATATTTTTTTTGTCCCAATTGAATCCAAATATTTGTTAGTTTGAGCCAACAAAAGTCCTTTCCGTTAATTTTGAACTGACGCCGTCTAATTTTGATTACGTGGATGGAGTCATTAGTAGGTCATTTGTATTGATTCAATTACGTGGAAATTTTCGTTTAAGTGTTATATGATGTGGTATTATCTTATATTTTTTAATTGTATGACTGGTTATATATTTTCTTCTTCCTCTGGTTGACTCATTAATCCCGTCAAGGCCCTGATTCTGGCAACCGCTGTCACCATCGCTCCTCGCCATCGGAGATAGTCGAAGTGCAGGGTGAAACACCCAATAACAGAATCCAATCCAAAATAAAAGAAAAAAAAAACAAAAACCCACTTCGAACCCTAACCCCCAAAATTCGGAAACCAACCATCAGGCAAGAAACCACAAAACGCATCCCAAACGCGAATCAAAGCGTGAATCAAAACGACACCCATAACCAAGAAGAGGCGTCGCACAGTTAACCCAAACCGTCGCACAAACTTTTTGAATGCCACCATCGTCATTCACCTGCAAACCCAGAAAACAAACACAGTTCATCTCTACCGCCCAGAAAAACCCAAAATCACGTCGCGCCTTCATCACCAACCCAGAATCATGAAGAACCCTAAAACCCCAACCTCTCTAATCTCTACGCGTTGCCTCCCATTCAAACCTGCAACCAAGACAATACAAAAGACCCAAGGAAAGCCCCAAATCAAAACCCTAAGTCGTGATCTTTAATTCGCATATCAATTCGCCCAGAACCGCGACTTCAGCCACCGCAGCAACACGCGGTATCCGAACTGCGACGGAATCCGGCACCGCAGCACCACCAGCGTCAGAAAGATGATGTGGAACATGGAACCCACGCGCCAACTCCTCAGGATTGGGATCAAAATGGGTAGCGGAAAATTCCAAAGTTGAATTGGAAATGGAGACCCTATGGTAGTGAATTTTGTGATCCCTGGAAAAGGGGTGAGCAATGGAAAAAGATAAAAAAAAAAAAAAAGGAGCAACGGTGAAGAGGGCTCTCTGATACTGCAGATTTATTGTAGCCATTCCTGCCAAAATTGTGCAAAGTATCATTACGAAGACAGAACCTACGCTTTCAAACCCTAATTTGGATGGTTTTTATTTTTATTTTCTTTTATTTTATCTAATTTCATCTTATCAATTAAAATTTATTTCCACACAATAATATCACACAGATTAGTATCACCACGTCAGCAACAATTAAACAGTGTCAGTGAACAGTTAACGAAAAAGGTTTTACTGTCTTAAATTAATAAATATTTGGATTCATTTGGGACAAAAATAAATATGAAGACCCAGTTGAGAATTTGACATATGAGGACCAAAACATATATTTAACCAAATAAAAATAAAAAATTATATAATCAAATTAATATAAAAGATTTATTTACGTAAAAGTATATTATTTTGTATAAAGAAAAAGTTCTTTTAACAATTTTTTTTTTTTTTACGATAGGTTGTGAAAATGGTGATGTAATAGCAATGATTGAGGTACGTTAGACACTGTTGAGTGAAGTGGAAGTAGCAGAGGTGCAGAAGCAAGTGAATCTAAACGTGCGTCCTTCTCAATAACGAGGAAAAGAAAAAGCCAAGGACCAAATTCCTAACACCAACGTATTCTTCCTTTCCAAAACATCACTCCACAATTCAAACGCGCCCTTCACCTTCCCATATTTCAACATCTTTTTAAAATCTGACGACACAACATTAGACGTACATTTAAAATTAAATCCCATATTCGATAAAATAATTTTTCTTTTTTTTTTTACATTTTTTAATAATACAATGATATACTAATACAAAATAAATTCGTTAGTAGCTACCAGTCTCTTCTTTTTTTTCTTTTTATAATCTCGAAATGAAAAAATAGTGTAGCCAGAAAAATGCTCTTAAAAAGGAATTTTGAACTCAACAATCTCTAATGTTCGCCTCATATTATTGCCCCATTAACACATGCACCGCCAAATATAAAAATTGAGTTATATTATATATGTCCTCATATGATCGTACTTCATGTGTCCAACAACAATAACTTATGTTTGTCATATAATTTTATTTATTCATTTCTAGACATAAGCACGATTCAATCTCCTCAGCAGAAGGTACTACATTCGGTCTTTTACTTTCTCTGAGCTAATGTAAGTATATTAAAATAGATTCTTTATAACTGAGTGTGACATAGATGAAAAAAATCTACTAAAAGCATTGTGTTGAGAGTTAGAGCGTTAAAAATTTAAATATTATATAAAGATAATAATCTTAAATTTTAGGTTAAAAATAGTATTATACTAGAAAAATAGTATCAATATGTTTGTATATATTACACTTATAGCATTATATTAGAAAAAACACTAAACTTTGTATATTTTAGCCTCTTATCTAATCTAATTGTTGTTTATCTCCCATGAACAAAAGTCCCATCATTGAGTGACAAGGGTCTTCATGAGTCTTACTCAATCCCATACATATACTGAGAATGAGCTTGTGTAACAGTATATAAATTGCATTTGTCCACATGCACACTTACCAACTCACTCATGCACCAATAGTGTTCCACTGTACCTTCATATAAATATAAATATTTATTTTTTCCTCTTCTATAATGTGTATACCATTATATATATATATATGATATTGGTACGAAACCGACACCCTTAACAGTCTAAGAGTGGCGGAGAAGAATGATTAATTGTGCAGAATGATATGATTTGCAGCATGAACAACTCAACCTCAAGCGTGCAGATATCACTGGATTTAATTACAGAATCATTAATTAGTGAAGACTGGGATTTTGATAAATAGTTTAGGAAGATATCCGAAGATTGCAATCAAGATTTGAAGATAGGAAGATTGACAGAGTGTCCTTGCATGGATTGACAGGTTGAGTTTGTTTTGTTTCGTTTGTTTTATCGTAAATTGATGAGAGTGTTGTTATTTGATGAGCTAAATTGATCTTAGTTTGGTTTAGCTTTGAATTTGAATGTTTATGTGTATGGTGTCCCACTTGAAGCAGACTGAACGTGGGTATGTCAGTATCACGTATCGCTGGATAGAAATAGCATGCGATGATGTGTTGGACTCATCATCTGTCTCTGCCTGCCATTCATGCATTAAAGGCTTTACCAGAAAGATATGCTTTTTTTCTAACTTGGCTATTTCACTGCACATGCTCTTTTATTCGTCACCATACAAACTGCTAAATTCAAATGCTTACTCATTTTTTTTCTCATTCGCAAAAGCTATGTTTATTCTTTCTTTTTCCTTGCTACGTCCCCTCAACAATCATGGATTTCACGTGGAGGAAGGAAAAACCATTATTTTAACCTTGTCACAATTCAATTCTTT
The DNA here is from genome assembly GCF_000741045.1 of Vigna radiata var. radiata. Lineage (NCBI taxonomy): Eukaryota > Viridiplantae > Streptophyta > Magnoliopsida > Fabales > Fabaceae > Vigna > Vigna radiata. The sequence continues at coordinate 26,044,077 of NC_028358.1, read as the reverse complement.
ACTAGAAAATAATTATAGAAAGTAATCCACAAGTTAATCATCAAATAAATCATAGGGCGTGCTTCTGTCGGACACCCAAAACAATATCATCACTAGTACCTACACTTTAGCCCTATTCTTCAATATAAATCTTTTTTAGACAGGTTTGGAGCTAGTTAGCGTAAAATCCATACAAACTATTTTTTCTTTTACCACATTCAACTTCCAACTAACCAAAAATTAAAAGTTGAGCACCTTTTATTCAAACAAGTCTAGATTAGAGTTTAGCTCGTAAAAATTTAACAAGCTTTCTCCAGGTTTTATTCAACCAAGTCTAGATTAGAGTTTAGCCCGTAAAAATGATATATACGATGCCTCTTTGTGTTTAAATTTTGAAAATGAATTAAATTTGTGGCTTTTAGCTTGACTTTAAAGTTTGGTATTAGAAGAAAATCGAAAATTTTGACTTATTAAAAATATATTTTAGAATGTTACATAGGAAATAGGAGGATTAATCAAAATATTGATTATGTTTTTGTTAGGAAATGCTTCTTATTTTATTTTGTCAGCCCACCTACATATAGGGTTTCGGTCTTTATCATAGAAGTTAGCTATGGGCCTATTCAGCCCAAAATTCCCTTCCCTTTCCCATGGAAAGCAATGAATCTATCTTTCTTGTAGAAAAAAAAAGAAACAACACTACCATTAAAGTAGGAGGATCCGAGTACACAAAGTAACAAAGAGTGTGAAACATACAAAAAAAGTGTTCAAACTAAAAAGTTTTAGAAGTAGAAGTAGCGTAGTGTTCCAAGTCAAACTCAGAGTGACTTGATTTATTTGCTTAAGCTCTGCCATATATGTAAGATCTTCATGTATCATCCCTTATTTCCCTGCACGTTTCACACAAGCATGAAAATCTACAATAATATTCTCATACAACGTAAAAAGAGATACTACCTAGTATTTAAGAAACTTAACTCTTTTGATTAATTGTGGCTGCTGCAGCCATGGACGCAGCGACCCCACCAGGGGTAGTTTTCATGTCCAACTTGTTCCTCAGCTCAGCTCCAATCACTCCCTCTGCATCTTCTCGCGTCACCGCCTTATCAGCTTGCAGTTTTTCCCTCGCATCCTACATTCACAGTAACAGTTAATTTCTCATTCTTGGTGAAAAACAAGAGGTAAGACAGGTTAATTACTGTTAAGACATCAGACAAGGTTGTCTTTTCGGACAGAGGCAAAGTGCGTGTGTTATGTGTGGCTGCTGACTGGGCCCGGGCGCCCAACCCCCCACTCTCTGTCTCGTTCTTCCCTGTGGCTCTCATTTCGGCTACTTGTATTGCGGCGGCGTCGCTTTCATCCACCGGCTTGTCGCCCGCTCCGGCCACCGCAGTCGCTTCCAGCGCCTCGCCGATGGTTATGGCATCTCGCTCCAGCGCGGTGGCCGGGGTTTTCATCGGAATCTCGGGCTCAAAGAACTGCCCCACCACGTGTCTTCCTACCGACTCGGTGATGACGCGTTGGCCATCCAGTTTGCCTTCGGAGACGCTAACGCCTTGCTCCCTTGCCACGGCGGAGAGTTCGCCATGACCGACGTCGCCGTGGAGGACGTTGACGGCGGCCGCGGATTGCATGACGGAGGCGGGGCCTCCCTTTAGATTTTTGCCTAATATTTGGTTCTCTTTAGTTTGCATGAGGGCTGCGTCTTTTGGAGCGATGGGTTGGGATGCCAAATCGCCGGAGACGTCAAAAACGTCGCCGTATTCGATTGGATGTTTCTCCGCTTGAGGTCTCTTAGGCTGCTCCTGGCTCATGGTGAAGAGAATGGATTATATGTCTTTTTTGTATTGGTTTTGGGTTGAGACTTGGAATATATATATCCCTTCTGCGGATACGAGAAGAGAAGACACGAGAGAGAGGAGTTTACACTTGTCAAATGGAAACAGATGATGATTCGGTGTGGAGTAACAGGTGGCGCTGAAGAGCACCAAGAGCATAACACATGGTAATGAATCCATGTTCTAGAGCCACCAACAGATATATACATTCCAGCGTTCATTCTTGTTTTTCTTTTCTGTCCCTCGCAAATTTTCTCATTGTGCATTTTTTATCTGATATTACAAAAATGATCAGAATCTTAATCTATGAATAAATCTTGCAGCTTCAATATTGTGGACGGTTGGTTACCCTAGAAGATATCTTGACTTGTGAGCTACTTTACCTATATCCATTATTTAACTTTGTTAAAGTTTTAAACAATTTCATCTGTTGATGAACCTACTTTTATATTGATTGTTCTTTAGTTGGTTGCCCTAATTCTGAATGACAACCATGGGTAGTGTTATGTTGTAAAATGTCAACTAGTGGACTTATTTATTCTCGATTCACTCTGGCACAACACACACAGGAACGTAAAAGGATAAAAAACTATTTAACATGTAATTAGTTTGGTTAATTTACCATGTAGTTCATATTTTAACTTCTCTTATTTATGTGCAGGCCCATAACATGGAACTCTTGTTAAACTAACATTTAAAGTACAATATCTTGCTACTCCTATTCAACCTAACATGTAAGTTATTTGTCTTAGTGTTTTGATCAAATAATTTGTATATATGGTGTTGTAAGTATTCCAAATGATTGTCACGTCATTGTTCTTAAAATGATCGAGTTGTGGGATGGTCTTCCTAAATATGATAGGAAAAGATGTTTGAATACACCAATGTAAGTACGAAAATGTTCAATAATTTCAACTTGTGTTAAGTATTTTGATATTGTGCTTTTGCGTTATGTCAGTTAACTCTAGCCTATTATGATTGAATAATAGAGGAACAATGATGGGTTGGACTTGGGTTATGATTATTTAGGCTTAAGCTTTAAAATCTCCAACATCACACAATATCAAATTTTAAAAGATATATCTGTGTTACTTATTGGAAAGTGATGTACTTAGGGGAATGGTGTTAAACGAAAGAAAAATATTAAGTGACGTACTTACTCCAAAAATGAATGTCCACCTAACTTTTTTCAAACATCATGCCAGATATTGGTTAGCGCTATGTGGACGTTCATAAATGTATAGTAATGAAAGTGAAGATTGAGTTTTTGTTGTTTGTGTAATAAAATAGAGTAATTCTCCCTCCACCTCCTGGATCTCGTCCTGCACTTTCTATTTCACTTTTAATTCCAGTACTCCTATATTTGTAATCCTATTCATTGGGTTTATAAAAAGTATCCTTATCTGTCGCAACTCAGAGAAAAAACCCTACACCCTCTATTTTCATCTTCCCTTCCTTTGACCAGTCTTCCTCCCCTTCCCTCCCTCCAACCAGTGCATCCCCCCTCCCTCCAACTAGTGCATCTCTCCGTGCAGCTCGTAACTTGGTGCTATCTTGACCTTGGGCTGTCAGCGTAGCAGAGTAGAGTAGTTGGGTAGTGTTTGAAGTTTTTTTCTGGCGTTAAGAGGTTAGTATTTCTCCTCTGGTAGATGTAGATCTGGGATCGTTTTGGGGCGTTGTGGAACCGCAAGTCGTTTTGCGGTTAAGGAGTGCCGCAGCTCGATCAGCGTCTGAAACCAACCGCCGATGGATCTGCGGTTGGTTTGGTTTGGGGGTCACGGCAGAAACGCAGCTCAAACTGCGGTTGGCATGAAACGCAGCTCAGACTGCGTTGGGTGATGAACGCAGCTGAGACTGCGGTTTAGGAGTAGCGTTTTCTTTTTCCTTTTTTTTTATTTTTTTTCAAAACGTTGTTTTTTTAATTTTAGGTTGTTTGTTAATTTTTTTTAAGTTTATAAAATTGTATATATTATTTATTATTAATGCAATTTAGATTAAGTATTAATTATGATTTTAGATTAAGTATTAATTAATTTATTGAATGAAATAATTTTTATTAATCTAAACTATATTTTCGTAAATAATTTTAGCATATTATATAATTTTAGTTAATTTTTATTATCACAAAATTATATTTTCGTAAATAATTTTAGTATATTATTTATTATGTATATAATTTTAGTTAATTTTTATTATCACAAAATTACATTTTCGTAAATAATTTTAGTATATTATTTATTATGTATATAATTTTTAAATAATTTTTGTATATTATTTATTATGTATATAATTTTAGTTAATTTTTTATAATTTTGTTTATGAATTTAGAAGTTTTATTAAATTATTTATTAATTAAATAATTATTATTATCCCTTATTCCTATGCGTAAATTTGATTTTGTTAAATATTATATTTTTTTATTTATATTTATTTAAGTATTATAATAACTAATACTTTCGTTATTTTTTTATAATATATTATTAATTTTAATTTTTTTTTTCTTTTTATTTGTTTCAATATTTGTTAATAGATTTTTTTAGTTATTTTATTTCTTTTCATTTTAATTTTGTTTTATAGAATATATGATAATATAATTGGTTAATAGAAATGATAAGAACTAGAGGCGCATCATCTTCCCACGGAGAAGCTTCGTCGTCTCGTGGTCAACCATCATCTTCATCACATGATGAAAGGAGACGACCTACGGCTTCTGTTCGTAGAAGACGCGTAGAGGAATATCGCACGGACGTTATTGATGAGCATCATTATGAGGAGCACGAGAAGTCTATACAGTAGGGGCATCGTGAGGAAGACTATGTTCAGCATGAGGATGTTCAAGAGCAGGATGACTATAGTGAGGAAGAAGATGAAGATGAAGATGAAGATGAAGATGGAGATGAAGTTCAAGATGATGGATTTCCAGGAGGTCCACATGACACCTCCTTGCTTACACACTATTCCCAGCATGTTGCATATGCCATATGGCAAGGCCAGGTTGGCAATCACCCTAAATGTTAATTGTTGATTAATTGCTTATTTATTTTTGTTATATAATTAAGTGTTTTTATGTAGGATCGAGGGGAGATTCAATTGAGGACCCATGGTAAAAAATTAAAAAATTTTGGAATGTATCATGAGGCTATCGAGCCATATATATCCATGTCGGGGTTTCACATTCTTCATAATGTGGAATGTACAAAGCATATGATATGTCTCACGGAAGACATTGGTAATGGCATTTATCAAAGCAATGTCTCTATCAGTGACAACAACGCGTGGACCGCCCTCTGTTGTCAATAGTAATCGTCTAAACATTTCCAACGCCCAAGTGAAATTATTTTGGTGTTCACTTGAAAGCAATGCAAAGNCGGCTGTGAATGTCAAACCAGTGGACGTGACTCCAACGATCTCAAGCAACAGAAGACGATATTTGTTTGTCTTGTACGTCGTATCCATTAAGAACACAATATTAAATGAATTAACCAGGTGCGCTGAATCAGGATGTGTCCAAAATAGGCCACTTACTACGTCAGAATCTTCCAAACATCTACTATGTTGGATGTATTTGTCTCTATCTAACAACATCATCAACTGTTGCATTTCAGTTCTCGACCCTCTCAAAGATNGTTTGTAAGTGTATCTCGCGTTATATATTTGTTTTATAGTTGTCACGTCATCTTCATTATGTTCTTTAAGAGTCAAAAGAATATTTGAGGGTTTAACTTGACTCTTAGTCATGTCAATAAGAATTGACTATTCAACAGCATTTAACCTCCCCGCATAAGGATGACCGACCAAAGTCTCGGCTAATTCATGGTTGTGATAACCACACATAACCTTTAACACCCAACCGTGTCCTTTAGGTTTACCCCTCAACTTGAATGGACACTCACATTTTCTCGTGCCAGACACACTAGGTTGCACGTCTTGCTTATACTTCCTATATTTCCCACTCCTTTCACAACCTAACACAACGAATGTCTTTCTTCCAGGTTCACCAGTTGCTGTATCAGATCTTATGATGACGACCACAAATCCAAGCTGAAATGCAATCTTCCGAACCCAATCAATCATATCGTCGCGTGATGGGAATATTTGATCAGTAGAAAATTTATCTGTGTAATCACCCTCACCAACTTCGTTTATAAAGGAAGAAAATTCCGACATAAAATCAGAATTCATTTGAGAATCCAAAAATGGATAGTTATCCATCTTATATAGTTAAATAGAACCTACATTGAAAATTAAAATTATAAAATTTAACAAATAACAAATAAAAAAAAAGAAAAAAACTTTTAAATATAAAATCAAACTACAAAAACTAAATAAAAGCTAAACAAAACCTAATTAAACTACATAATTTCTCCAACTTTGCATATTCTAATTTTCTAAAAATAATTAAAACAAAGTTTACACATTTAAAGATTAAAATATAAATTATAAATNATATTAATTATGTCTTAAATTAAATAACTAGAAATATATTTACCTAAAAATATATCTATCTCTAAAATAGAAATTATTTAAAATAGCTAAAATAGAAATTATTTAAAATACTTAATATAGAAATTATTTAAACTATATAACATTCTTAGGTCACTTAAGGTTCTTTTATTCAGGTGCTCTAATTTTTCCTATAATAGGTTCCTTTGTTAAGGTTCTTCTATTCAGGTGCTCTAATTTTTCCTACAATAGGTTCCTTTGTTCAATTCTTCAGGTGCTCTAATTTTTTTTAGAAGTAACCTATACGTTCTTTTCTGCTCCAAAATTTTACAAGAAGCAAACACCCCATCTCATTTAACGAATCACCATTATTTTCTTCTACACCCTCATAATCCAAAATTTTCCAAGATAACAAACACCTCATCCCATACCATTATAACATGTTAGTGTTTTCTTTTACATCTTCTATAAACAAAGTGTTAAGAACCCTAAGTCCAGCTAAACATTAAACCTGCATTGAATATTATAATGCTAGAAACATCAACCATTCAAACTACTATGAACTAACTAAACCTCCATTGAAGATTATAATGGCAGAAACATCATTGAAACTACTGGGAATAAACTAAAGTTGCATTGAAGATTATAATGCCACAAACTTCAATCATTTAAACTACTGGGAACTAACTAAAGCTATGTTGAAGATTATAATACGAGAAACATAAGGCATTGAAACTATTGGACACTAACTAAAGCAATAGAGGAACTCTCCTAATACACACTTCGTAACACTATAAACTCTCCTAATACACACTTCGTAACACTGTGAACTCCACTGCATCAACTCCTAATACATACATACAATATATATATATATATATATATATATATATATATATATATATATATATATATATATATATATATATATATATATTAAAATCAACGTGAACAGAGACTCCTACAAACCGCAACGCGAATGGCGGTTGGGGAGAAACGCATTACGAAATGCGGTTGGGAAAAACCGCAGTTCGAAGTGCGGCAAAGCAAAACGCATTTCGAAATGCGGTTAGGAGAAACTGCAATTCGATTTGCGGCGAATAGTAAACGCCGTTCGAACGGCGGCAAGGTTAACCGCACCACGAAAGGCGATTAACGATGTTCATTTCTAACCTGAAAGCTTCGTCTTCCTCTTCGCACCCCCTATGCGAGCTTCCTCTTCCTCCTCGCACCAGCTATCACCACCAGCTATCACCAACACAAGCACACAGTGGTTCACCACCACAGAATCACTAACTCTCAACTCAATAAAACAGTGAATAAGAAAACTATTCTTGCTCCTGATGTAACCAGCAAAGGGGGTGCATGCTAGGGTTTATACCCTCAGCCAGAAAAGTTGTTGGAAGTTAGGAAAGTATAATGTTCATTAATTGCATTTTGACTTTTTATTAAATGAAGGACATAAAGGTAATTTTGGAGATGTAGGAAAAAGGAGGTGAGATACAGGGAGAACTGCTCAATAAAATATCATTCACTGTTGGTTGGTGGGTGCATGGGGAACAACTTCGTCCTTTGTCTATGAAACAGGACACAAAACATTGAATGGAATTTAAACTTACCCAAGAAGCTAAGCAAGGGTAATTTGATAGTCTACTTTTTTTCCATTATAAATACAATCCCACGTTATGCTTTGCTCCATTGTCACAACCTACATTTTCGAAACCAAATTTTATCTTCATGTAGGTGTTCATCAAGTAACTTTATTTTCAGCAATATAATATTTACCTTTCGATATACTTGGATGTTACATTAATTTATTGCCTTTGAAAGTCATATAGATGTTGATTTCAAATATAATATTTCACCTTTCGATATACTTGGATGTTGTACTAACTTATTGCCTTTGAAAATCATATATACGTTGAAATCATAGAGTTTGGTGTTCATTAAGTAACTTCTTGTTCATTAATATAATATATACATTTCGATATACTTGTATCTTGTATTAACTTATTGCCTTTGAAAGTCATATAGACGTTGAAGTCTTGGAGACTTAATATCAATGACACTGAATAATACTCATCCAAGACCCATAGAAAATATGCAAATTGCATTACTCAATTTGGAAAGAAAATACAAATAGTCCACTCAACAAATTGTTAATGATATTGATGTAGCCACTTATGACAATAATTTTAAATCAAATCCTCATGAGCAAAGAAGTTCAAACAATACCATGATTAAATTTTAAAAAATTAAATAATTTTGTACTTCTTTTAATAATGGTACTATGAAATACTCTTACGAAATATGATTCATAAACAAAGAAAAAAGGATTCATAAACCAAGATAGATAGGTCAATCAGATATTTAGAGTGCTTAGTCAAGTATATGGTGTAAGACTCCTTTTAGGATAATAGTTGTAGTTTGTAAAACATTTATTAACCTAAGAAAAATTAAACTCTAATACCATCACGAAATACCAAATGAGCAAAGCTTTATTTAATTTACATATCAAAATTTACAGAATGAACAAGACTTCTTTCCAAGTGTAAAAAATATCATGATGTGGTTGTTAGGGGATTGCTTCTTCATTCAAATGGAATGGTTGGATTGGCATGGTCCTCCTCACTAAGAAACAAATACCAACATATATAAAACCATGAAAGACATGAAATTATTTCAATAACCAACTGAAGAAAACAAATAATATTAACTTTAACTTATATAAATAATCGATCCAAAATTTATCGAATTACTTACATCCTTCTCCAAGAACAAGGACTCAATTTTTTTTTACCTTATCTTCAACAAAGACCAACTTAGAATTCTAGAGAAAAAAACATCACCATTGGAACAAGCCAAACTAAGACATTCAGCAGTCCAAAGCTACAATAAAATTAAAATCATCATCGGTAAAAGTATCAACCACAATGAAGTTATTCATAGAAAAATAAAATTGGTGGATGAATGGAAAGACCAAAGCACCTGAACAAGTGATGGAAGAATGAAGAAAGTTGCTGGTGGAAGAATGAACAAGTGGTGGAAAGACCATTATGCTTTACTTAAGCATAAATGTTGCTAGAAGTGCACACTTTATAAAATATATGAATAGATATAAATTATTTTATAAATTAATTTAGTAGATTTAAATTGGACTTACTAAAGTGATTAACATAAAAATACTAAAAATATATAATGCTACTATCTATAAATATAATTATATATTCATGGTATCATATGGTACTAAAGTTAGCACCATCAACACAATCCATCGGTGCTATGATCTACAATTTATTTGTTATTTTCCATACTTCATAAATTACCGTAGACTTTATAGTAGCAAATATAAGATCTAAAATGAGTGAAGATAAACTTACAATCAATTCTTCTTGTGAAATAAAAAGAAACATGTAATGCATCACGCAATATGCTCTAAAAAAACAATAATGCATATTCTTTACTTGATGTTTCTTTCTAATTTTGATCATATGGAATTGCAAGGAAGTCAATGAACAATTTTTCACAAGAGGAAAAGTATATGTAAGTATGCGTATCTTCACTCATTTTGTATGTAGTGTAAAGTAATTTATTAAATATGAGTAACAGCAAACAAATTATAGATGGTAATAACACTGGTGTTGACTTATATACCAAAAACGTAAGTATAATTATAACTAGCTAACATTATATTAATTTTTTAGTATTTTTGTGTTAACCATTTTTGTGTGCTGCCAAGCGATATTAATTTGAGGGGCTTAGAATATATATATATATATATATAGATAGATAGATAGATATATATAGATAGATCAAGATTATGGTAGGACAGATTGTAAAAACTATGTAGAAGTTGTTACCTTAAAAATATTAATTTAAATTACTTTTGTTTTAATTAATAATTTAATTCTTATATTCGGGTCTTTTGACCTTTTTTTTGTTTTTATATTGTTTTTAAATTAATTAAGTTTTTATTTTTTTTAAGACTCGATTCAAATATTACTTTTATAAAAAATGTTTTTTTTTTATTTTTTTTAAATTGATTGATGTAAACAATGTCTTAAAATGAGTGAATTCCAATATAGAAAATAACTCAATTTGATTATTATAAAAATATAGAAACTCAATTAAATTAAAAATATTAAAACTCAATTGAATAAAAAAATTCAAAAATTAAAATTAATTATAGTTATATATTATAGGCTTCTTAAAATTGTTTGATATTGTTTTGTAAGGTTATATAATATAGGATTCTTGAATATACCGTTATATGTATAATGCAGTTTTGATAGCATTTCCTTTAATTAAACAGTTGTATTTATCTAAGTATGTATAACTTAAGTTTAATAGATCAACGTGAATACATTGGCAAAATCCAAAATGTCACATAACATAATTAAGTAAATAAAATTCTACTATGAGAGAAAATGGAAGGAACAATCTTCCAACTTATAGGAGAAACATCAACACTAATAAAGATGTCTAACATCATTCCTGCGATAGGAAACTCATAAAAACTAAAAAAATAATTGCACTTATCACGAGAATACATGACATGTTAGAGAAAAAAATATAATTATGCTTCTACTTTAAGTAATAAAATGTGTTACAAAATAGGTTGAACACATAGATACGCGTCATGTCTTTTTTATATACAAAAGACAAAGACGCATACTTATATGTGTAACCTAAGAAGTATGACAAGTGATCACTTATGCTGAAGAAGTTTGCTCAAAAAATCATAATTACATTTCTTTGTTCAAACACATGCTACATATTACTCATGTTAACAATATTTTTTTTCAGTTTTTGTAAACTCCTTATTGCACAAATGATGTTAAATATTCTATTAGTGTTGATGGTTCTCCTGTAAGTTAAACAATTATTTCTCTCATGTTTTGTTAGTAGAGTTTCATTACTTGATGTTATGAGGCAATTTTGCATTCAACAATGTTTCATCTTTTTACCTATTAAACTTATATATCAACGTACCATAAAAATGCATAGATATTACCTTTCATTCGTTAATCGGAATTGCTTGTTGGCACTCTTAATGATCTTCACCACCATCAACTATGGCCCTGCAATTGGTACTCTCTTGAAACATTCTAGTATTAGAAGATCAAAACAAACTCTTTCTAGTATAAGAAGATCAAATTTTAGAAACAACTTTACCTCATCCAAGGCAAGTCTATAAACAAAACCTTTCTGCATGCTGCAGTTCAAACTTCAAACCACCTTCAAAGACCATTTTTCACTCAACTTCCTCTCCTCACTGCATAAAAATCAAAATAAAACATCTATCAAAACTTTTAGCACATAAACCCTATAAAAACACATAAAACCTTAAGCAATGGAAAAGTTGTTCGATTTTAGAAGAGTTAAAACCATGACATACGATGCATGCAAGTGAAAGACTGAGATGTATGGTAATTTTCTTTAAGATATTACCTTTTCTTCACTCATGAAAACAGCTCGAAATCTGTCCGCAGAAACTTAACTCCATCAATACATCTTGAAGAATGCAGAATGAAGAAATGTAGCGAAGAATGCAATGCTTAAATGGGCAACGTCTCGAATGCCTGATCGAGAACCGCCAATTAAAACCTCTGCATGTAACGGTCCAGTCTTATAGCGACAGTAAATGAAGGTCTTTTCCAAATTTGTCTTTATCCTTCACGTGATCTACCACTGCAACATCGAACAGTGTTTCGTACAGAAAGATTCCCTTGCCCAAGGTTTTAAAGACGGAAATTACGATGACAATAGCTGGTATCAATTTACAACGGTAGGTGGATGAATAAATTTAGAGTATGCAAACCAAAGCTGCTGCTTTGGGACAATAATGGGAACACTCAATAGAGGTTTGACTACACTTATTATGGTCATTAATGTAAAAACCTTCATCACCGGATTACACATATATCTATACATGCGCTCCTCCCGATTTAAATATTTATTACATATTTAAAATAAAATAATAAAAACACAGTAATAATATAATACAAAAGTAGGGAAAACGGAACTGTCCAACTTGATAGTCATCCGAATTCAAATATAACACGCGCAATGCCGAATCTACATGAAATTACACGTTCAGTTCTATATGAATTCTGTAAAAGGAGTTTCTATACATGAAATTGGATCTCCTGAGATAAATAATTTTTCAAGTAAATGTAATATCTTTCAAAATTATAGTTTACTGTTAACAACTTCTTTGGTACCGACAATAACAAAGAAAAGAGTGAATATACATTAAAAGATGAGTTTCGTTTAACAATTGAAAATCATGAAATATATATATATATATATATATATATATATATATATATATATATATATATATATATATATATATTAGAGCTGTCAAAATGGATAACCCGACTCGACCCAGCGCGGTCCACCACGGGTTGGTCACTTAGTGAGCCAACCCAACCCGACTCATTTATTAGCGAGCCAGAAAAATTTGAATCTGGTCCGACCCACCACGGGTTGGTGGGTAAACGGGTTGGCTCACTAGCCCATTTAATTATATTTTTTAAATAAAAAAAATACAAACTTTCTGTAATTTAAATTTAAACAAATTTCACTCCAAAAAAATTATGTTAAAGACATCACCAAAAAATTAATAGTTTAATCTGTAACATAATTTTCCAAATTCAAAGATATCAAAAAGAGCTTGTTCAAATAATGTATACTCAAACTATTTAAATAAAATGAACAAAATCTAATACAAGCATATGAGAGCATGAAAAAATCATTTCACGTCTTCAAATCCCCCAGAACAAAAAACAAATTCGCAAACCCCTATTTTTGTCATTATAGGGTTTTTGAAAAAAAAAAGAGAAGTGAGAAAACAAAAATGTGGAGAAAAGAGAAGAAAAAAAGGAAGGGGGTTTTACCTACTCCTTGAAGAATTTCAGTGAAGTAAAGGTGAAAGTACCGTCAAATGAGAGCAAGTACAGTGAGAGAGTGATTTGTGATAGTAGAGGTTACTTTTTTGGTATATAGAGAGTATTTTATTTTTTAGGGTTTCATAAGTAAAATAATAAATTAAAAAAATAAAATTAGGTAGGTGGGTTGGTGGGCCAACCCGGCTCACTATAGGTTCAACCCGTATGAGCCGGGTCTAAATGAGCCAGGTTGAAATCTGACCCGCATACAAGTGGGTTGTATTTTTCAAACTCAACCCGGCCCGAACCCGTGACGAGCCGGGTTGGCCCGCGGGTTGTGACCCGTTTTGACAGCTCTAATATATATAGAGATTTACTAATTTGCATACACTTTTTTTTAATTGGCACATTTTAGTAATTGTATCAGGTTTTAGTAGACAAAAATACTCTTATATATTATTGATTCTAAGTTTTAAGGTCAAAGATATATCAATAATTTTCATTCTCAAAACTAAAAAAAAAACAAAAAACCCTAAATCCTTACTCACCTTCCTCATTCATCGCAACACTTTCTTTTTCATCTTTCACTCTAACATTTTTCCTGTCATTCCTATAGCGAAAAAATAAAAAGCATATGTTGTTAAACAATTTCTTACATAAAAAAAAGATTTTATAATGAGTTTTTATTTCATAATTTTTGTCTTATCTAATTTTATCTAATTTTCACAAATATAATAACATCCGAAAGAATTGGTAATTGACTTGGAAAAAAATAAGAAATACTCGATGTTAAATAATTTCTTACAAAAAATATTTTATAATGAGTTTTCATTTTCTAATTTTTGTCTTATCTAATTTTATCTAATTTTCACAAACATAATGACATTCAAAGAAATTGGTAATTGGTATGAAGAGTTTTTTTTAAAGATGACGATTCAACATTCACAAATAATGGAATTAGAGAGGTTGGTGGAGTTGATGAGATCGAAGAGATATTGAATGAACATTTGCCCGCAAATATGCCAATGACTGAATTCTTTACAAAAGTAAATTGTTTAACAGTGAGTGTTTTTTTTACTTAGGGCTATAATAGATATGACAGAGAAAATGTTAGAGTAAGAAAGATGAAAGAAAAAGGGTTAAGAGGAATGAGAAATATGAGTAAGAATTTGAAGATTTCTTGTTTTTCTTTTTTAATTTTAAGAAGAAAAATTATTCAAATATCATTGACCTTAAAATTTAAAATATAATATATATATATATATATATATATATATATATATATATATATAATAAACACAAATAGAAAATAATCAATATAAATTATGTATTATAACATAGATTATTGTTATTTTATTACATTTTAGAACGAAACTTGCACTTGAATAGAGTATATTGTATAATATGTTAAAGTATCACTAATTATATATTTTATTACTGTTTATAAAATATATTATTCTTTATTTGTTTCCGAACATTTTAAATTTTTTCTGTCTAACTAAATATTTCGTTCTTTATTTATTCGTTGACCTATTTTTTCTTAGTTTCTTTTCCCATAAAATTACATTGATCCTTAATGTAATACTGGAAGTAGGGATGGCAACGGGTCGGGTCGGACACGAATAGTGCCTACATGCAATCTGATCTGACAAAAAAAATCCATCCACTACCCGACCCATTACCTGCACGGATACCCACTTAAAAGATATCCACGAATATTTCAAAACCCGCTGATACCTGTAAATAATTAAAATTGTATATTTTTATAAACTATTAAAATAAAATTTAAATAGAATTACAAAAAATATATAAAATATAATATAAATTAAATTAAATATAAATTAAAATTTAATTTTTGTTTCGTTTGAATTGATCCGAGGATTGGTCGTCCTTCTTTGCTTTGTTCTTTTTTTATCTTCAATCCTTCCTCGGAATGTCATCCACTTCGATGTATTGTAGACCTGCAGACACTCTAACGCTCAAGATATGTTTCATAAAGAGGTCTCTATTTTATTAGGATAGAAGAGGATGATTGTACCTGGACATAAATTGTATATTTATAAGCCATTGATTAACCATTAGTGTAGTATATTTTTAGGCAATCAAACCCAATAATCAATAATCAATATCGTATATTTTGTAAAGCGCAAGGCAATTTGACCTATTAATACATGTTAATTGTGCATAAATGAAAGTTAATTCTGATCGATATACTTCATAAAATACAATTTTAATTAAATTTAACCTTGTAAAATATAAATTAATGTTAATTTTAATTAAATTTAACTTAATAAAATAAAAATTAAATTTTTATTTTTATTTTTTACGGGTAGCGGATATCCGCGAGTACGGATAGTATAATACCCGCACCCGACCCATTTATAAGCGGGTATTAAAATATCCGCTATTCGTGGGTTTCGGATGGTAAATATCCATGGATATTAATTATTCGTCGCGAATTTTATCTACAGATATCCTTGGGTGCGGATTTTCTTACCATCCCTAACTCGAGGACATAACTTCGTCACCCGCTCCTAAGAGAGTGGAAAAATAAGGACCCTGTACTTTGACATTATTTTATTTCGGGTTAAATATGTTTTTCGTTCTTCAAGTATCACACGATTTTAGATTTAGTCCCTACTTGAAACATTGATAGCTTTTAGTCCTCATAGTTTTAAAACTATTACTATTAATCCTTAAAATTGGACGACGTTAAATTTTAACTAACGACAAGCCACATGTAATGCCAGCTTTCTCTCCTAAGTGTAATGGTGTGCCACATTGCTTTTTCCCATGGACTACAATCAGACCTCAACTTCCATAACCACTGTAAAATCAACTCCATCACTGTCGCACATTCATCTTCATCTTCATCACTTACAAAACTAGAAATTAGAAAATCTCAATTACCAAGAAACCATAGAATCACGCTGATTTACCAAACAAGCCACAAACTTGCCTAAAAAGTATAGAATCAGTGAAAACTATGTGATCCAACCCCAATCAAGAACAAAAAATGAACCACAAATTCCATATCAGATAGAAGGCAATAATTATGGAATGAGGCCGCAAACACAGTAACAAATAATAATATGTTTCACCGTATTTCAAAACTCAATTTAAGAAAAGCAAATCATAAAAAAAACTTCAAATCACGCAAACGGGAAGCAAGAGAAATATGCAGAGAATGCTTAACACAACAAGAATCACTACTGCCCCCACGGCGATTTCGACCACCACAACAAGAATCTCTCTCTGTTTCGCACTCCTTAGGGTTTTGTCGACTCTTCGATTTTGGGGCTTAAACCATCGATTTCGATTTCGATTTAGGGCTTTCGATTCGCGCTTCTGTGTCCCAAGGAGCACCAAATCTCATTTTGATTTGACATGGCTACCGTTGCTAATCTCGCGAATCAAACCACTGGGAATTAGTATGGATCAGTTGATTCAGGAAATGCTGCAAATGGCTAGATCCCGTCGTACGATCGGTCTGTGACCGCAGTGTTACAAAATTTTATTGAAGACAATGGCAGAGGCGAAGGCGTGGTTGGACTCGATCTGAGGAAAAGGCGAACTCTGAGACGGTGGACTTAGAGTGCTACCACCGTTGCCATAGCTACTAGGTGGCATGGTGGAGACCCCGGTGAGGGAGGAGAACTAGACGGTGAAGTGGTTTGGTTGACGACGGGGATGAAGTCGAAGCAGTGGACAGTGGAGGAACAGACGGAGTCGACGGAGGTCACAAAGAATGTGTCGCCGGTGGAGGAGCGGAGGGAGTCGTTGGGGGTGGAAACGAAGGAGGTGAGAGTGGAAGAGACGAGGAGGATAAAAAAAAGAAGAAGAAAAGCAACGTGGCACAGGGAAAGTCACATAACACGTGGTTCCCCGTTTGCCACGTCAAATAAAAGTTAACTCCGTCTAATTTTAAGGATTAAAAGTAATAGTTTTAAAACTATGAGGACTAAAAGCCACCAATGTTTCAAACAAGGACTAAATCCAAAATCGTGTGATACTTAAGGGACGAAAAACATATTTAACTCTTTTATTTCAAAATTTCATTTATATTCATTTTTATATATTAAATGTAATATTTTATTAATAAAACAAAGAATCAAATGGTAGTAAGAGAAAAAGTAGCGTGAAACTACACTTTTCCGAAAAAATAATTGCGACAATTTTACCCATAATTTAAATACGTTAAGTTTTTTATTTGACTTTTTAACGAATTATCTTAATTTTCTTTTTATATTTTAATAGAAATACTTTTAACTTTTAGATATAATTACTAAGTATATAAATCATATTATTTGTTATTTTTTAAACTGAGACTAATCCAGAAGCTTATAAATTAATATTGTATAAGTTTATTTAGATTAGAAGCTAGCTACTGAACCGACTTAAATTCACCCGCTTCAAAACTTTATATTGTCAGTATAGCCGTCAAAATGGGTCACAACCCGTGAGTCAATCCGGCCCGTCACGGGTTCGGGTTGGGTTGGGTTTGAAAAATACAACCTATTTATGTGCGGGTCAGATTTTAACCCGATTCATTTAGACCCGGCTCATGCGGGTTGAATCCGTGGTGAGCCGGATTGGCCCACCAATCCACCTACCTACTTTTATTTTTTTAATTTATTATTTTATTTATGAAACCCTAAAAAAATAAAATACTATCTTCACTCATTATGTATACCAAAAAAGTAACCTCTGCTCTCACAAATCACTCTCACGGTACTTC
>NC_028358.1:26024626-26025831 GCF_000741045.1 Vigna radiata var. radiata | reverse complement strand
TATTTGAACAAACTCTTTTTGATATTTTTGAATTTGGGAATTTATGTTACAGATTAAACTATTAATTTTTTGTTGATGTTATTGAGTACTGATTCTCTATTTTTTACTAATATTTTTTTATTGATTGTCGGAATTGGTCTTTAACATAATTTTTTAGGAGTGAAATTTGTTTAAATTTAAATTATAGAAAGTTTGTAGTTTTTTATTTTAAAAAAATATAATTAAATGGGCTAGTGAGCCAAACCGTTTTCCCACCAACCCGTGGTGGGTCGGGCCGGGTTCAAATTTTTCTGGCTCGCTAATAAATGAGCCGGGTTGGGTTGGCTCACTAAGTGACCAACCCGTGGTGGGCCGGACCGGGTTGAGCCGGGTTACCCGTTTTGATAGCTCTAATTATCAGTTTAATTCCATTATTTTTAAGGATATAGTGCGAGCAATCTATTGGTCATGCCTAGTTTTGCAGCTTTATTTCTCACTTTTCAAGGGTATCATTATGCTATTAGTTAAAGCTGTCAAAATAAGTCATAACCCGCGGATCGACCCGGTCCATCATGGGTTTGAGCTGGGTTGGATTTGAAAAATTATATATTTTTTATGCGGGTCAGATTTAGACCCGGTTCATTTAAACCCAGCTCATGCGGGTTGAACCCGTGGTGGGCCGGGTTGGCCCACCAACCCACCTACTTAATTTTATTTTATTAAAATTTAATTTTAATTTTATAAAAAAAATATTTATTATTATTTTTTGCTTGAAAAATTTATTTAAGTTCTCTATTTTCAAAATTAGTTAAACATTCATGTTGGAAGTGAAATTTTGAAATGAAATTTGTTTAGGTTTGAATTATAGAAAATTTGTAATTTTTTTATTTAAGAAAAAATTGTAATTAAGTGGGCCAGTAAGCCAACCCGTGATGGGTCAAGCCGAGTTCAAATTTTTCAGACTCGCTAATAAACGAGCCGAATTGGATTGACTCACTAAGTAACCAACCCGTGGTGGGCCGAGTCAGGTCGAGCCGAGTTACCCGTTTTGACAACTCTACTATTAGTGGATAACGTTTATTAAAAGATAGAAAACAAGTTTAAATTTATGTAATAAATACATTTACGACTGAATAGATAATCAATATATATCGTTTATATATATATATATATATATATATAGATATATATATATATATATATATATATATAGATAGATAGATAGA
>NC_028358.1:26004563-26024370 GCF_000741045.1 Vigna radiata var. radiata | reverse complement strand
TACATTTACGACTGAATAGATAATCAATATATATAGTTTATATATATATATATATATATATATATATATATATATATATATATATATTCTCTTAGTTGTAATATAGAAATGAAGAAAATTATAATGTACTAAGACAATTTATAATATTAGTTTGAGAATAATAAAATATAAGTAGTATTTATACATTATAGATCAATTATAAGTAATTTTTGCTTAAATTTATTTTTATCACTAATGCAGCCAAAACTCTTTATGACAAGTAAAATAGATTTTTTATAATAAGTATTTTGACAATTATAAAATATTCACACTTTATATGAACTATGTCATGATAAATTCAGTTTACTTCGACGTACTTTTATTATCTGTCATATAAGATTCATTTTATTATGACTTATTATTAATTATTTTGGTTACCTGTCATAATAAGTCTAGCTTATTATGATATGTATTTGGTTACCTCTCATAGTAAATAAACATCCACACTTTTTATAACAGTAAACTACGTCATAAAAAGTTATATTTTTTATAACTTTTTTTTTTTTTTACCATCTTGGCCATTAACTTACATGCAAATCTAACAAAAAAATTTCAGGCCAAACAATGCAAGCAAATTAATTCATCCATTAAATTTTTCAGCAATATATAAAACATTACTTTGTATATACATAAACTTACAAACAACATTTATAATTATTACAAATACTCTCCAAAATATTGTAAAATACTACAATAGCATATCACACTTGTACAAGACCAACATCCTAAATAATAACATACATGCATTCACTAGTGCAGAAAGGACTTTAGACGTTTGTTATTTTGGGCTTTTAACGTCTATTAACCAATTGTCGGATATCCATGTAACAGATGTCTATAATGACGTCAGTTAGTGCCATGTCCGACGTCACTAAACGTCGGTATAGGCCTAACCCAACGTCTAAAGGCACTATATAGAAGTCGGACTATGCATTAACCGACGTCTAAAAGTACATAAAGACTTCGAACATGTCACTAACCGACATCTAAGGTCATTATAGACGTCGGTCTTTGCATTAACTGACGTCTAATACAGTCATTATGTTTTAGTGCAGTTTTGTTCCTGTCTTTGGATAGCCTAGTAGCACACTCTGCTTTTGCTAGTTTCTCCCAAAAAAAAGCTTGCGTTTTTTGAATTTCTAATGACATTTCAACCCAAAACTGAACCTGGGTTCTTGCTTAGTTCCATTTTCAATCGCAAGAAGGAAAAATTACGGTGAAACGATAACTAAGCAACGACACAGGATCGTTTTTGGGTCGAAACGCCACTAGAAATCCAAAAGACGCCGCTTTTTCTGGGAGGCAGCTAGCAAAGGGAGAATGTGGTACTACGTTACCCAAGAAAGGAACAAAACTGCACTAAAACACAATACAAAGAAAACAAATTTTAATCAGTTAAACCAAAAGATAGTCGATGAAAGACTGAACAAAGTTTAAATGGTAACCATAAAAAAACACGCACTTGGGATGCAATGCTGCAATAGAGAAAAAGGAGAGGAGGAAGACGATGATGTTATCAGAAACAATAATGCAATGCCGCAAGAGAGAAAAAGGAGAGGAGTCGCAAGAGAGAAAAAGGAGAGGAGGAAGACGATGATATCAGAAACTGCAATGCCGCGAAGAGTCTGCGATTTATTTAACATAAAATGGGGCGTCGCTTGCTCCAGAAACTGATGTTATAGTCACCTAGACGTCGGTTATCTAACTAATTTTACGTCCAAGATAACTTTTAATCTGACTTTTGAATGCACATTAGACGTTGGACACCAAGGGAGCCTACGTCTATTGTGTTGAACCGATTGACGTTTCATTTCCTGTCAGGGAAGTAGACGACAGTTGTCTAGGGGCGCCGACGTCTATAACAATATAGACGTTGGGGCTCTGTTATCGGACGTCGAAGTGCCTGCGAGTTTGGTGAACATCATTAATTACAGGCACATAAACGTCGCCGCCGAGAAATCCGACGTCTATATTGCAGAAATCGATGTCTTCCCGCCTTCCAGACAAGCCATAAACGTCGGTTTTTTACTACATGACATCTAAGCAACTGAGAATCAGGTGAAAAACATTAATTGCAGCCAAGTAGACGTCGGCACCCTAGCACAACCGACGTTAATGGGGGAGAAAAGACTGTCTTCTCGCCTACCTCAGGCCATTGGACGTCGGTTTAAGGCAGAGTAGACGTCTACTATATCATAGACGTCGTTTGCCCTAGAAACCGACATCTTGGTGACCAACTTATTTACGGTAATGCCACCGTCCATTAATATACGTTGGGCTGCCCTCTAACCGACGTCTTGTGGGTGACGTTAAACAACGTTTTTGCACTAGTGATTAGAAAGTAACTATAAGTTGTCTTGACAATTTACAATATAAGATTTGTAAGCATGACTTACTCTAGGAATAGTATATTTATTGTGCAGTACTAAGAAAAACATTTGGCAGAAAAAAGATAGAAAGGTAAAACTTAGAGTGATTTCATTTTAAACCCTAGTTTGGTTTAAATTACTTAGGTATTACAAACCCAAACAACTATAAAAAGTTTTGTCATGGTCTTTAATTGATCAACAAATTAGAATGATTCTTCTAGTAAGATATTTTACTTAGTCACAACTATTTGGTTGTCAAAAGACTATAATTCATAAAGAGATAAAACAATAACCAAACTTATCATCACCACCATAAGGCAGAGATTAATATCTAACATTATTATTTTTTTCTTTTTTTACTATTACTCTGTGATTCGTAAATCACCCTACCTTCATCTTTTCGTTTTATTTTGAATATCATTTTATTCTTCATCACTTAATTTTTATAATGTTATAACAATTTATTTGTTTTTCTCGTGTTTTTATAAATATTTTTTTTTTATGTTAAATATAGTGAAAAACTATGTTGGATTAATCTTCATACATCTAGATACTTTATTTATAATAGATGAAATATTGACTAAGTCCAAAATACAAATAAACAACAATAACGAACTAACTAAAGATAAAAAATTAAAATAAAATAAAACATTTCAAGCTAGTACATACAAATTTACAAAATTTATATATATATATATATATAATAATAATAATAATAATAATAATAATAAACATAGAAAATAATCAATATAAATTTTGTGTTATATACATATATTATTGTTATTATACTTTACAACGAATTTTGCACTTGAACAGGGTATATTATATAATATGTTAAAGTATCACTAATTATATATTTTATTAATATTTATAAAATATATTATTGGTTATTTGTTTTCGAATTTTTAATTTTTTCCTGCAACTAAATATTCCATTCTTTATTTATTTGTTGATATATTTTTTCTCAGTTTCTTTTTTAAAATCCTAGAAAATAGTATTGTAGAAGTGATGATAGTTTAAAAATAGTAAGACTATGTTATTTTAATATTAAATGGTTTAGTTATAAATAGTTTTGTTATAAACGAGTTTCATTATTTTAAAACGTATCATCTCTAAAAACCACTTTTTTAGAGTTTTATACCTTCTCTCTAAGAGTTGTGGCTCCTAAGTCATTTATTTGACGATCAGAAAGTGTATAGGCGATCATTGCAACAAGGTCTACAAATCTACTCGATCAATTCACTGTTTAGAATAAGTAAGTTTTTACCCTTTTTCTTTGGTATCTTCGATTCATCATCATGCAAAGCAAAATCTATTTTGCATGTGTCAAGAACTTCTCTTCATTGATTCTTGGTTCAATTGAGGTTCTAAGGGTTGTCCTCAAACACCAATCAGTGATTTGTAGGTCGTTCTAGAAGTTCCTTGCGGTGGAAGCAACATTTTGGGGGGTTCCTAGAGCGGTAGGAGTTTTCTAAGGTAAGGGAAGCTAGAACCTTTGTTTTAATTTGTGATTTTGTCAAAAGAATTTGTACCTCTATGTATTGTAGTTAAACTTTTAGAAATGTTTATGTTTGGTTATATGAGGATTTTATGAAATTGAGGATTTGGTCATGTTTTGTTGACATGTTGGAGTTGTATGTTTGTGATGTGTGAAACTGTATTTATTATATGTAATGAAGTTGTCCTAATGTTTAGAAATTGCATGCAAAGTGGTTGGATTAAAGAAGTGTCTTTTACTTAAGTTTTAAGGTCAAAAATAGAGGTTTAAATGGGTGAATTTTAAAGGTAGAGGTTGGAGTGATGAAGTAACTCATTGAGTGCTATTATGAGATCATTTTGGACTTGTTAGAAGTGTTAGATTAAAGAAAATCTGCTCTGAAACAAGTAAGGGGATCAATGGAAGTTGGAGGTATATTTAGTGTAAAAAGGTTTTAAGTAGTGAAAATTTGAGGTAAGAATTGGGACTGTATTTGACAGTTGGGATGTAGTAGGAGACTATTTAGGACTTGCTTAAGTTGTCAAATGAGAAAATTATAGTGTAGAATGGTTATTAGTGCCTGTAGCATGAGCTCTTAAGTGTTTTTGGTTAAAATTGAGGTTTTGCATGGTGAGACTTTGTAACAATAGAGTGGTGAGAAATCTGAGGTGTTGGGTGCTAACAAGTATATTTGGACTTGGTTGTCAAATTAGTATAATGATTTGGAGGCTAAAAAGTGTAGAATTGAGTTTGGGTAGCTTATGTAAGTGATATTGGGTTTTGAATCATCACTTTGAGTTAGAGATGTGTTTTCTAAAGTTTCACAGTATTTAGAAGGTCTTAGGAAGTTGTGGGAGAAGTGTTCAAAGTGGCCTAAAAAGGGTTGGGGTCTTCTAATAGCGCCTGAGCGCTCAAACAGGACGCTCCAGAGGTGCCAGCGTTGAGCGCTAGCCCCTAGGCGCTTGGGCTACTAGATGACGCTACAACAGTTTTGAGGAGTTCTAGATGACGCTTGGGCTCGAACTAGTCGTGTTGACTAGGTGAACCAAGAGTGGTGGGAAACAAGTAAACCTGGAAAGGTCAAATTCATGTAATCTTTCAAAAGATTAGTGGAACCCTTTAAGAGTTATTAAGGGAGAATTGGACGTAACTCAAAATTGAGTGAACTAGTATAAAATAGGTGCTTTATTACCTTGCTCTTTGAAACGTTTTCCATATTCGCCATTTATAAAATCCAACGTTTAGACATCTTACTTAAGTTATATATCTCTTACAACTCATTAGACGCTGCTTTGCGAAAGAATTTTAAAAACATTATCCCCCCTCTAGTGTTTTCCTATTAATTCAAAAGAGCATTAGAAAATAAAGGGGTGTTCAAATTTAAATTAGTGGAGAATAGTTCACAACAAAGGTATAAAGTAAGGTTGGTTATGAAGGGATTTAGTCAAAAGAAGCAAATTAATTTTGAACAAGTATTTTCACATGTGGTTAAAATGCCTTCAATCAGAGTTGTAATTGGCTTGACAACAACTTTAAATTTAAAGGTTGACCAACTTGATATGAAAACAACCTTTATGCATGGTGTCTTAAAATAATAAGTCTATGGAATAACCTAAAGGTTTTGCGTAAAGAGAATTTGGTTTACAAATTAAAAAAGATCTTGCATGAGTTCAAAAAAGCTCTAAGACAATGGTATAGAAAATTTGATCCCTTCACGATGAATCACAAGGTATGACAAAACCTCTTACAATCGTTGTGTTTTTGTGAAGATGTATCCTAATGGAAAATTTATTATTCTCTTGATTTATGTTGATGGCATGTTGATTGTTGATCATGATAAGAATGAGATTCAAAGTCTTAAAAGAGAGTTGAACAAGTCCTTTGCAATGAAGAATTTAGGTTTTGCAAAACAAATCCTTGTCATGAGAATTGTTCGTGAAAAGAAGAATGGAAAATTGTGGCTACCCAATAAAGATATATTGAAAAGGTATTAGAGAGATTTAATATGAAAAAGTCTAAACTTGTTAGCACTCCACTTCCAAGTCACTTCATATATTTGTGCAAGAGAAGCTACTTTGGAAAAAAAGTTTATTTCTCATCTCATATATTAGGGTTCTAATAGCAATCCCCTTGGGTAGGTTGTGCCAAAGCTAGAAGGATGCAATGGAGATGATCTCTTGAAGATATATGGTGCGAAAATGGTGGTGGATCATCAAGGATAAGGGTTGGAAAATGCGGAAGCTATGGTGTTTATAAGGCTAGAAGCTCACGGACATATGTGATGATGTGGTGTTTGAAGGCTCTAAGAGAGGTTAGGTCAACTCAAAGAGGAAGGCGACTAGAGGGACCTCATGAGTTGCTCTAATCTTGATCTAGGAGGATTATTATGGCCAAAAATGGGCAACATAACATTACATAACATCCAAGATTATTACAAGAGAGGAGACACCTCTATGTATAGGTTAGAGTGTCTCTTAAAAATCCTAAAAACATGATCTCCCACCTTTGCACTCGTTGGCCAAAAATGAGGCCCTCTAAAGAGTGGACAAATGTCTACAAATCCTCTCCAATGAGGGGAAGACACGTGGCCATTCATAAAGTAAAATTTCCTCCATTCCTAGAGTGTCATGTGGCTACTACTAAAGTTAAACCCTCTCCACGAAAATATGACACATGGCACATACTATCCACATGGTTTGGATGTCTAGCTTAAGGAAAAATCCTATACTAATTAGTCTTTAATACAAGCGTTAAACAAGCATACCTATTTGGCCAAAGTACATGGCCTAAAGAAACCTACACTACTTAGCCAAAATACATGGCCTAAAGAAACCTACACTACTCTTCAACCTCCATGATTGCCTAAGCCATAGGTTGTTTCACCTTGCATAAATAACTCTAACTTCTTCTTGAAAGTGTTTAAATCATGGATAGGGACATGTCATTAAGTTCTTTTTGTTCTTTACTTAAGTATCTATTGAGATTTTTACTCACTTCTATTGTTATTCACCTTGTTGGTCAAGATAATATTATTCTCTTAATCCTTAAAAGTTCTAAGAGAACTTTTGGTATATCCATTAATTATTATTAGTAGAAGATTTTTCTGGATTAGGTATGTTGATTTTTTTTCTATATTGAAATTTTTCCAGTTAAAAAGTTAAGTTTATATTTATTTCTCTTTTATCTGTTTTATTGTTTTACATATTATTTATATATAGAATATTTGATTAGAATTTCGCTTCAGCTGGTTTATCTTTTAATTTTGTTACCTTCCCGACAGACTATGCTTATGGGAATCGATTTGGTGAATAGAGAAAGAAAAAATGCATATAAAAGCTTATTAGAAGTACAGTATTTGTATATATGTTAATAAAGAACAGGCTGAAAAAAAGAAAGTCAATTATTTGTTATTTAACCATCCCAAACTTTCAAAAGTGTATACAAGTTTTTTATTGAGAAAAAAAATTGTAAAGTATTTTATTTTTTTCGTGCAAACCACCAAAGAGTCCTAAAAGTAGGCGTTAGTATATATAAATTAACAATTTTGTTCTAAAATTAGTCCTAATTAAATTCTTAATTTTGATCCTTTAATTTACTTGATTTGACTTTGTTGAGTGATGTATACGAACGAATGAGTGGAATTAGAACTATACTTTGCATATTAACGACCCCATCACAATTCCTTATACTTAAAAAGGAAAAACTTTTTTTAACAATACTTTTTAAATAATTTTTTGACAGTTTGTGATTAATTTGTTTTAAATATTTTTTAAATATAAATTCAAATAGATTAATAAAATAATGACACGTATTATGTGATTAAAAAGTTGTAAAAAAATATTCTCTAATATCATTTTGATTCTTTAAATTCAATTAAACCACGAATACTTGTTCTGCAAGCCAACAAAATTATTGAGTAAAATATAAAGATAAAGAAGTTGTTGAAAACTGATCCACCGTAGGCAAAGTGAAAAAGAACCGTGATTTTATTAGAAAAACCCAAGATCATGCTACAAGCCGGTTGCAGAGTTTATATACAAAGTAGCACTTTGCAAACCACACGCCTCTAATTCAGTTTCCTCTGTTTTTGTTCTTGGGCACGGTAACCACCAGCTTCCCGCCGCTGCACACGGCGGTCACCATCTCCGGTTGGGTCCCCGGTGGAAGTCGGAACCGCCAGAGACCAACGCCTAGAGAACTGTACTGCCGCTGACCGGCGACCGCCACATCACTGCCGTCCATCCTCTTGATCACGATTTTGGTTATCCCCGGGAGAATCTCGATGGCCAGAGCTCGCACGCCACCGGCGTTGCATGGCGCGACGAAGCGAAAAAAGTGCGGCGTTTCCTCGACGAAAACGTCGTCGGAGGAGGAGCAAGGAAGCTCTAGTATTTTGGAGAAGACGTGGGGAAGTCTCAATAGCTTCTTGGTCGGCGACGATGAAACGACACCGCGCTGGGAACGTTTTTCTGCGAAGGGTTTGAGCGTCTTGGCGAACATAGTATGAAAATGGAGAGAGAAATTGTTAATGTTAGAGATTGAGAATGTATGTATATATAGGGAGTTGAAAAGGATGGTGTATGAAGGAGGAATCGTTAAAAGGTTTGTGGGGGAAAGGAAAGGAATAGAATCCCTCTTCTTTTTGTCTTGGGATATTGAAATCTTACACTGTTCATCTTTATCATCTCTTTCACGACATCACCATTTCTTCTTTATTTAACACCGTAGAACAATACCTGAGAATAATGCACTTGTTATAATATTGTTTGTTTAGGTGCTCGCTTCCTATAAGTGCAGTGCAGGTAGGATACTTTTATATTTATTTCATATAAAGTATAAGAATAAAATGTTATAAAATATAAATTTTTGTTTTTTTTTTAAGAAATGAGAAAGTAAAAAATAAACAAGTGTAAAATAATTATTTTTCTACTTTTATTATTGTTTGGCATAACATAAGATAAAAAGATGCCCATCCAAATCGAATATAGTCAGTCAGACTCCACTTTTGAGTGTGCCTCTCTTGGCCATTCAAACCCATACAAAGCTCAGCCACACTTTTATACACATTCGTATCCAACTCAACTTCTGTATTTTCTATAACACTTTGACATTCTTTTTATGCTATATAATTTAATTTAGGTCCCTTTTTTATTTTCCTTCTCTTTTCTACTTTTTCATTTCTGTTTATAGACAATTTCTCTTTTTTTACGAAATCAACGTACTAAGAATGATAATATCGGATTGCATCAAACTTTATTACTGTTAGACTATGGAGGGTTTTTTTTTTACCCATCAGGTGTATTTAAGAAAAAAAAAATATATCATAATGGAACTAATTTATTTAAGGTTTTGGTGTAAGTGGTCATATGATTAAGAGACTTCAGTAGTAGAAGTCGAGCATTATGGTAATAATGTCAGTTAAAAAACAAAAATTTGTTTTAAGATTATATTTTTTCTCAGTGAAGTATTAGAGTAAATAGAACTATTAAAATAATGAGACTGAGTATTTTATTTTAAAATAATCGTATAATATGAATATAAGTTTTTAAAGTTCGTCTCATTATCTAAATATCTTTTATCTCTTTAAAACAATGCTCTCTTCCTTTCCCTCACATTTTTCTAACTTTTCTCATACTTGGATACTCTGTTTGATGATCAGGAGATATTTAGATGATCACTACGTCAAGGGCTACAAATATGACCGATCAATTGGTGAATTGTGCGGGTAAGCAGTTAACCATTTTCTTTAGCGTTTAGGGCTCTTGATCCCGTGAAGAAATTCTGTTTGCATGGATCAAGAGTTCCTTTTCTTCAATTCTTGACTCAATTTAGGTTCTAAGGTTGGTTTTTGCTCACCAATCGGTGAATTGTAAGTTTTATAGAAATTCCTTATCGTGCAAGTCACGGTTAAGGTATTTTTAGAACGGTACAAGTTTGCTAGAGGTAATGGAAGCTAGTTAATCGCTTTTAAATTGTATGTATGCTGTGTAAATGAATGGTATGTGAATATTAAACTATTGGAATGTGAATGTTAATTGGTGTTCTTGACAATTTAGGAATTTTGATGAAATTGATAAATTTTATGATGATGAGTAGTTGAATAAATGCAGAATCTGTTTTGTGTATGGTTGTGATGCTGTAATTTGATGTTGGTGAAAGGAATTGTGCTAATTGGACTGTTGAGGGAAAATAATAATATTAGTTTATGGGAGTTTGGTCAAAAATGGGGTTTAATGTAGAGAATTGGTGAGAAAGGGATGGTGAGATGATTCAATGAATTGTAGGTTAGTTATGAACTGGTTAGAGGCATGTTTGGTACCTTGGAAGGGGTAGAAATCTAAGTTGTAGGTAGGTAATGGGGATGAGGTAGAGTTCTATTTATTTAGAACTCAAATTGGAGGAAGTGAATTAGTGAAAACTTGAGTTTGGTGTTCTGTGTGCAATTGATCAATTTGGAGAGTCTTGGTAAGTCATTTGGGACTTGTTAGAGTCTCTAAGTTGCTTGGAATTGTGCCAAAAATGGTAGAATTCAATATGGGTCTCTAAGTTGAGTTTTTATGAGTTTTTGGGTGAGATCTTGAGTATACTTGTTTAAATTGAGGTTATAAGTGTTTAGAAAACCTTGGTTAAGTATAATTATGTGTATAAAAAATCTATGAGGGTTAGAAGTTGAGAAAAATAGTTGGAATTGGTAAATTAGGTGTAAGTTGCGTAATTTTGCAGATTTTGTGCTGCACATTATGTAGACTCATTGAGCGAGTAGAGCCACTCAACGAGTGGTTGTGGAGGCTAAACCTCTATTTGAGGATTCGCACAGCGAGAAGGTGCGCTGAGCGACTGGTTGAGGTCTGGGAGTACTATGAGTTTTATGCGGATAACGAATGAGTGCACTCAGTAAGTGTTTGGGGGTGTCTAGACCACTGTCTAGACTTTCGCATAGCGAGTTAGGACGCTAAGCGAGAGGTTGGGGTCTGGTACCACTGGTAGTTTAATTCGCTCAACGAGTTGGGTCGCTAAACGACTGGTTTGGAGGTTGGGGGCACTGTTAGTGGATTTGCATAGTGAGTTGGGTCGTTGTGCGAGAAGAGTCTATGGTCGCTCAACGAGTGTGTGCGTTGAGCGACTGGTCCAGGTTTTTGTCTATTCTTTATTTCATTGTCTTTATTTAATCTACATGATGTTTGGAATCCATTATGGATTACGTATGAATGTGTATTGAGTTATATTAATACAAATGCCATGAGTTGTGATTCAAAGTGCAAGTATATTTTCAAAGTGGTGAAAGTAAGTTCCAAAGTGAATCCTCTTGGCAAGGTTCAAGTATGTTTAGAATGAATGCAGGAGCTCAGTCTTGGGGTTTATCCTGAAACTCCAATAGTCTTTCATTAGAAAGGATTGATCCATGTCATGAGGAGTAGTAGGAGGTCTTAGTCTTGGAGGCTTCCAGTATGCCCTAAGGCCCGGAACAGACTAACCTCGTGAGTGTGGCAGGGTGAAACCCATTGGAATTGGCTTTGCAAAACAGTAGAAGCTTCCACGAGTGCACCATCATAGCTTGACAATCATTCTAAGTCCGGACGGTCAAAGTCAGTGTTGTGCCATGCATAAAGTGTTTTGTGTTAGGAATGTCTAATTATGATTGTATGAGATATAGATAGTAAATAAAATGTTTGTTCTTTTATTTAAACTAATTTACCCTGTTGTTTGTTGTTTGTGTTGTGTATGTGTTGATATTCTTTCCATTTAGAATGATCATTCTGTGAATGTGAATAGAAAGAAATGAGGTGTCTCTAGAGTAGATGTTGGACAGAGGAGATGTTGTCGTGTAGTTATCTTTGATTAGCTTTATATATGTTTTTCCTTTTATATATAATTTTAAACTTTATGATTATTTTGAATGATTATAAAGATAATAATACTTTATATTATAATTTATAACTATTTTATTTTATTGATTATGTGATAATTATGATATGGTTTATAGCTATAATTTTTTGACGGTATGTTATAAACATGACTTATAACCTGAAGTTGTTGTCAATGGTAACAACTTTCAATTCATGATCTAAGAACACGGTTTTTTGCATTGAAGTTGTGTTTTTTTTTCCCTTTAAAAATAAAGATTTACTGATGGGATGCTTTTTTAAAAAAAGAATTAAAGGAGAAAGATATAATTAATGAAGGCAGAGTATGAAATGGATAAAATTTAAAATTTATTGAAGTAAAAAATATAGAAAACAATAATTATTTTAGGTATTATACGGTTCATTTAAATAATTATATAATTTAAGTTTGATTTAAGTATTATTAATATAAAAGAGATAATTTATCTTTGAAAAAAAAATAGTCAAAAGGAACTATACATTTAATAAATGTATTAATTACAATTGTTGAAAATTACAAATCACGAAATTTTATATCTAAAATAAACAATTTTTTTCTATTATGACCTAAAAAAACGACCACATTATTATTCTATATTTTTCTATGAATTTAAATTGTTCCTATACTCTATATCCCTACTCACAACATCTTGCTCCCTTTAATTCTTTTAAAAAAACAAACAAACAAAAATCTCTATTAATAAATCCTTATTTTTAAAAGAAAAAAAACATAATAACTTCCATGTAAAAAAAAAAAAAATTGTCTTTTTAATCGCAATTTTCAATTGGAAATTAACAATTGGGAGTCGTCCTCGATCATGACTTCATCATTATAAAAAAAAAAACAAAATTTTTGTCAATTTTACTTAAAAAAGTGAGTTTAGAACACAATTTCTCTTTTTCTATAAATGTCGTCACATAGCCTACCAATTCTACTTTGACTATAATGAAGTCACTATACACGTAATAAAAATAAATTGTCCTTCCATGTTTGAAAAACTAATTTTAGAATATATCTCATGCATTCTAAAACCCTTGTCTCATAAATCTATTTTAAAAATTTTATTATGAAAAATTTTGTTTTAAAAATTATATTTCAGAAATTATATCGTACAAATTTTGGAATGCTTGTTTTGAAAGATTTTCAGAAAAAATAATTTTGAAGTCACCTTTCTAAAAATAAAATAAATGATTTAAAAAATATTGCATTCCAAAAAAATCATGTTCTAAAAATTCTGGAAAATTTGTTTCGAAAATTATCTAAAATATGAAGATAAAATAACCATCTTAAAATTTATGGAGTGCAGAAAGTAAAAACCTATCTGATAATGGGTTGTGCCTAATCATCAGAAGGCCCAAGCTGGAGTGTTCCACTTAAACACTGTTTTACTTACATATTTGTCACATGTTGAATATTATTTATTGGATGAAAATTAATTTTTTAATAAAATGCATCATCCTTTTAACGTTTTAATCTTTCAAACGTTTTAATTAAAACGAATGGTTTTAAGCAAATAGAATGAATGATGAAATGGAAAGTTTGTACTGTAATTGAAACGAGGTTTCTTTGTGAAATCAAAAAATTGGGATTTTCTGTGGAAGGATTAAGATTTTATAGTGTTGTAATTTTGGAACTATGAGGAGGAATTCTGAATAAAAGTATACAATGTCGTCATTCTCATATTCACATTTACGATCAAAACTCTGTGGATATGGAAAAGGATTATTGCTTCATAAAATAAAGATTCCACTTTGAAAGATTTCTTTGAGTAGGACTCGGCATTAATATTAATCAAGTTGTGGATGGTAGTGAAGGGTCATGCATTAGCCAAAGGATATAGATCAACATGGATTAATAATATATAATAATGTAATATGTTAAAAAGTTATTTTTTAAAAAATATTAATATAATATGTATACAAAATAAAAAATTTGATCTCAATTTAAAAAAGAAAAATATTACTCCATTTTAAAAATAATTGAGACTAAATTGGATCAAATATACGTATATATAAGGATTAAATTGAAATTAAAACAATAACATTCGGTGTCATATGATAGTATTACGTGCTGTACTAGGAACTTGACCAATGACAACAAAACTTTTTGCAAAAAAGAAATTAAAAATATTAAAAAAAACATATTGATATTGATAAGTGATGTGACATCCCAATAGTATACGACATGCATATATAGTCTAGACGTCATCAATTATAATAAAGGAAAACAATAAAGAGTAATTAGGATTACAATCATCCTTAAAATAGTGTGTGAATGAAAACTACAGTACTAGAGTTTCTCCTTGAAAATTTCGGAGAAATTAAAACTTTAAATGCATTAAAGTTCTTCAAAATAATGAGTTCATGGAAACAAAAGCTAGCAAATCTACACTGCAACATTGTCGTCCCCATCAAGAGTTGTTTCCAAAGTATCCTCTCGCCATCTGCTTCCATCCAAGTGGATGATCATCGCAAAGGAAAACAAACACAAACAGGGCACGACACAAGCAAGCAAGGGTGAGCTAATTATATAAAAAACATGCATCATGTCAAACATAGAATATACAAGAGTTAATTTAAATCAAACAAGATAAAACATCCATCCTAACATGTTGAATACTAGACCTGACTCGTCTGGACTTTAGAATGAGAGTCGAGCTATAGCAGGTCATGCACCCGTGGTGACTTATGAAACTTGGGTTCCCCACCCTGCCACACTCACGAGGTTAGCCTATTCTGCGCCTTGGAGCATACTGGAAGCCTTCAAGACTAATACCTCCTGCTACTTCTCACAACATGATCCAATCCTCTCTATGTGAGAAGAAAGACCATTGGAGTGTCAGGAAGACCCCCAAGACTGAGCTCCTACTTTCATTCTAAAACACTAAGAATCTCACCAAGAGATTCTATACTTTGAAACATATCACAACCACCTTGAAGTCATACCACTTTACCTTTGATCTCCCATATTTTGAATCATGATCAACATACATGTTTTTACATCACAATATATTACCATAGTCATCCACAATATACCCAATTACATTCCAAATCATACTTCTCAAACCAAACAAGTTCATCTCAAAACAACAAAGCAAACTCAAAAGAAGTGAATCAAAAACAGGCGCTTTTCGCAAAGCGCACAACACTCACACAACGAATCCATGCTGATTCGCATAGCGCACACACCCAATTTCTCCTTGCGAATTAATTTGGCAGAGACCCTAGACCTGTGTCTCTCGCACAACACACCAGTCCGCATAGCGAGAGACCCCAAACAGAGAGCACTTCTCTGGAGCGACTCGCTATGCGAAACAATCCGCATAGCGAGTCTACATGATCTGCAGAACTCCAATTCTACAGAATCATGCAACTCACGCCCCTCTAATCAACTCCAACCCTCCAACCTCATTTCTAATACACCAAACACGTGATATGACCTATTTAAATGTGTCTAGATGGATTTTAGCAATTATACAATGATTCTAAAGTGAATTAGACTTAACTTTTACTCTAAAACACCTAATCTCATTACTTAGGGACTCCAATTAAATTTTGTCAGTTTTAATGTATTTTAGTTCAGTTTTATGCTCCTAACAAGTCACAATTGACTTGTTTATGCTACCTAAACAGATTCCATGCACCCCATACCCCAAATACACAAAATCACCCTCTTGCTTTCCTCCAAACAACTTATAATGCTCCCTTAATTATGGAACTGCCTGCTAATTATTCATTACCACAAAGTGCTTGTTCCCAACCTTACCTCACTACCCAATTGGTCACCAGAGAGGGTTTAGATGTCTGAATGCATCAGACTCACCTTCGGCGCTAACACATATGACTAGTCACAACTGACTGGACCAGGCCAGCGCTGCTCTATGATCGGAGATGTGCCAACTCAGGTTTTTAAGTCCCCTCTATCCTACCAAAAAAGTGCTCTCAACAACCCCATTGCTTTATCTAAGTTATCTACCATGTTCTCTTATGCTCTAAACCTGAAATGCCTAATTTTAATATTTTCACTTCCTCTCACAACAACCTCAAACAATACATGTACACTTATTTAATGCCCATATACATGTTATTACAAAACCCTTACTCTAGACCTTCCAAATAGATAAATTTCAACCAACAAACTCATCCCAGTCAAATAATAATCAGCACACACCATTTCCAAATATTAAACTCATTCAAAATAGATTTAAATTCATAACATCACAACATGCACAATTTCACAGTTTCCATTATAACACCCAATACAATAAGAGTCATAAAATAGTTTCACAAGAGCCACCAGTTCAACATTCACATGCATATATTTTTATAAAATAAATTTATACAAAAATAATTAGCTTCCCTTACCTGGAAAGGTTAACAGTAACTTGTCAAGAATGTCCTAGGATCGTACCCACACCGCGTTGATCCTATATAACCTACAAATCACCAAGTTGGTGATAGAACATAGCTCTCAGAGCTAGAATGAACTTAGAATGAAAGGTAGAACATGAAAAGCACATGCAACCAGTAAAGTTGCATGCTCTAGGTTAAGAACAGTGAAGAGAAATGGGGAAAATCTACTTGTCAGACGGGATGAAGAAATCGATAGGTAGAAGTGGAGCTCTCTATGCAAGGAGTGATTTGGTAGCACCCAACCAAGATTTGAACGGTTCAAAGTTCTGGAATTTGTGAGAGAAGTCAGAGAAATGTTAGGGCAAGAGTTCTAGAGAGAGAGTGAAAAATCTGCAAAATGAGAAATCTAATTCACTGAAAGACTCCATTCCAAGACTAAGGCTTGGACTAAGGCACCCTTAGTCTGATAGGCTGGCTGCCCTTAACTATAAGGTCCAATAACTTTTAAAAAAAATTTAAAATCCTTACAAGTGACATACTGATAATGTTGTTAGTAGTTTTTTTTTCTTAAAATAATCTAATTGAGACACTTTGAAACCTTTAAAAGAAAAAGGTTAACTTGAGCCTTTTCCACCAACGTGAAATCAAGTAAGTAATTAAGTATTTCTTTTAATACATGTAAAGTTTGATTTTTCTCTTGTAATTAATATTATTCATAAGGTTTCGTTTTCCCTTATATATTATATATTGTATATCAAAGGGGTTATACAACAATTCATACTTTCATTTTTTTTTTAATATTCAAGATTTTAAAATATCTTTTTATATTTGATCAAAAAAAATCTCATATATGGGAGAAGAACAATTGTGTTAAATTACACAAATATCTTTTCATATTTAGACTTTATTTTTTTGTTTTTCTTTTACCATCTATATTTCAATGGTTACACAGTAAGAAAAAAGTCAATGAATAAAAATTATTAGAGTAAAAGCTAATTGGTCATTATATTAATTAAGTTACACATTATTTTATAAATTAAAAATTATTCACATCTAAAATAGTGTTCATCATTAAAAAAATATAATTGGTTTGTGAACGAAGACTAAATTGTTTTATAACATTAGCTACAAAATTTTTAGATTTCTAAATTAGTTCCTAATTAATTTAAACATTAATTTATAATCTAAATAATTAATATTAGACTCTAATTCACAAACCAATAATATTTTTTTAATAATAGTAATTATTATCTTAAATATAAAAAAACTTTAGTTTATAAAATAATATCTAACTCAATCAATATAATAATTAATTATTTTTTTTCTAAATTAACTATTATTTAATAATTTTCTAGTATTGTTACCATGTCTTGGACCCTTCTAACATGTATTAAGACATCTTATTATTAAGGATGCAAAGTAGAAAAAGTAAGAAAATGTATCATATATATTGTAAATGACTTATATATGTTGCTTTTAATATAAGTATCTAAATTAATTATATTGGGTTAAATATATTTTTAATCCTTTAACTTTAAGTAAAAATTAGAATTAGTTTTTCTTGAAATTTTAGACTAATTTAGTCTCCCATCTTTAGAACTGTGTGAATTTAGTCCCTCGATCATCTTTAGAACTACGTCAATTTAATAATTTTAACTAAATTTTGTTAAGTTTATTTGATGTTTTAAATTTGTTTATCAACTAACATGAAAAAAAAGTATCAAACAGTATAAACAACTCAAATGCTATCATGAAATGAGTTTGAAACATCAAATAAACTTAGGTTTAATACCACTTTTGATCCCTCCTTTTGTAGGATCAGTTCAAAGTTGCCCTTCCTTTTTTCAAAAGTTCACTAACATCCTACTTTTCGATAAAACGATGCACATTAGTCCTTTTTGCTTACGGCGTTAAAAATACTAACGATAGAGCTGCCCCTTGGCACAAATTTGATGAGTTGGACATTTTTTGTTGACGTGTTAAACTGAATTGTTGTTGAATCATCCTGTTAGCAAAGTGATTCATGGTTGTTGTTCCCAAATTTAAAAGCAAAGTTTGGGTTGTTGGTGATTCGTGCTACATTTGTTCTCAAATCTAAAAGCAAAGGTTAGGGTTCTTGGAGATTCGTGCTACTGTTTTTCTCAAATTTAAAAGCAAAGGGTTAGGGTTAGGGATGACTTCTTCACAAAATTGTTCTTCCTGTTCGAAGACAACAGGCAAAGAAGGATTACAATTAAGAAGCCCTAAATTTGAAACTCTAAGAAAAGTTCCTAATATTTATTGGTTTCCTTCTTCTTCTTCTTCTTTGGTGGCGTTGGATAAATCCCAATTAAGAATCCTAAATTTGCAAACTGGAACCAGCCCCAAAATTAACAACCCTAATGGTTTCTAGAAATCTAAAGTTGGGAAAATACCCTAATTAAAACCCTAAAATTGGAAATTAGTTTATGAAACCCTAAAGGGGAAAATCCCCAATTAGTTTTCATCCCTAATTTGTCTTTTCTTGGCGATGTGGTGTGCTAGCACCATTGTTTTCTTCTCCATTTACGTTCTTCGTCATGCAATGGAGGTCAAGTTTTTTTCTTCCTTTCGTTTATCATCACGATGGTTAGAATAGTTTTGCGTTGCAACAGTGATGGCTTTTCGTTGTTTTGGTTCTTCTTCTTGCTCGCTACCGCCATGGTGAAGGAAACCATCTTCGTCTTCTCCATGTCCTTGGCACTGAAATCACGAGTTGATTTTACCCCAAATTGTAATATCGCTTCAGTTAATCCTAATTTTATTTTAACCCTATCTTTTACATATTCCATGTGATTTTAAATTATTTTATTTTAACACATATAATGAAGTCATAGTGCCACCACAACCAAAACTGTACAACCCATCAATTTTTTGCCAACTGGGCAGCTCTACCGTTAATCTTTTTAACACCGCAAGCAAAAAGGACTAACCCGCACCGTTTTTGCGAAAAATAGGATGTTAGTAAACTTTTGAAAAAAGGAAGAACAACTTTGAATAGACCCTACAAAAAGAGGGACCAAAATTGATATTAAACCATAAACTTAATAAAATTTGGTTAAAACGACTAAATCCACATATTTATAAAATTGAAGGACTAAATTGGGATGAAGTTTCAAAGAGAGACTAATTCAAATTTTCACTGAAAGTTAAGTGATCAAAAACATATTTAACCCTTACATTAACTGATAGATGACTATCCCTTGATCCTATAGAAGACGAACTAGAGGAAGAGCCTTTATGTTGGTATCGGAGGGGTATGGTTCGAAGAGTATAACGCAACGGAATTAAAACTAAGAGTAGCGTATAAGCGTGTTCAGTCACAAAAATAGTTCCTTTATCAATTTTAAATTTCTTGTAAAACTTTTATCGAATAGTTGGAGTGCTAAAAGATTAAGGAGTGTAGGGAAGAGAAAAATCACACAAATGATTTTTATACTGGTTCGAATCAAAAGATTCTACATCCAGTTGTTAATCACTATAAAAAGTGATTAACTATTTTTACTAAAAATATAGTTGTATAGATTACAAGATAATGAAATGAGTAAGGGATAGAAAACACCTTCCTTCGACAAACGAACCAGAAGAGTGCAGTGAGTAACTTCCTTCGACAAACGAACTGGAAGTGCTTCCTTCGACACACGAACCAGAAGCAAACACTCTGCCAA
>NC_028358.1:25966904-26004093 GCF_000741045.1 Vigna radiata var. radiata | reverse complement strand
TTTACAGAGTTTAAAAGACTTTCCTACTACATTTAATTTCTACAAATTTGCTTTTAAATAATTCTAGACTCTTCTTCAACTAAGTCTTCTTGCAGAATCATCAAAACAATTTTCTTCAAGTTTTACCAATACTCCTTATTGGTAACAATCTCCCCCTTTTTGATGATGATCAAAAAATTCAATTTTAAAAGCAACTTTGGCTATCCTGCAAAACACACGAGCTAACAAACAGCAACAGAGTTAGCAATACCTGTATCAATTTATACTTCTCCCCTTTTTATTATACTTCTCCCCTTTTTATTATACTTCATCTCCCCTTTTTTGATCATAAGCAAAAAGATAAATGTAAAGAGTTCCCCCCTAAATATGATCTCCCCCTCAATTAAACAAAGTATGCATAAAACAAGAGATCATGTTATTCATAAAAGAAAGGATTACATAAACACCATAAGGAGAAACATAAAAGACAGAAATATAACATAGAGNTAAGAATAACAACCAATCAACAAAGCACTCAGACAAAAAATCCTAATTCTAAAATTCAGAACTTGGGATTTCTCGGGTGATTGAAGGTTTAGNTGATTTTCAATATTTCCTAGATGAACATCAATGTCAAGAAATTGATCAACCATATAATCTTCATGAGCTTGCTTCCACTCATAAATTTGATCAAAGTTAGCTTTCTGGACAAGACTCATATTCTCCAATTATCACAAAAGTTCTCAATCAAAAGTTTCACCCCTTCTTTAAAAAAAAAATCTAAAGTTTATGCTCCTCATAAAATAGGTAACTTAAAAAGAACTTAAGTTCTTTTAAATCATTAAAATTACTCCCCCTAAATGTAATAATCCCCTTTGATAAAACAAACAATATTTTTTTTTTAAAAAAGTTTTTTTTTACACGTTGATAATCGATTATTACTTTAAATAATCGATTATTTGTGTTCAAAATTGTCAAAATCTAAATTTTTAGGCCAAGATAATCGATTATGACCCTTTGGTAATCGATTATTGACGTTAATTTCCGAAAAACAGAGATTTGGGCCAAATTTTCAACCGAAGATACATCTAACATTCATAAATTATTTCAAAGCTCTTAAAAAAAATACCAGGATACCATAGAGCTTTCTTTTCCTTTAGAAAATTTCACATGCAAAACAAAACAATAGAGTTTTGGTCCCCATAGTCTCATTTGGGTCCCTTGATGTTAGAGGCAGATTACTTAATAATAGGAATCCAAGCATATTTTCCATTAGGAATATCAAAATGTTTGATTCTACATTTGTTAGAAGTGTGCCCCTTTTTCATACAATAAAAACATGTGACAACATTTGGGTTCCTATAACAAACAGTTCCTTTTTCAACCCATACCCTTCGAGTTCTTTTAATTTTGTTCTTACTTTTAAAAACCCTTTTATTTTTATAAACCTTTTTAATAGGTATAGGCATTTCATTATTATTTCTAGTTGCAACTTCAAGCAGATTTTCCAAAATATCAATATCAAGCATATGACTCTTACATGAAAGACATTCAACGGGATGTTCAACATTTGAAGACTCTTTCATTTCTAAGTTGCAAATTTTATTTCTCAAAATTTCTTTTTCATCTAATGCCTTCTCATATTTAGTTTGTAATTCTTTAAACTCCTTTTTCAAATTTTTATGAGCAGCATTTAATTTTTCAGATTCATCAAGCAATTCAAGAAAAGCTTTTTGTACATCAAATTCACTAGTGTCAAGACTAGAGCAACTTACTTGGCTTGCAGTGTCATCAACATTACCTGTCAAACATATGTTTGCTTCTTTAACAGAACCACTTGAACTAGAAGTGCTTGAAGCATTATCTTCCTAAGCAATGTAAACATTCTTCTTCTTGAAAGACTTCTTTTCTTCATCCTTTTTGAGATTTGGACAATCTGCATTAACGTGTCCTTTTTCTCCGCAACCATAACATCTGTAATTTGAAGAAGATCGTTGTTTCTTCTTTTGATTCTTTTTAATTTGTTCCTTGCCTTTCAATTTCATGAACTTGTTGAATTTTCTGAACATGTGAACCGTATTTTCATCGTCTTCATCTTCATCTTCAGATTCGTCATTCTTTTCTGAACTCATGCCTTTTTGAATTTTCAGTTTTGAAGGCCAACATTTTCTTCTTTCCTTGGGCTTCCTCAACATTTAGTCTATTCAACTCGAGCTCGTGCTCTCTCAACTTTCCAAAAAGCACAGCCATAGGCATGGATATCAAGTCTTGAGACTCAGTTAT
Source organism: Vigna radiata var. radiata (assembly GCF_000741045.1). Lineage (NCBI taxonomy): Eukaryota > Viridiplantae > Streptophyta > Magnoliopsida > Fabales > Fabaceae > Vigna > Vigna radiata. The sequence continues at coordinate 26,001,831 of NC_028358.1, read as the reverse complement.
CGCAGTAACCTTTGGCTGCCACGTCCTGTTCAAAGATTTCAAAATTTTAACATTTAATTCTTTAGTGTCAAATTTCTTACCTAAACCAAAAAGATGGTTGACGATATGTGTGAAGCGTTTTTGCACATCAACGATGGTTTCACCCTGTTGCATCCTGAACATCTCATACTCCTGTATCAGGGTGTTCTTCCTAGCACGTTTCACATCATCGGTTCTTTCATGGGTTACTTGAAGAACTTCCCACATCTCCTGAGCTGTTTTGCATACTGAGATCCTGTAAAATTCATCTAATACCAAAGCAGAGGATATTATATTGCGAGCCTTTATATCAAATTGGGCTCGTCTATTCTCTTCAGCAATCCATTGCAAATATGGTTTTTCTTCCTCTACACCATTTAAATTTATAGTAGGAATAAAAGGACCATTCAAAACAACTTCCCAAATACCCCTATCAATTGACTCTAAAAATATTTGCATTCTTATTTTCCAAAACGCATAATTTNCCCCNNTAAACANAGNAGGTCTATCAATAGAAGCACCCTCTAAATACATTTGGTTATGACCGCCCATTTTCGAAAAATTTGAAAAACTATCAAAGCAAGCTCTGATACCAATTATTGGTATCGGAGGGGTATGGTTCGAAGAGTATAACGCAGCGGAATTAAAACTAAGAGTAACGTATAAGCGTGTTTGGTCACAAAAATAGTTCCTTTATCAGTTTTAAATTTCTTGTAAAACTTTTATCAAAAAGTTGGAGTGCTAAAAGATTAAGGAGTGTAGGGAAGAGAAAAATCACACAAATGATTTTTATACTAGTTCGAATCAAAAGATTCTACGTCCAATTATTAATCACTATAAAAAGTGATTAACTATTTTCACTAAAAACATAGTTGTACAAATTACAAGATAATGAAATGAGTAAGGGATAGAAAACACCTTCCTTCGAAAAACGAACCAGAAGAGTGCAGTGAGTAACTTCCTTCGACAAACGAACTGGAAGTGCTTCCTTCGACACACGAACCNGAAGCAAACACTCTGNCAACTCGAAGAGAACCGCTCCGACTTTCGACACACGAAACNCGANCTTCTCCTATTCACGAGACNAGGCAAAGCACCTTACCAACTCNAAGAGAACCACTCCGACTATCGACANACGAAACGCGAGCTTCNCCTATTCACTAGACCAGGTAAGGGAACAGAACTAGCCTTAGAGAACTTCCTCAGACAAACTGTATTCTACTAAAGACCTAAGTTCAAATGTTATTTTCTGAAGTTCTCAAAGCACCTATTTATAAGCCCAGGGTCAGAAACTCAAAAGTCATCTCCCAACTGCCACAAATAATTGATTATTGTAAGTGATAATCGATTATTCAAGTCCGTTACAGGTTTTTCAAAATGTGATAATCGATTATATGAGGTGATAATCGATTATGCCTGAATGACTTGTGATAATCGATTATTGCTTCTTGATAATCGATTATTGCAGTTAAAAATCCAAGTTTTACAGAGTTTAAAAGACTTTCCTACTACATTTAATTTCTACAAATTTGCTTTTAAATAATTCTAGACTCTTCTTCAACTAAGTCTTCTTGCAGCATCATCAAAACAATTTTCTTCAAGTTTTACCAATACTCTTTATTGGTAACACTTTACAATTCAAAGGACCTATGACAAGGTCAAAGAACAAACAATTGGAAGAATAAATCTCCTTTAGGCTCATGATGTTCCAGAAGATTGGAATTCAAGGGACATGAAGATCATGACTTGGAACATAATTATATAATAATTTAGGCAATTAAAACTATTTGCAATCTTCTTTAATGGCAAATAATTTGTTTTTGTTTTCTTTTTTTAATTTTGAATTATTTCTGGGCTTAATGTCCTTGAGCTTTCTTTTAGGGTTTCTTAAGTACCTTAAACATTTGTACCAATATATAGGGGTACCAAATACATATGTAGACACTTTTGAGTCATAATATATGCATTTGCATTTCTGAGAGAGGATTCTTTTGGTTCTTGGTTTAGAAATCTGATTCTTATCAAAGATTAACATCTTTGTGGCAAATATTCCTTGACTTATCAATCTGCTAGATTGTGACGTCTCCATCTCTATCTTATTTCGCGTTCTTCTCTGATTTATTTTTATTGTGTCCCTTGAGGATTCAAATTCAGAAAAGATTGTACTCTTTCCTAGACAGGATCGTATCATCTGGTATCTAGAGCAAGGTTCTGGTTTGAATATCCTCTTTTATCTTATTTTTCTGTCATAAAAAAATAACCCAAAACCTAATTCCTTTGAGTTTTAAATTTTCTTATTTTTTTTGTTATGTTCTTCTTCTAATTTATGTATTTATACATTGGATTCGTGGAAATTATATGTTTTTCTTTTTTGCGTGTTTTATTTTACTTGTAGTCCCAATTAAATCTTTACCTTGAACTTGCATGAGTTTTTTTTGTTTGAAGGACAATCTTTGTTTGTGTGTTGAACTGTAAAAAAAAAAAAGTACGGATCCAAGAGTTAAAAAAAATTGTAGAGTTCAATACAAATTATTACGTTGCACTATTGTTTATGAATGTTCATCTATTAAATTATATTTTGTCTTTTTTAGAGTCTCCGCGTTGTCTCATTTAATTCTTTTTGGTAGTCCAATAATTTTCTAATTTTATTATTTTGTGTCTTTTAAGAATTTCTTCAAGTTTTGTCTAGAGCTTTCTATTTTCTTTGACCTCTTGAGTCAATACTTAGATCTCGTAACGTTTTTCACATTGTTTGTTCAATCTTTGCTTAAGCTATTGGAGTTTTTTTGCAAAGCATTAAAGGGAATTTGAGTGAAAAAAAGACAAGAGAGTACTTAAAAAAAATCCTATTTGTGTGATACACGAGTGAAATTTGAGTGAGACACTTAGAGGTGTGGCGAGGTCCTAAATTTATTATTATTATTACTAACATTTTCTTGCAAGAGAGTACTTTTAGTCTTCAGTTTGAGTCTTTGTTGATCAGTGGTTCTAATGGTGTATCCTGATCGTTTTTTCATTGTTTATAGGTGCTGATAGAGCTCTTTGAGTTGTGAGAGCGGTATAGGGTTTTTAAAAGCGGTTTAGTCTTCTAAAAAGGTAAGGGAAGCTAATTTGTTTGTCTTTAATTTCATGTTATAATGTATGAGTTATGTTTACTAAATTGTGATGAATTATGTTTGGATATGTATGTAAGGATAGAGATAGCTTTGTGTGTGTGATGTTGATATGTTGATGACTGATTATGGTTTTGATTGATTATTGGTACTAGTTGGAGTGTTCTTGATGTTGTATTATGGTTTCATAGTGTATAAATACTATTGTAGGATTGAAGGTAGTGAAATATAAGTGTTGAATGGTTGTTTTGGTTGAAATTTAGGGGTTTTAATGGGTGAGGTTTTGAAGTAATGGTTAAAAAGGGAAAACTGAGTTTTAGGATCTATTTTGTGATCATTTTAAACTTGTTGAAGCTTTAAGTTAACAGAAATATGTTATAGAAAGGGTTGGTAGTTATTAGGTTGTGTTTTGGATGATTTTGGATTCATTTTAGGGATTTTGACTAGTAAGATTATAAAGTATAGTGTTTGTGCTAAACTGGAGAGTTTGAGGTCTGTGGTTAAGTCATTTATGACTTGTTTAGACTCCTAAGTGGTCAAGTTTTGTGTTAGAAACGATGGAATTAAGTTATGGGCTATAAAACGGTATTTTAGTTAGTAAGTTAGAAATTCATAGAAAGATAAGTCTAATGGGGTTTGGGTTGAGTCAAAAACACTTGAATAGGTTCAATTGGGTTGTAGAATGATAATTGGAAGTAGTAAATACATGTGGAGGTAAGGGAGTTTGAAGAGGTAAGATTGAGAGGTTTAAATTCTGTTGAATTGGTGATCTAAAGAATTATGCAGAGTTGTTAGGCAAGAAAACAACTCGTTAGGCGAGTAAATATGAGTTTTGGCAGTGGGTTTCTGAGGTTGGACGAACTCTCTCGCTAGGTTAGGGAAGCTCTATGTTTGTGTTCTCAACAGGCGATAGAGAGTAACTCGCCACTATTCCAGTAACGTTGGGACTAGGTGCCAAGTTAGTTGCATTGAGCGTCACTTTTCCAGTAGCCCTGGGGCTGAGCACCGCATTGAGATCCATGTTGATGGGTTAGGTTCTTTTCTTTTGTTTTGTCATGAACGAGTGCTATATTGATACTAAAATGCTTATTCTGTCAATTATATGGAATGTTATGAAGGTTTATGCATGATGTTATGTATGTCTCAAGGTGTGGTTAAATAAGGGTTTTTAAAGGAGAAATTCTTAGTGGTTGCTTCAAGTATTATTGGTATGAATGTAGGGAGCTCACTCATGGGTGTTATCTTGACACTCTAATGATTATTCATTCTCAATTAGAGAGAATTGATACATGTGGTGAAAGTAGTAGGAAGTCTTAGTCTAGGTGCTTCCAATATGGCCTAAGATGCGGTATAGACTAACCTTATGAGTGTGGCAGGGTGAAACTTATTGACAATGGCTTTGCAGAGCAGTAGAGGCCATCACAAGTACATGACCCGTCATAGCTTGACATTAATACCTTATCCAGATAGTCAATCTAGAATTGTATGCTTAGGATTGTTTGGTTCATTTGTGGTGTGTAGTATTTACGCTTTAATTATATATATGATTTTTGTTACATTAGCTTACCCTTGCTTTTGTATTGTCTATTTGTGTGTTTTGTCTTCTCTTTTACAATAATCATCTTAATGATGTGAATTTACAATATGTTAGTATTAAACCATTATTAAGAAATGACGGAGTTAAAGCTTAGATTAGAAAGTTTGACATTAATTTTTCTTTGATCCCATGTTGAAGGTTTTTGATTAAGTTAATATTTTTTTATATTACACTAAATGTATGTGAAAATTTAGTGATTGTGAGATTGTATAACTTCTTCTTCTCCTTCCCCATTTAAGGTGATAATATTTACTGACACTCTCTTGCAACATGTGGAAGTTATTATTTTTGTTATACAATGATTATATTCCATAATTTTTCACACATATTAAAACGAACAACACTAGAGTGTGGTTCAAGGCACCTTATTTTTCAAACTTAATATGTTTTAAAAAAATAAAACAATATATAATTAGTTTTCTACAATTTGTTTTTCATAAAACAGAGAGAATAAATGTCAATATTTTCCCATCTTTTAATTTTAAATTGTGTTTGTGAAATTTGGAATTTTTGATAACATTGGGGAAACGTAAGTTTTTGGCAATGTCATACCTTTCGGCGGACACAATAAAGCATAAATATACTTTTTCTGAGACTGCTTTAGTTAATCACTTTATAGTTTACCTTGGCAAGTAAAGAACAGACATCTCTAACCGGCACGTGTAGCGTCGTAGCAGGTGATATGTACGTTCAAAACCGGCACCAGCAGGTTACCTAATCCAGCTCAGCACTTACACAATATTGGTTGTAATTATTTAATTAAGAAGAAAAAAGAGAGAGACAGAAATTATGATTTAAAAGGAGTGACGCAATAAAGAAAAAATGAAAACATAACTCATATTGACCAGACCAACCACTCCTATTATCACTCACATTATATTATATTAATTAAATTAAATTAAATAAGAATTAATACAGATATATAATGATATTGGTCTATAGAGTGATGACGAGGTTCATCTCATTTTCAGATCCAGTGCTGGGGAGCTGATTTTGTAGATTTTTCATTTCCAACCATGCAACTTTCAGTGCTTCCAAACTAAATCAAACAAAACCATAAATCAAATACTACAAGTTAACCTACACCATAAAATCAGTGTAGTTCTGAGCAAAAACCAACTCCACTATCATACCTTTCTCGTGTTCTCCTTTTCAATTTTTTTTTTCTCTTCCACTGACGGGTAATTTTCGTGCTCCCTCTTGAGAAAATGTTGATTTGATGCCTAAGAAAGTACAATTTTTTTTTTTTTTTTAATTTTTGTCTGGCAGAGTTTTAATTTTATTTTTTTTGTATTCTTTGCTTCTTCTTTTTCAGTGTCTGAGAAAGCTTCTGTGGTTGATTTGAACCGGTGAGATTTCTACCTGGGTGTTGTAGTTGTGGTGGACAAGGTTTTCGGTTGCATGTTCGGTTTGGGAGGGAGATTATCTAGAACGGCAAAGATTTTGGTTTTGGGCTGGTCTTTGATACCTTGTACTAAGTTGTAGTACTTGGATCTAGTAGATATAACCTGTAAATCGCTCTTTGACTCGGTTATTGTGGGCGTTATGGAGACCCTTTTTGTTGTTGAGCAGCATAAGAACCAATACTACAGCAGGTCGAAGTCGCAGGGTCATGCTCGATTCGGGGGTTCACCTTCCAGGGGCTTTAGGGATATCAATTGCAGGACTTTTGATTCTGGGAGGACAGGTATATTGCCATCTCCTTTGAAATCTCATGGTTCCCCTAAATCACCACCTAACTCTGACTACAAAACGTTAGGGAAAGTAAAAGTTACTCCCAAGAGCACCCCAATTCCCATAAATGGTGTAGCTTGTAGGAGAAAAGAGGGCGAAGATGTCCCTGGTGGTGGTGGTGATCTTTTGCTTTCTGAGTTATGGGCTGGTCCTACCTACTCAAATTCTCCACCTCCTAGTTCCTTACCAATTCCCAAGTTTTCTGTCAAACCAAAGAGGACTGTGTCCCTTAATCTTCCTGGTTCCTCCCCTGAGATTGAAATGCGCCCGGTGGCTAAATCTGCACCCTCTTCCCCTGGCAGGGAGCATTTGGATTTGCCTTTTACTAGGGATCTCTTTGTTAATGCTGATTCTGCTACGAAGACCCTGTGTCGGATTCTTAATCTTAACATCAATGACTACTGAAATGCAAGGAGGAATAGGCTCCTGTAAGAAAGTCCTTTTAATGAAAGTGGGTTAGTGTTAGATATGTGTAGATACCAAATAACGTTTGTAGGCTAGTAGTCTAAGTTTATGTAGCTTTCGGTTGTGGTGGTACCCTTGACAATCTTGGCTGTGATGGTGGGTCAACATTCTCCTGATTTTGGAATTGGATGGAGTTTAGCTTTGGAGAGGATAACTGGGTGTATACTGGAGGAATCTATTGAAAACAGGCTTTGCTGGGATCATGCAAGGAAGCTTCCGTGAATATGGTTGGTCTGTAGAATGGTGGTAATGATGAGTAGAAGTGGCATGGGATTGACTTTAATATACTGGACCTGAAGAAAGTTTCATTCAAGTTGAATCATCCTGAATATATGATTAGATTTCTCAGCATCATCTCCTCACAGAGTAGTTAACTTTTCCTTGTTCTCTCGTAGGAAGGTCTCTTTCTTTAGATACTGTGTATATGATTTCAAATTCTCACATCTCCTTCCCTGTCCGCTCTCTCTGTTTCTTCTTTCTAATGTTCTTGATCATTCAATCTTCTATTCTAATTTCTTTTTGCTTGCCTTCTCTGCCTGACATGATTTTATGGTGCTCATAGGTGCCATATCAGTCTTCTTCTACATGTTTATTCAGTTTGCTTGCTACTTACCTTTCTCACCTGTCTTTCTTTTTCCCTAGTCATTTTGTTTCTCTTTGTTAATTTTGTATTAGCAATCCTCATTGAGGGTATAGTTTACCCTTCACTATCTTTTCTGTTTTTTTTCAAAGAAAAGTAAGAAGGGATTTGTATTAATCTTTGTAGTATCCGCTTCAGATTTTAGGATCAATCCATGTCACTCCACCTACTAGTAAAGCCCTGAAATGTTCAATCCAAGTTATGCTTATTTCCTTAGTCCTAGTAGTTATCTCCTGGTTTATCTTCCATCTCCATGGAGTGTTGACCATGCTATGCCAAATTTTAAGGTATGTTCCTACTCGGTCATTATTCAAATACTTGTGCTATAATCTTTTCATGCCATTACACTGCAGTTGCTAAGAATTGTTCAATGTGTTCATCAGGGTGGCAACTTACGAAGGCTGTTTCCGTTGTGAATCGTGAGTTGTGGTCAGTTGTTCTACGTAGTGTGCCTTGTCTGTGTTTCTTTCTTTCTGCCTCTGTAACTTGTGGAATTTGTCTGGTCTGCTTAAATGTAATGTTGGTGATTGTTATCTGGATTGCATTTTGTATCTTAATCAAATACCTATTCTCCTGAGTAATTTACATAGAAATTCGTCCTAGGCTATGGCCTATGGCATGATTACATGTAGTTTGATGAACTAAGTTTAATTTAAATGCATTGAATTCCTAATACTGATGGAACTTGGATTACTAAATATTCAGCAGTGATTTGGTATCATGTTAGAATAATTACAACTCAGATGGTCTATGATCTATTTTCTGCTATGGCAACTGCATGTTTGGTTCAATTGTATAAACCAGTTGGCACGAGGGAACGTGCAGGGGTAAGGTGTGGAGTACTATATAACATTCCTAAAAACTCAAAATATTTCAGTAGTTTTATTAGGATACTTCACTTGTTCAGTTCAGTCATCTGATATCAACAATTTCTCTTTTCAATTTTCTTAGCAGTAGCGGATGTTTGTGTAGCTAACCTATTTCTAAACCTATGATTTCTATCTCATTTTGTCTGTTCCTTCAGTTCAAGGTAAAATATGGTCCAAACTTGTTAGTTACATTTTCAACAACTGTTATTGGAAAATTTATTTAAATTGCGTAGAATTCACACTTTCCGTATTCATCATATATATTATTAAAAAAATTATTGTGAAACATTTTGTTATTAAAATATAAATGAATAAAAAAAAAGATATATTTTAAAAAATTGAGACATGAAAAGGATCCAACAGTTGAGACATAAAATGGAACAGAAGGAAAGGAAAATGCATTTGATATGATGTTTGGAAATGGGAAATTTTGAAAGATCCGCTTTTACTCTTTCATAATTCCAGTCTTTCCTTCTTTTTGACTGATTTAAACTGATGCATACTGTGTAAGACGTTCATGATTAAACAGATGATATTGCAAACTCATGAAAACTGTTTGAAGAGAGTGGAGACTATGAACAGTTTGAAAATTGTAGAGAAGTATGAAGGGAAACATTAAAATAATTTGGTGAAATAGGAGTGACATTAATTTCTCATCCGTAATAACTAATAATTCCAGCAAATGTCAAAGGAGTCGCCATCTTCTAGGTTATCTTTCTTTGTTCATATTGTAAAATTAATTGAGCATCTCAACGTTTTAGCAGGCTCACTTTACAGTACCTTGGGTCCCAATTTCAACGTGTTCTTGTTTTCACCATAGTGGTTGAAATGCACCTTCCAGAGTGTCCATTTCCTTAATTAATGGCTCTCTGAGTACAAGACTAGTCAAGTTGTGTGGTGATTTTCAAGCGCATATACTTCCATTTTCAACTTAATCGATAGTTTTCTTATTTTTTTTTTTTTTGAGTTTGAGTCCAATTTAAAGTCAGTATTAATAATGTCATAATTGATTTTAAGAAAAATCGCACAATCTCTTCTATAAAGACATGTCATTGATTGTTGTTATGTTTAGGGTTTAGTGGGTGCTTAATATTGCTTTAATGATAACCCATTTAATTTAGAGCTTTTGGAAAGCCTATGCCTGTTCCAGACACACTCATAGCTGGGGCTGTTAAATCAACTGTGATTATGGTGTTGGGACATGGGACACCATTTTTCAAATTTAATATTTATTCCTTCCTTTCTTAAATATTTTAAAACTAATTCAAATTTATACAACTATCACATTAATGCATTCCTACAATAATTTATAATAAAAATTATATTTAATACTTAAATAATTCCTTAAATAGCATTATTTATAGCTTCACAAAATAGGTTATTTAACTTAATTTAACTTGTTAGTAACTTCATACGATGAAAACGGGTTTTATATATATATATATATATATGCATACATATACGTATATTATTTATATATATATATATTTTTTTTAAAATTTAATATGGTTAATTAATATCTTTAATTTGATAAATAAATTGATTTAAATATATGAATTATACTATAATTAAAATTTAAATAAAAAATAAATGAATTCATTTGAATGTATTAATTATATTTTAGAATTATAATGATCATTGTGATGTAAGATTAATTATAACTCTTGTGAATTTTAAATTTTTTAAAGTTAATATAAAAAGTAAATATAACATAAAAAATTTAAAAAATATTTTAAGATAATAGATTTTCTCTTATATTAATTGTCGAAATGATGTGTATATAATGAAAGGATAGTTGGTTGAGAGAGGGTGATAACTTTTCTCTTATAGTTGTGGATTTCAATTCATAGTAGGAGTAAATATTTTCTTAAAATAAAATATAATACTAAATTTTTAATTTTTTGAGTGAATTATTAAGATGATTAAATAACTGATATTTTATTGTTTTTTCTAAAAGTAGCATACTTGGAGATGATTTAAACTGTATAGAATAACTTTTATCCGGAAGTTTGATATATTATAATTAATTTTTTTATACGGAAGCCTAATATTCAATTATTTGGTTGATAATAATAGGTAACGAAAATGACTATTAAGAAGTTGTATATTTGTGTGTCAGTGTCATTTTTAAAAACTATCTTAAATGGTTGCTGAAATTTTGTCAATCAGCGGCGTGAAAATAATAATAATAATAATAATATTAGTAAAATTTTTCTCGTAAGGGAGGAATCTTCTGGAGAAAAATAATGAATTGGTCCCCATTTACAATAATATGCATCATCATCTACTCAGATAAGAAGAAAATAACAATAAAGAGGCAACATTTTCAGTCATATTTCATCATCATCGTCCCCATCTTCAAAGGCAGAAAACCGTAAGCAATCTAAAACTACTCATTTCTTGAAATAAACTCTACATACTCATCCTCTCTTATCTCTATTTGCACGGAGAAGCCAAAATACCAAAACCAAAAGGGTAAATATAATATACTATCTAGAAATTCTAACCAAGAATAGAAAATTGTCACTAGATGCTTATCCCATCATAATCTATCACTTTCAGGCTGTGCTATGCAACTCGTCAAATTCTGAAATTTCTGCTCCGTCTAGTACCATTTCTGCCTGACGACATTCTTTGCTGCAGAAGGCTTTCTCTCCTCTGCAAAACACAACCCAGATAATAAGAGAAAAATTTATGTCTGCTTATCATATAACTAGGAAGAAAATGGAACCTCACCTGTAAATAAAAATGTCATTTGTCTGCTGAAGATGCTTCTTGCAAGTGTGACAAAAGCTAAGAAAATTGAGTGAAGGTGAGAGAGTGTTATTGGGGAGGGAACAGTAACTTTCCACGATACAATTGTCGAATATATGTGTTGTTCTAGGATTAGGTCCATGAGATATCACACACGTGTACTCTTCAAAAAGTTCCATCTCACTCAAACTCATAACACCTGTTGCAACCGATAATGGAGAATCCTTTGTTTGCTTTTGCGAATCCTTGGTTTTGGCACATGTTTTAGTTGATTCAGAAGATGAAGGTGGTAGTGGTAGTGGCAGTGGAGGGATTTTGACCCCAAAGAGAACAGTTCCAGTACATGGTTTAGCTGCGGTGTGAAGAAGAGGTTCATCTTTAAGTGCACCAACAAGAGCAAGACCAATGGCTTTTGAGTCCCATGAAGTTCTGTTTTCAGAGGGTACTCTTGGGGGGGCAAAAGTCTCGATCTTTTTCTCATGTGAGAAAGGACTCCCAAATGGGGTTAAGGCTCTGGTGTCAAGAATGGAGGTGGGGCTTCTCAAAGCCTCAGCTCCTGAGAGACACTTGATTGAGAAGTCACGAAATTTTGGTGAAAACAAAGAAGGAATGGTTCTTCTGTAACTCTGATTTGGACTTGGCTGGGAGCTGTGATCACCCATCAAACTTGGTTTGGTGACAGCTCTTGATCTGTTTCTGAGCAGCATAAGTCCTTAATGAAGAAGAATAAATAAGAGATGATTAAACCTGACTCACAGTTAGCAAAGGAAAACCAGTATTTCCAAAAGAAGCAAAAAAATTTGTGACATGTATATGTACCTTACACTTCTGGGAATGTTTGTGAGGAATTTGTGATAAAGTGAAAAAAGAAGGAGTGATCTGAAACTGTCAGACTAACTGAATTCTCTCTTGTTGTTAATTTTCTTCAAGAGGGAAAAAAAGGCATCTATGCTCATAAAACAGAAATTGTAGTGCAACAAGTACTGGTACTTTGGGGTTATGATTTTTCTGAATTTTTAATTCTGAAACTTTATGCAGAAGAAGTAGAAAGAGGAAAGAAATGAGGGATGAGAGAGAAGGATAGATGCCCGAATATGGTTTCTAAAGGAAGAAAAAGCAAAGCAAAAGATGTTGTGTGCATGAAAATCAATCAAACCTTGTTACTTGAAAGCTTTGCTTTCATTTTCAATTTTTCTTTCTCAAGATACTATTTTTCTCTCTATAATAAATCGCAACTGTTTCATTTAAAAGAATCACCCTCTACATTTCTTTTATTATTTCTTTTGTCTTTTCCTATTCTTTTTCACTCATCACTCATCCAACCTATTTCATACAAGGCCACATTATTAATATTAATAATGTTTTTTAATTATTATTATTATTTTCAAAATAATATTTACATTTAGAAAACAACGCTTGGATCTATAATTGTTTACCACCTTTTAATCTCGAAAACCTAAAATCTAAGATATTTTTAATGCATTTATTTTGAAGAGCATAACTACGAATGTATATACAGTGTTAGAGTCCTATGCATGCAACACATTACTTTTTTTAACAAACAAAATAAAAATGGTTAAATATATATTTTGGTCTTCATATTTGTGTCTAATTCTCAATTGGGTCCTCATGTTTTTTTTTTGTCCCAATTGCATCCAAATATTTGTTAATTTGAGACAATAAAACTCTCTCCGTTAACTTTCCACTGACGTCATTGAGACTGTGCTGACATTAATTGGTTATTTTAAGTGATTCCATTACATGGAATTTATATTTAAAAAAAATCGTTTATGACACGAATATTTCTATAAAGTGATTTAACTTAAGTTGCATTAGGGGATTAGGGATTTCAATCTGGTGAGCTAGGGATTTAACCTGGGGAGTGAGCGAAAATTAGGGATTGCATTTGGAAAGAAGAAGAAGAAGTAGACAAAGACTATCATCAGGTGAAGGGCTTTGAAGAGGTTGAAAATTTACGTCAATTAAGGTTAGTTCCATTTGTGCTATCAGTTAGGGATTTGGACACGATTTTGATTTTGTTGGTGTATGTTTATAACATGTATGACCTATGTTCTTACTCTGTTGTTCTGTGAATGAGATCTTAGTTTGGTATGTTATTGTATGATGGGGCCAGATTTTGCATGTTGAAATATGTACTATACTACGGACATTATGGTCCATGAATTTCATTTATCAAATAGTATAGAAAAGTAGTGGTCCCCTTGTCTGTCTCACTGTTTCCCCAGTCTGTCTCACTGTTTCCCTAGTGGGGATCTTAGTTTGTTCCACTGTCCCCTTTATGTGTGAGTGTTTACTAATTAGGGTGTGTAATAATAAATTATTTCCCCCATTAGGTACAGGTGTTTAAATCTTGTGCTTCATAGGTAAAATACCATGGCTGATGAACGTATTAAAGTTTTGGTCCACCATACTGGCCATTTTGTTACACTAGATAATGAAAATTTATTATTTGATGGAGAGATAACAGAATGGTCAGTCGATGCAGGCCTTTGGAGCTATTTTGGAATATTAGCTTCAATTAAAGTCTTAGGTCACGTGGACATAAAAGAACTTTGGTACAATTTAGGAGGTGCTTCAGTAGTGCTAGATAGGTTAGAATTATTGACTGATGATAGGGGTACCATGCATATGCTGAATATTGCAAGGTTAAATGATGAAGTTTATTTGTACGTGGTTCATAATACCATGGAACCAGACATAATAGAAATGATTGATTGGGTTGATGGTGAGGTTGAGGCTGAAGTTGGAACTCAAATGAAAGAGGTTGAGGCCGATGGTGATGCTGATGAAGTTGGTAGAGGGTTGGATGAGGGTGATGTTGAGGCTGAACTTGGAACACAATTGGAGGAGGTTCAGGGTGATGGTGATGGTGATGTTGCAGAAGTTGGTAGAGAAATGGAGGAGGCTGAGGAGGAGGTTCAGGGTAATGGTGATGTTGCAGAAGTTGGTAGAGAAATGGAGGAGGTTGAGGGTGAGGTTCAGGTTGAAGTTGGAACACAAAGGGAGGAGGTTCAGGGTGATGTTGATGTTGCACAAGTTGGTAGAGAAATGGAGGAGGCTGAGGGTGAGGTACAGGCTGATGGTCATGGTAAACAAGTTCAGGGTGAGGGTGACGTTGAGGCTGAAGTTGGTAAACAGTCAGTAGAAAAGGACGAAGTACATCATGCAGATGAGGCTGAAGTACATGATGTACATGATTTTGAGCTACAAGATGTACATGAAGATGATAATGAGGATGAGGGTGGACATGTTGGTGATGATGAGGGTGGACAAGATGCTGGTGATGAATATGAAGATGAAGATGAAAATGTAGATGACCCTATTAGTGAAGAAAGTGGAAGTCTAGTTGACGTCAGGGTTGAATGTGACATGGGGACTTCTAAAGGACAACCTTGCAGTCCAGAAGGTGAATGTTCAATGACAAGTGATAATGATAAAGTACATGATGTTCGTGGCTTGTCTGACATTGAGTGGGTGTCAGATAAGTTGGATAGTGGTCCAGACAGTGAGGATGATGATGCTACCATTCCCAAAACTTTGTTCCCCACATTTACTATGCCTAAAAGTTTGGGGGAATATAAATGGGAAGTTGGAACTTATTTCACTGACAAAAAGGAATTCATTGATGAAATTAGGACATATTCACTGAGTAATGACAAAAATTTAAAATTGATTAAGAATGACAAGAAGAGGGTTACTATAAAATGTTTGGGGGCCAATGGTAAATGCAAATGGTATGCTTATTGTGCGTATATGTGTATTGACAAGTCCTGACAGTTAAGAAAAGTTATTGATGATCACACGTGTAGTAGAGATTTCAATGTGAAGTTGATAACCACCAAATGGTTGAGTGAAAGGATGGAAAAAACCATCAGAGAGAACCCTAATATGAAGGTGATGGACATTAGGGAGAAACTGAGTAGGAAATGGAATGTAACAATCTCTAAAAATATGGTTTTTAGGGCAAGAATCATGGTAAAATATAGTGTTGAGGGCTCATTTAAAGAACAATTCAAAAGAAGACTCCATGATTATGGTTATGAGGTTCTGCAAAGAAATCCAGGTTCAACAGTCCAAATAAAGGTTGAAAATCATAATGATGAGTGTATTTTTAAGAGAATTTATATATGCTTGAAGGCTTGCAAAGATAGCTTCATTAGTTGTAGACCCATCATTGGGTTGGATGACTGTTTTTTGAAAGAAAAGTATGGAGGGGAGTTACTAACAGCAGTTGGAAGAGATGGAAATGAACAAATTCTGCCCATTGCATATGCTGTTGTTGAGGTTGAAAACAAGGACTCCTGGACTTGGTTCTTGGAACTTCTCATTTAGGACCTTGGTGGGGAAGATGTAGCTTCATCATGCACATTCATTTCAGACCAGCAAAAGGTCAGTCAGTTATCATGCACATTTATTTAAGTACAATATATTTGACATATAACTTAGGTCACTCTAAACATTATACATGGCAGGGTCTTTTGCATGCTCTTCAAGATCTTCAACCTAAAGTAGACCAAAGATATTGTGTTAGACATTTGTATTCTAACTTCAGAAAGCAATATCTTGGAAAGGACCTTAAACGGATCATGTGGAGTGCAGCAACAGCCACATATCCACAATTATGGGAGTCTGAAATGAGAAAAATTAAAAAGATCAATTTAAATGCATTTAAATATTTGATTTCAATTCCTCCTAGGTATGTAATCAATGTTCCTTCATACAATTCAATTTGTTGTTATATTTAGTTTGAATTCATATATTTACTGATATATTGATGTCAAAGGTATTGGTCAAGATCTAGATTCACCCATACATCACATTGTGACACTCTTGTCAACAACGTGTGTGAGGGCTTCAACAATGTGCTACTTCATATTAGGTGTAAGCCAATTATATCCATGTTAGAAGACATTAGGGTTTATATTATGAAGAGATGGGCTAGCAATAGGAATAAAATGGCATTATATCAAGGTTCTGTTTGCCCTAAGGTACTCAACAGATTTCAAAAGTAGTCATGGCTAACAAGATACTGGTTACCAAGGTAACTATATTCATACAATTAAATTTGTATTCACTTTATGCCTATTTTGTTCATAACTGCTTTGTCATTTTGTACTGATGACAGGTGGTCATCAGACCAATTATTTGAAGTGATTCACATTTCACAATTTAAGGAGCAATTTGTTGTCAATCTTGACAACAAAGACTGCAGTTGTAGAAGATGGTTAATCAGTGGCATTCCTTGCACTCATGCCATCACTGCAATGAAGTTCTTGAACTTAAATGCAGAAGAATACATTGCCCATTGGTTTAGGAAGTCTGCTTATGAAGAGACTTATAACAACATCATATATCCTATCAACGGACAACATGTGTGGGAGATTACACCTTATCCTGATATATTAACTCCAAAGAAAAGGGCAATGCCAGGAAGGCCCAAGAAAAAACGAAGACTACAACCTTGGGAGTTGAAGAAGAATGACTCCGAATTAAGAAAGGGTGAGAGATAAAAGACTTGTGTTGTCTGCAAACAACTGGGACACAACAAAAAGACTTGTCCACAACGACCTGTGCCTTTATCACATGTCCCTGCTGACCAACCAACTCAGGAATCTACTGTCACACATGTCCCTGCTGACCAACAAACATAAGTCACAACAACTTCAACACATGTCCCTGCTGACCAACCAACTTAGGAGTCTACTGTCCTTCCTTCTCATCAATGAAGTCTTATTTCCTTACATTTTGAAGACAATGTCTTAATTATCATGTAATATGTAATGATGAAATCTGAATTTTGAAGGAACAATGTCTTAAATCTTTTGGTGAAATTTGATTAGTTTGTTATCTGGTTTGTTAGGTTGATTATAAGACTAAGTTATTAGGTTTTGTAATTTGAATTGATATTATAAGACAATGTTTGTTATGAGGTTTATTATAAGACTAAGTTGTCAGGTTTGATCATTCTTGTATTATGGTTATTGACCATTAAATATGTTGTTACTTGTGCACTTTCTTTAACTTATTTTTTCTTAGTAAAGGAAATATCACAATAATTAAGACAACAATATTAAATAGAAACAAATTACCTTTATAAATAAAAGAGACAATAATTCAAATGGACTTTCGGTTGTTGTGTACGTTTTGAGATTTGAATTTAAGTATTATGATAAAATTTAATATATTTTTAACGAGGTGCTTTATTTTTCTTTTTAATTTCAAAATAAGGTGTTATTTTCAATTTAATCTATCATTAATTAAAACACAATTTGGTATATGATGTTTTGACTTACACTCACATCTTTAATAAATTTTATTTGCAATTCACGCACCATTCTTGTATTAGTCAACCAAATTTTATCCATTGTTTCAATATCCTTCTTTTATGTTAATTTTTTTTTTAATTTTTAATCGTCTACCAAATTATTCTCTTTTATCTATTTTAAAATTGACATTTAACATATTTTTAAAGAATTTTTTAATAAACATATGATTAAAGTTATTATATATATATATATATATATATATTATATATTATAGTAATTTATTAAAAGAT
This sequence comes from Vigna radiata var. radiata, assembly GCF_000741045.1. Taxonomy (NCBI): domain Eukaryota; kingdom Viridiplantae; phylum Streptophyta; class Magnoliopsida; order Fabales; family Fabaceae; genus Vigna; species Vigna radiata. The sequence goes on along the minus strand of NC_028358.1, from coordinate 25,984,064 downwards.
TCTACTATAATTTATATATTAATTTTTTTATTTAAAATGAACATTTATCTGGTATAATTCACATGCTTAAAATATTAATTAGAATTTTAATTGAGTAGTTAAGTTTCTATTTTCTTTTTTTTTTCTTTAATTAACACAAATTTATATAACTTGAGGTGGTATAAGTTTAAGGTTGTCTTCGTTTTAAACGATTTACTATTTAAAGAGACCAAGAAAGATGAATTTGCAGGATTTTATTGTGTTAACTTACAAGGACTTGAGATGGAAGAAAAACAGTGATTTGCGAGATGTTCTTAATATCATATATCTCTCTTATGAGAGAAGATTTGTAGGAGGGGAATAACATTTTATTATATTATTCTTGTTCAATTATTTTCAATATTATAATAATAATAATAATAATAATAATTCTAAAAAATATATTGTTTTAATTATTTAATGATTTTTTTAATTTTAATATTTCAAATTTTTACCAGAAAATATTTTACTCACAAATTAGTTTATATAACTATTACATTATGGGTAATTTGGTACTTTTTATTTTATTTATTTATTTAGACATTTATTTAAACATAAATATGTTTTTAGTCCCTATACTTTGGGACGATTTTGGTTTTAGTCCCTCTTTCAAACTAAGGTACAATTTAGTTCTTCAACTTTAGAAAACTCTGGTTTTAGTCATTTTTACCAAATTTTTTTTAACTTTATTTGCTGTTTCAAGCACGTTTCATTATAGCATTTGGATTGCTTACACTGTTTGACACATTTTTGCTTCAATCTTAACTGAGAAACGCGTTTGAAACCACAAATAAAGTTAAAAAAATTGGTTAAAAAGACTAAAACCAGAGTTTTCTAAAGTTGAAGGACTAAATTGTACCTTAGTTTGAAAGAGGGACTAAAACCAAAATCGCCCCAAAGTATAGGGACTAAAATCATATTTAACCCTATTTTGTATGTTATATTAATCAAATCTTATACTAGCTTTTACAAATTTTACTTTCAAATATATTCTCATTTACCTCCAAATCCCTTCAAAAAAATAATAATCAATTTACTCTCAAATCATTTCAAATTCATTCATTTCCTCTCTTTCAAATTCATTTCTTCAAGTGAACACACCCTAAGGCTCTCTTCATTTGAAATTATTTACTGTGTCCAGAAGATTGTGAAAGACACAAATTTGTGAAGAATCATCGTGTTCACTTCTGAATATTTGAAATTGAATTGATGCACTGATTTGCGGGATAAGTGTAATATCCCATCTCCTTGGTGAGAGGAGATTTGTGGAAGGAGAAATGTATTTTACAATACTATCTCCAATGAATTATTTCCCATGTGAAACTTATTTTCATTTTCCAGGTGCAATTGATTTTATGTTGCAATTGAAAAATAAGAATAGAAGTTCATTTGTGTTTCACAAAATAATGATGATGATGATGATGATGTAATTTTAAAAATTACTTTTTATTTTTTCTCTCTTTATAATAATTTTTCCAATTATATATAATATTAATAATTATCATTTTATATTAGTTTTACTACTAGGAGTATTTTGATAATCTTCAATCTTTACCAATTAAACCATTTTTTATGTGTCATATCGGTCAAATTCTACACTAATTCTCACAAATTTTATTTTCAAATCTACTTCACTCACCTCCAAATCCACTCAAATAAACAACAAAAACTTTACTCTTAAATTCTGTCAAATTCATCCAGTCACTCCCCTCCAAATAATCTTCCTAAAGTAAACACACCTTAAGAGTAAAAAAGGTTTTATAGAAGCTCTTAAATTAAAATTGTGATAAAATGGTAAAGTTTCCATGATGATTACATTCAACAATAATTGTTCTTCTTTTACTTACATAAATTTAGCAAATAGTTATTAGATAAATCCCACCAAAGGATAAAAAATTTATGATTAGTATTTCCAAATTTTCATATACGAGTTTCATTTTTACTTGAGTTGAGTTCGTGCAAGGGAAAATACCAATAAATTATTAATAAATATGTAAATATTTTTGTTTGTACATATTATTTAATATAAAACCCAAACTTATACTCTAAATCCTAACAACTTGAATAAATAGTTGATAATGATAGAGTATGAAGTTTGATTACACAGTAGGATGGTTGAAGTGTACTCTTTGTATAAACAACTTCTTCTATTTTCCTTCTATAAACAAGTTTATATGTAGCTATGGCTTAACTTTGATATGCAGACACCTTTTATGCAAGTTTGTAACTTGTAAGTTGAGGTAATGTATTGAATTATTAAACCATAGTCTTATTTGGTTTATTCTATAACTGAAATCGTGCAACATCCCATGTGAAATATTCGAAACTAGAAAATTTAATGGGTTTTTGACAGAGTTTTTAAAGCATGATATACCTGAAATACACAGAATGTATATTTGAGTGTAAGCATTAGATTGTAATTGTTTTGCTTAGTTTTTCCACACAATATAATTAAGGGAATCATGCGTGTAGGATGTCTCATCAAATTGTGGTATTTCCAAAACAAAAACATAAGGTAGTGGGTGAAAGAAAGTGTGTGGTTTTCGGGTGGGTGGTCCATCTACTCAATCAAAAACATGTGGGTCATAAATGGAAATAAATAAAAGAAAAACATTTCGGAATTTCACAAATGGTAGGGCCCACTATCAACCTTGTATGCTTCCACTCCAGCTCCACGCCAAATACGTACACTCATAATTTATTGCCGTATTTTCTACGCCTCTATGTCACCACATTTCTTAAAATTGAAAAAAACACACAAAATTCTTGTTTTTTTCTTCTCAAAATAATATTATTTTATTCAATACGTTTTCTTCCCAACATTAAAACATTGTTAGAATTTATATTGTTAAATAGTTCTTTTATAGATATAAATTTTAAATATTTTTTAAAATATCTGGAATGATTTTAGACATGCAAAAGGAAAACTGAAATTATATTCTTTTGTCATTTGTAATTCCTCCAAGACAGAAGAAAGGATAATAAAGCATGGCTTAGTAATTATGTGGTCTATCTGTTTTAGATGGAAGAAGAGAAGAAAAATTATTCAAAATACTCAATAACTATTTTTTTTAATTTGTTTTTTTTAATGTATTAAAACTTTTACTTCTCTTTCATTATATTTTACTTTTGTTTCATTGATTTTAATTACTTTTCTTTTTTCACTTTTACTTTTGTTGTTTTTTAAAAACAAATACATTTCTAAAAGGGGAAAAAATAAAAAAGAAAAAAATGCAAGTATGAATAATGGCATTACTAATGGAAAAAGTTATAAAGAAAAATAATAGATGTTAAATAATTTTCTTATATGTAAAGAGATGCTTATACATATATAACTCGAAAATTTGACTGTAAAATTTATTAGCATAAATTGAATAAGTTAAAAGAAAACTATTTCAATAATATAAAAGTGCTCATAATATTCATGCTATAAAATTTAAATAGATATTCCACAAATTCTACCAACTACTCTCTAAATGTAATACTATAAAATTTTCTCATCGTTTAAATTAAAATTAAGCCTAAACAATGTATTCGAAATACTCTTTATAGTTTTCTAACAATTAGAAATTAATAGAGACATATACTCTTTGAAACAATCATTACAAAAATTATCTATCTGATACATTTTTATTTTATTAGTATGAAAACATGTTTTCCTGTCAAAGTATTCTACTTAAATTCTTAATTTATTTAGAACATCTTATTTTGTATATTGCGAACCAGAAATCATCTGATATTTTTTATAGTTTAATTTATGTAATATCAATATGAAAAAAGTTTTATACATAGTAAAAAATTAATATATTTATCATAGACACATTAGGATTGAATGACAATATAAAAACATTTTACATGATAATACATATAGTCATTAAATGATATAAAACAGTATAAAATTATTTCAATTAAAGTTTATTTATTAAAAAATAGTTTTAGTAATATAATTTAATTAGAAGTTGAAAGAATATGTGATCTCTTAGAATGCAATTTGATTTTTGTTGTGATTATGTTAATTGTAAAAGCTAAATATTAGGAGTAAGCATTAGATTTGAGGAGCAAAGGGATAAATCTACTTGACGGGCCAGATTGATGAACCATTGATGCTACGTTTTCCAATCATGTATGTCTCCAACATGGGATTTTATATGCGTCCTTTTCAATTCCCATGGCTACACCCATCAAAATGGGTCCATGCTCATTTTGTTGTTTGATCATGGTTGTTGTCGAATTTCCAACACTAATTGTTGTGATTTTTTTAGTTTGTTTACACATTTTAGATTCAGTAATTAACTCTTTTTAAGATGTGCGTGGAGTGTAAAGGATGAAGTTACAACGCTAAAATGATGTTAGTGGTTATCATGGGTTTAGATATCAAATAGTTCTTTAAGTAGGAGATGAAAAAAACTCACCCCAATTATTCTAAGTACCATTCTCAAAACAAGACTATGTGAGAATATCAAAGAATATACAAAAATCTTGAAAAAACTATTATATGGATTGTTATAAAAAATACGAATATGTTATTTAGTGGCTGTAGAGTTAATTTTGCTTACATTTTTTATATATAAATATTCATCCCATTGAAATATTGGTACTTGGACATATTAAAGAATTTTTTATAAATTGAAATTTTTTAGTCTATTGTATTTCTTTGTTATAGTTTTAAGACCTTATGAATATCCAAGATTCATCTTAGTTTATATATATATATATATATATATATATATATATATATATATATATATATATTTATTTATTTATTTATTGGAATTTTTATATTGGTTATTGATAAAGTTATTTTGGAGTATATAAGTGAGTGTAAATCTTATTTTACAAGTCAATTTTATAAGGTTGAGTTAAACTTAAAATTTAATTCTTAAAATGATATAATAGTAGGATTTTAGAGTCTTTTATAGTGAAATTTGATATTTGTTGAATCTATTGTTCGACCAGCTATCAGGTCTAATTAGACCATCCATTAAGGTCTAGTCCTAAGCACGAAATGTATATACCTCGAGGGGATGTGGCAGAAGTCTTACATCGACTAGAGATAAGATCAATTTGCAGTATATATGTAGGTGCCTCACCTTACAAGCCGATTTTGTAAGGTTGAATTAGACTTAAAGTCTACTTCTTAATTATCCAAACTAAATTTGAGATTTGTTGGGTTTATTATTTCACTCTCTATCGGATCATCCATTAATGTCTAGTCCTACACACGAGATGTATATACCTTAATGTTAGAGGGTTGTGTTGGAAGTTTCACATCGACTAAAGATAAGACAATTTTATAATATATATGTGGGTGCAAACCTATCCTTACAAGTAGTTTTGTAAACTTGAGTTAGACTTAGAGTACACTTCTTCTATCATTTTCTTTTATTTCCTATTCTCTTCGTCTTTTTTCATTTTCTATTGCGACGGTGAAAGACTTATTCAATCATTGACTCGAAGAGGCATAATTTGTCCACTTCCTTTGTTAACTGGATAACCAATACTTGTATTAAATTATATCTCGTTGGCTGAATTCGCATTAAACTTATTCAATTAGTTATTTTTTTGTTTAAATTTCTTGTTTCTTTTTTGATAATAAATACTTGAAGTTATTATGATAAAGGAAATTTGTGTAAAAGCACTAATTTATTTTTTATTAATTCTGGCAAGACAACTATAAAAAAATTATATAAATATTAATATATCAATTAATCATTGTGAATTTGATATGGTAGTAAGAATACATATGATATTGTTTTTTAAAATAACATTTGATCATTAGGTACGAGTGATTATATTAATCTTTGAAATGATAGTTGATGTTTTAACGTTTATATATTTAAGTTGACTAGAATTCCTTATTTTTATAAAGTTAAGACTATACTCTGTTATTCATTTGGCATAGACAAGTACTCACTTGAACTTTTCTTCTTTTGTAGTCAATTTATGTTATATTTCTTCTTTAATAGTTCATGAGGATAATGATGTGGTTAATTGAATTTTAGATGATACTCGTGTGATTTCTCAAAGAGTTGTAAACAAATTTTACTCTTATAGTATGAAATATGTGGATTGAAGGAACTTTATTTGACCGAGTGAGGTGCCACTAATTAAAACTTTAGCTCTTTCAAAGTTGTTGTATGATTGTTTACCTATTAATTTGGATGTTAAAAGAAATGAGTGATTTTATGTTTTATTTGTTCTTTGTGCGATAATAATGTTGAATATTTTTTTCATTTGTTCTATTATTATGTGGATATAGAAATGGTTGAAGGAGGTTTTTTGGAATTTGTAGTTTTCTTTTTTGGATTTGATTCTTCAGTTTATGTAGTTAGGATCTAATTGTGTTTCTTTATACTATTTTTCAAATGAAGAAATTAGTATGTATGGCTGAGAATAAATCTAAGAAGCATGTGAATAATAATAGTTCTTTGGTGTTGAAATTTTTAAAAATTCAAACTAGAAAAGGTATGATGGTTTCTTTTATGGACTTAATATGACAAGTTCCAACTATCAATTAACTTAAGATGAATACTTATGGTTTCTTATTATATTATTTAAATTTTTTTCATAATAGAATTTGTATTTCATTGATTGTAACTTTTATCATGAGTTTAGTGTAATTTCCAATGTTTTGTACTCTTTTATTTTATTTAATTTTCTTATGATGACAAATAATTGATAAACTTTGGATCGTAAACATATTATAGAGAAGTTTTTTTTCTTAAAAAAACATTATGTGTTAAAAACTTGTGAAATAAATATTTAACTAATGGTGTCCTTTATTTAACAAGAAAGTAGATAACCAATCTACACCAAGAAGAAATAGTAGTGGATCAGCACAAACAAGTAACTTGTACATCAAATCCCTCGAAAAAAAGAATGAACTTCATATGAATTTACTTCTTCTATTTAATATTTTTATTTATACAAGGACGTGCAAATATCTTCGTAAACGAACGCTAAACATAAAATTTGAGCACCCAAATCTCAGTTGGCACAAAAATAATCAGAACTTGATGAAGGTCAAGACAAAAGACACAATGGCAATAAGATAGAACACCAAGTGAGAAGGGACTTCAACAGCGTTTCCATCAGATGAACCACCATCTGTTGATGGAACCGTTTTAGATCCTGCACCTGCAATTCACCAGTAAAAACATCACCTATGTTACTATGTACATGCATGTGTATACAACTATTTGAACATAATCTTTCTTTCTTTCTGAATTAATTACGTTAAGATCAAAGTGGTTATACCTGATGGAAAGTCTGAAGCAGAAGGTGATATTGACTCTTGAGGTGATTCAGCTGAAGAATCAGAAGGAGAAGCAACTGGAGCAGTGGAAGGAGGTGTTGGTCCATTCCCAGCTAAAAATCAAATCATGAGAACAAACTCAATGCATTATTATTAGCCAATTCATGCTTTCGTTTTACTTATGATAGACTTAATATTGTTACCTTGACACTGGCTAACTGGGGGTGTTTGAACTTTACAAGCAGCAGGGAGAGACAAAGCAAGAGTCTGATTAATGGTAATTCCGAAAGTGGAACCACCACTGAGCAAGGAGCAAAGACACTGTGGTGAAGATTGGACAATGGTTGAGAGCTGTGAGCAACATGGAGTTGATGGGGTTGAAGAACTTCCCATTACGTAGTTCAGGCAAGGGCTCAAGCTAGTCAGTGTACTGCTGCAACCTGATTGAGCAGTAGCATTTTTAGTACATATGGTAGCCACCATAACCGTAACTACACACAACATAAACCCTCTAAAAGCCATTATATTCAGAAACTTCCCACAGATCAGAAATCTGAACTATGAATGTTTGCGTGCTGATATTGATACAGAGGGTAAAAAGGGTCGGAGTTATATGAGTTATATAGAGGAAAAACTAATTCTAAGACATAGACAAGTAAATTAGGTTGCCTACCCTTTCTGATTAAAGACACGTTAAGGCAAAACTTTTTCCTTAAAAGGAAGTGTTTTGTTTAATTAACTTTTTAATTAAATAAATAAATATCTTTTTTTATTATGAGTAGCATATAAATTCATTAGTTAATTTCCAAATTTTTATTGGTTAGAACATATAAATGTTATCTTTTTCTGTAATTTAATTGTTTTATAATTTAAATAAGAATTGCTAGATAACAATGACTCTGACCATTATAATTTGTAGCCCACCGAACCATACCATACTAAAAATCTTTGACAAGATTATTGTTGTAAGGTAGTTGAACGTACTTACTCTCCCTCGTCTTCAAATCTACCTATTTTCCTCTATTCTCGATCATATAACACAAACCAATCTTATATATTTTACTTGTTTCTATGGAACTTTACATATCAGATTCATGACATTAAAACAAAATCCATCTTTATCTCAAAATTCTGATCAAATATAAACAAAAACAACCATTACTTAAAATACCCCTTTATTGACAAGTTGTGCATTTTATCTATATATTGATATGAAAATCGGAATATTGGTAATGTGCATGCAATGGGCCTCCAAATCAAATCGGGTCCACCGTGGGTACAAGAAGGGGCATTTCTTCCTGCGCCGACTTTTGTTTCCTACACTCCCATGAATTATGATATCTCCATTTTATCCTCAATTAAAAATTTATTAAAAACTTTAAAACCCTAATTTCACATTCCCTTCTTCCTTTCTTGTGTCGCCGAATGCCCCTCTTGCGTCACAAATTCTCTTACCCCTCCCTCCCTTGTTCTTTCACTTTTGCTTGTACCTTCTTCAAGTTCTCCATCTCCTTGTCTATAGATGTTTTCTCTTGTTTTTGTTTCTTGTTATGTTTCAGTAACCATGTATCAGACTCCTTAACATACAAAAACATTGTCCCAAGTTAACCAGCCTTTAGGGTTCCATTGTCATGGCACACTGCATGTAATCCTTCGTGGTTAGGATTAATTATTGATAAACCACATACTCAAGAGTGCAACCCTTACAATAAAGACAACTACTTGGATGAAGATGACATGGCATCCCATTCTAGCAGTTAACATGTCCAACAACTGGGATCTCACCTCTCTAGCCTTTCTTAAACCTTTGACATGCAAGAAATGATAATTGCACCAATTACCTCTGTAATTATGTTGTTTCCACTATCGATAAACATTGTACAAGGTTAAATGATCGGATTTTGCTGGAAGAATCATGGGCTTCAGATTCCACGTTTTCGAACAGGTTTCTTTTTTTATAATATTTTGGAATAAACATTTCGAAAGGTGTTGTGATAACATGATTTTATTTTATATGAAATTACTTGAATTCTATTATTGAATATTGAAAAACCAAATAATCTTATGTTCTCATAAACCTAGTGAAGCAAGAAAAATAATATATCAGGTCACTAATTTCACGTAGTAAGCATGGGTTAGTAACTAATTACATCATCAACTGAGTTTTAGCTCCACCTTCTAAACCCGGTCAACAACAAACGTAACTTATTACAAAAAAAAAAAAATAACAACTTCCTAATTAACATAACATCTTGTTTTTGACAGCTTCTTCAAATGTCACTAGATCATCTTTTAACACTGTCATTGCATATATGTTATCATCATCTGGTAGTCCTTCTTTCCTTTCATAATCATCCATCCAAATATGTTCTCTCATATACCTTTTAGCCCTTCCTTCAACTGGAATATCAAGGATTGGAGTATGAGAAAGTTCTATCATAATTACAATTTTGTCACTGTGTTATTTCATATGACGAGTGGATGATAACCAACATAACAAGTCATCGTAAAACTCATTTTTGCACTAGTGTTTGTATATCTTTGATTCATCACTAGATCCAAGAAAAACAAATCTCTTGCTCTCATCATCCAACTTGGTTCCTTGTTAATGTGGTGTATGGACATAAGCTAAGCATCCAAACACTCGAAAATACTTAACAAACAACTTCATTTCACCCATACTTCTTTAGGGGGTTTGTCCAACACTACTGTTGTGGGACTTCTATTGAGAATGTGAACACACCGTCTTGTTGTTTCTAGCCAAAATATTTTTGGAACATGTTTTTGTATGCCATGATTTTTGAAATTTTTTTTGGTGGAAGTAAATTCTCCCCCTCTATCTATCTGCACACAAATAATTCTTTCTCTAACCTCCTTTTTCACCAATTATTTGAAACTTTTAAAGAAAGAAATTTTTTTTGACTTCTCACTTAAAAAATATACTTAAGTTTTATGTAATAAATCATTAATAAAATTTAGGAATTATTTCTTGTTATTGCTTGATGTAGGTTGAATACACCCGCATAAGTCAACATGAATAAGTTGTAACTTCTCTGTTACTTTCCATAGGCTTTTCCTCGACATTGCATTTAAGTGTTTTTTCCCGCTAGGCAATGTGTGCATAAAACTATAGTAGTTGTGACAGAGGGCAACTCGTTCACCATTTGTTTAGAAACCAATGTTTTTAAGTCATCGTAGGTTAAATGTCCTAGCCGATTGTGACATAGTTATTAATCACATTCCACTTCCACATAGAGACATGTTATGTTTGTTGCTACTATATACAGTGGTTGTCAGTACAAACATTATGCTACTGTTCATATTCATTTCCATAATTAGTCCCTTTTAGGATAAACAACACTACATTTCTTGTTTTGAATTATTATAATCAAGCCTTCCTCTTGAAGTTTTTCTACCCTTAAGAGGTTATTCTTGAGTTCAAGAACATAATACACCTAAGAGATTACATGTGTGATACCATTCACAACCATATGAACATTATATTTCCTCATAATAGTAATTCATGCATCATTCCCTAACTTCACTTTGTGACAAAAATTCCTCACCTAGTTGTTAGAACCAATCTTTATGACCACTCATGTGGTTACTACATCCAGAGTCTTGAAACCCCTCATCCGTTTTCTCTTCCTTGACATCTACAGTGCCCATTAATAAAAGTTCACTTTCTTGTCCAATTCTTCTTCTACTTCAACATAATTTGCCTTATTCTCCCACATAACTTATATTGAAAGTGCCCAAGTTTACGACACTTAAACCATTAAACCTCAACTTTGTTCAATGGTTGTATTCCCCTTCCTTTACCTCAAAAAGATAATTTACCTCTTCCTCTTCCCCTGTAATTTGTCACAATTTACAAAGCCTATTCTTTTTCTACAACAAACATCATTAGTTGTTCGTGAACTAGAAGGCTACTTTGAAGTTCATTTATTGTCATGGCTTTCATGTTGTCAGATTCTTCAATAGAGCACATTACATAATTAAAATTTCTTTTCATAGACCACATAATATTATCAATGATGACATTCTCGTGCATGGTTTCAACGCATGCTTTCATTCTTTTAGAAATCTTCAGGGTTCGAGCCCAAATATGAGTTTGTTGATTCTCCCTGCTTTATTTGCAACAATTGTAGTTATGATCATTTAACACGAATTGAGCCCTAAAATTTTGCTTCATTGAGTCCCATATGTTTTTAGATGTTTCATATAATAATATCCAAATTTTCTCTATCAATTGCTTGATAGAGATGATTATTTATCTTCATATGCTTCAGCATTTGTTCCTCCATTAACTTGATTTCCACTTTTGTTGCATTGACTTTATTAGAGACATATGCAATTCCATGCTATACAAAATGCCAATGCTCCTTTTATGTTTGTTTCCTTTAAAAGCATCACTCATAAGATTTACACATTTTTCAAAGGACGCTTTTATCTCATTATATAGCATAATGATGATCTAATGAGTACATAAGTTAGTTTCCTAAATACATAACTCAGTTTGTCCATGCCTTTACAAAGTATGTCTTTTATGGAATGATCCAAGACTCATTAACATATTTATATAATAAATGCCATGAAATACAAGCACGATGAAGGTGATTAACACAATTTGTAAACATTGATTCATGTTCACAATCCATGACATTTTCATATGATTCCATCACGACATCACATGCTTCAATAGAATTGACTAACATTTTGCACTTGACTTGCATATTTTTCTGAATGCGGAAGTGACATAGGAGATGATAACATTGAGGGAATACAATACCAATGACATTCATCAAAGATAGGTCTATGTCACTAACAAAGACTTGTAGATCACCCTTTTATGTCAAAAATAGTCTTCTAAGCCTTTTGAGAGCCCAATTGAAATTATTTTCCCGTTCACTTGATAAGTATGCAAAGGTTGTTGAGAAAGTCAACCCTGTATATGTGATCTCAACTATCTCAAGCAATGACAACCTATTTTTGTTGGTTTTGTATGTGGTATCCATTAACAAAATAACATTAAATGCATTCAACAATTTAATTACATTTATATATGTTTTTTAATATAATTTTAAATACTACGATGGTTCTGTTGTTTCTTTATATCATTTTAGTATTCAATAATCCAAAATTTTATTTGTTTCCACGGGTCTTATTGTGTCAACTATTGTAGATAGGAATAAAGCTTAGTAGTAGGAAGCAAATAGAAGTATGCCTTATATGTCAACAGGGTGGAAGTTCAAAGCATCGAAGATGAGTACATGGAAGCCCAAATGAGGTCACTTTCATGTTCGTCGATGCATCTACTCTAAGGGATGTATTTATCACGTTCTAACATCACCATCAACTACTATAATTCAATTGTCAAACCTCTCAATAAAATTTTGTATGTATATCTTGCATTGTATATTTGCTTAATTGTTGTCACATTATAATAATTATTTTCTTTGAGAGTGAATAGAATATTTGCAAGCTTCATTTGAATTTATCATATGAATAAGCAATGACTGTTCAGTGGGATTTAACCTCCTAGCAAAAGCGTGACCAACTAAACTCTCTTCCAAATCATGGTTATGATATCTGCATATAACCTTCAAAACTCACCCTACTTGATTAGAAATAGGTTTGTCCCTCAATTTAAAAGGACACTCACATTTTCTTGTGTTGTATACACTCGATTGAGCATCAATTTTGTATTTCCTGTACTTTCTCCCCTTTGACATCCTAACAACACAAATGTTTTTCTCCTAAGTTGACCAATACCCCATTTCTTCAATAATAATAATACCTCAAGAAATTACTACAAAAACAATATTAAAACAATTAAAAATAAAAACAAAGTTAAAAATTTGAAAAAATTATATTAAATGAATACCAAATTTCGAAATCCAATAGGAATGTCAATGAGGTTTTAAAATAATTAGGAATTTTAACCGAATTTCGAAATTAAACGATTTTCTTAATCAGGTTTCAAAACATGGTGAGTACCTTAAACGAATTTCGAAGTTTGATGACTTCCTAAAGTATATTTCGAAATTCGGTGACTTTCTTAACATGTTTTCGAAATCTAAATTTCTTAAACGAATTTCGAAATCCATTGACTTCCTTAATAGAATTTCAAAATTCGATGAATTTTTTAACCTAATTTCAAAATTTGGCATATTTTTTAACTGGATTTTGAAATCTGATGATTTTCTTAACTAAATTTTGAAATATGGTGACTACATTAACTTAATTTCAAAACCCATGACTACCTTAGCCGAATTTTAAAATTCGATGATTACCTTAAGCCGATTTCAAAAACCGGTGACTACCTTAACTGAATATCTACTACAAGGAAAATTGATATTAATGATGATTAAAATCTGTCAGTAAATTAAAATTACAACAATTTATTAACGAAAAAAATTTATCAATTAAATTGTCATCGGTAAATTTTACCGACGAAATTTCTGTTTCGTTGATAATTATCGATGAATTTTTCTGTGAGTAAAATTTGTTAGTAATTATCAATAGAAAAATCTTTCGATAAAATTCGGTGATAAATACCATGAACTGGTTTATCTTCTTCCTATCCTCCTTCCTCTTCTTCCTTTAATTTTTCTTTTTGACGAAGTATGCCACCAACAAAGAATCACACGAACAACCAATTTATTTCCAATCAATCAAGGATGTGGTTTATTTTCAAACAACCAATTTATTTGCAAGATTCTCATATCTAAGAGAGAAATATGAAAGAAGGAAAGATGTCGTCGATGCTGGGGATGTTCCTAGTCATACCGTTGTGTCAACATCATATGGGCTTGTTGGAAAAGTTGAAATACGAAGATCGTGGGTTGTAGCGGTGGTGATGGGTTGCAATGGTTGTGGGTTGTAGTGGTGGTGGGTTTTAATGTTGGTGGATGACTAGACTCCATGTTGCAGTGGTTGTAATGGTGGGAGGAGAGTCTCAGAAGACGAAAAACACGAGTCTCTAAGAATATGAATGCATGTATATTTTAACACAGAAACAAAATTTGGGCGAAAAATTTGCTATTTTTTTACCGACAGATTACTAACAAGAAAAGTTCGTCACTAAGACATATTTCACTTACAAACTGAATTTTATCAATGAATTTTTCCATTGGTAATATATAATTCATTTTTTCGACGAATTTCATCAACGGATTTTTCTATTGGTAAAAGATATACATTATTGGTGAATTTTATCGATGAATTTTTTTGTCAGTAAAGAATCTTCTCAGTAAATTTTGTCGTTAACTAAAATTTCAAAACCCACCAGTAAAATTTGTCGGTGATTAAAATTTATCTACAAGTGTAGGTAAAATTTCATTGAAATTTCATAATTTTTTGTGGTGTTTAAAATTTGGTGATTATCTTAATCGGATCTCGAATTTGATGACTATCTTAATTGAATTTCAAAATACATCTATTACCTTAACTAAATTTTGAAATCTGATAAATATCTTAACCGAATTTTAAAATTTGATAATTTATTAAACTACATTTTGAAATTTAGTGACTTTCTAAACTGATTTTTTTTTTTGGATTTTGAAATTTAATAATCTTTTATAATAGATTTTAAAATTACGTGAATTTCTTATAAGAATACATCCAAAATATAATAAAGATATATATGTTAAATTTTAATGAGAAAAAAAAAACTTATACCTAGATGATGAAATGAGGTGGAGAGATATAGGTTAACGAATTAAAGTAAGATGTTTTATATTTCTGATCAAAAGTAAAGCACCATCACACAAGTACAAAAAAAAGAAAGATAAAGTGAGAAAAAGGATGAAGTATGAAAAGTGAACAACTTAGAGGTGTATGTAAATATAAAAATAGTAAATGCAATTTGGAAAGCAAATTACACTGTCATCTAATTTTTTTTCAGGACAATGATATTTTAACCACTTTTTTTTTAACTTTTTTATAACAGGACACGTGTCACTATTTTATTGATGTGTTTGAATTTATTTTAAAAAAATATTTAAAACTGACCAATTACAAACTATCACGTATGTGTTGTCAAAAAGTTATCAAAAAAAATTGTTAAAGAGACTTTTTCCTTTTTTTCATGTATATATTTTTTCTAGAAGACAAAACTGTGAACTTAGAGACATAGGGAGAAGCTTTTGGGAGAAACGCCCCTTTTACTTTTCCGTGGGAGACGCCTGTAAACGTCCTTCTCCGTTTTTTCTAATTATTTTCATGTATTTAAGTTAATGTTTTGAATTTTTTCTATCTTAAAATTTCTATTGATTATGTAGTTTCGTTATAGAAATACTAATTAACAATGTCATTATTTACCTATTAAATACAATTGATATACTAACATGTCTTCAATTCAAAACTGATAACAACATTTTCTGACAAGTTAAATTCTCAAACAAAAATCATACAAAACAATAATTATTTTATGATGTTTTTTAGCAATTAGTACATAAGTGATAATATTCCCAACACATGATTCATTTATAGTTTTAGGGTACGTGTCTACTAACTAGGTCTCTTTCCATCATTGTCGTAGGAAGATAGGAGTATGAAAAAAGCAAAAAAAGTTTGATCTGTTTATGGTTTTGTATATATCGACGTCTTCCCACCTCTTTACTTGGCATCTATTACCTATCTTGCTTGCTAACTAAGAGACACGTACATTAACACATGTCCAACTGCATGCAATTCCTATCCCATTCATTGCTCTTTCCCTTCATATAAACAAACACAATGCACCCTTTCATCTCAAACATTCACTGTGTTCTTCCACACCATGGCCATCAAAATCAATCTTTCTTTACCTATCTCTCTCTTCTTCCTATTAGCCTTGTTCTCAACCCTAGCCTTCGCCAAGAAAGAAACCGAGGTAGCAGCAGACCCTGAGCTTAAAACATGCAAACACCAGTGCCTACAGCAGCTGCAATACACTGAAGCTGAGAAGCAGATGTGTCTTCAAAGTTGTGACATGTACCATGGTCTCAAGCATGAGTACGAGAAACAAATAGAAGAGAAAATTCGTAAGAAGAAAAAGCATGAAGGTACCCCTCAAGAGCACGACGAAGAGGAGGAAAGCGGTGAAAAGGAAGAAGAAGTAGAGGAAGGAGGGGAAGAGGAAGAGGAATATCCCTACATTTTTGAAGAAGATTGGGATTTTGACACCAAGGTTGAAACAGATGATGGAAGAATTCGAGTTCTGAAGAAGTTCACTGAGAAATCCAAGCTTCTTAAAGGCATTGAGAATATCCGTTTAGCCATTCTAGAAGCTAGAGCGCACGCGTTCGTCGCTCCACGCCACTTTGATTCTGATGTTGTTTTGTTCAACATAAAGGGTATATATACATTTAGACAACTACATGTATACTTTTTTAATTTCAGTTCTTTATTATTAATTGTGTTTTGTCCTTCTCTGTTGCTTAAAGTGGTGGATACTGTACAATTTCTGAAATTTCCCACTTTCATTTCTTGTTTTGGTATCTGGTAGGGCGAGCCGTACTTGGGTGGGTGAAGGAAAGTGAAACAGAAAAGTTCGTGCTTGAATCTGGAGACATGTTACCGATACCAGCAGGCACCCAAGTATACATCGTTAACAGAGATGAGAATGAGAAGCTCTTCCTTGCCATGCTCCATATACCTATTTCCACTCCTGGAAAATTTGAGGTTACTGCTTCTCAGCACATGCATTATCATCATGGATAATTGATAAATGAATTTTTTCACCCTGATTAGCTTATATAAGCTGATCTAAGGATATTGTGGTGTAGGAATTTTTCGGGCCTGGAGGACGAGACCCAGAATCGGTTCTATCAGCATTCGGCTGGAATGTGCTCCAAGCTGCTCTCCAAGTAGACCCTACTAGCTATATATATNNTATATAT
>NC_028358.1:25916666-25966895 GCF_000741045.1 Vigna radiata var. radiata | reverse complement strand
TTATACTATATATTAAGAATAATTGTTGGTGGTTGAGTTTGGTTTGGGAAATATCTGCTAAAATGAGAAATTGATTACAGAGCCCAAAAGGAGAGTTAGAGAAGCTTTTTGACCAACAGAATGGGGGAAGTATTTTCCAAATAAGCAGAGAACAGGTGCAGGAGTTGGCCCCCAAGAAAACCTACTGGTGGCCCTTTAGTGGCCCCTCCACGGCTGAATTCAATCTTTTCACCATGTCTCCCACTTTCTCCAACCGTTATGGTACTTTAACTGAAGCTGCTCCTTCTGATTCCAGGAGTCTCCTTCAAAAACACAATATCATGCTTTCCTTTACCAACATCACCAAGGTCTAATACCAACTCAACTTCCTTTATTCTTTATATCTCATTAATTACCTAATCTATGACAACTTTGACAATAGTTATCTTGGACTGATACACATAATGAAGTTATTGGCATTGATTTCTTCTTGTGTAGGAATCAATGAGTACTATTCTGTACAACTCACATGCAACGAAGATAGCAGTGGTGATCAGTGGTAAAGGGGGTCTTCAAATAGTATGTCCCCACATCACATCAAGGTCACACGGAAAGCATGAAAAGAGTAGCCCCTCATACCATAGGATCAGTGCCGAGTTGAAGCCAGGAATGGTGTTTGTTGTTCCTCCCGGTCACCCCTTCGTGACATTCTCTTCCAGGAAAGAGAATCTCCAGATTTTGTCGTTCGAGATCAATGCTCAAGACAACAAGAAGTTTACATTTGCTGGTATATATGCATATAGCGTATAAATCATTAATTAATTATACTATGCATGCATGTTGGTTTTTACTCTGTTGTAAAGTTTAAGGTAATTATTGTGTGTAACAGGGAAGGACAACATTGTGAGTTCTATGGACGACCTTGCTAAGGAGCTGGGATTTAACCATCCTTCGAAAATTGTGAACAGAATTTTCGACAGAAAGGAGAGTTTGTTTTTTCCTTTTAAGCTGCCACACGAGGGGCGTGATGGTCGTGCTGATGCATGAGTGCGTGAGAGCTTTAAAAGAAGCAAGAAAAGGAAAAGGAGTGATGGTAGTGGTGATGCATGAGTGTTTTCTGGTATGTATGTTTTTTATGTTGATAATGATGTAAGGTATGTAAGGTAGGAGATGGAGTGTGTGAAAATGCAGGCCCATCCATCCAAATGGAATAAAAAGGCCACTAGTTTCTTTCTTCCAAGGTGGTGGCAGAATAATAAATCTTTGTTTTCGAGAAGATGAAAGCTAATTGTTGGGAGGAAATTCTTTAAAATAAAAACTAAAAAGAATCGATAATGAATTAATCAAGCCCTAATGGGTGTTTGATAATGTTGACATTTTATTCCTGAGCACAACTATTTATTATAATATCGAAATTTAATCTTTCTATATAATATTTGAATTTACTTTTTTGTTTTCAAAATGTATAGAGATGTAGAGTTTAAGACTCCGAAAGACTTAAAGTAAAATATATATATATATATATATATATATATATATATATATATATATATAAAATTAATGTAACTTGATTTGCATAAATATAATAAAAAACATTCTATGAAAATAATATATACAGTATCAATATATACTTTAAACAAATTTATATATTATTGATTAGATAACTAAAAAAAAAGTCTAATTTTACCTTTCGTTACTGGGTTTTAATCCCCTAGATAAGTTTCTTGCGGTTACAAAAGCAATTGCAAAAACAATTGGGAGAAACAGTGTCACGATTATCGACGGTTTGAAAATAATTTTTTTAAAAAATTATATATTTACAACTAACATTCGATCCATTTTTATGTAATATGATTTCATTTAATCAATTTATAATTCATATAACAGATTCAATTGAAGAATCAAAATAAAATTCATTATAATAAGATTTAATACATTATTTTAAATTGTATAATAAGATTTAATACATTATTTGTACATATATATCTTAAAAAATCATAATAAGATTTAATACATTATATTGTGTAATAAGATTTAATACATTATTTATACATAGAATTGTATATCTTAAAAAATCATTTAATACATTATTTGTACATTAACTATATGTCTTAAAAAATCATTTAATACATTACTTATACATAATAGCTAATTATATCACTAATATCCTTATAGAGAAAATATAACACTAGCATGTGCTTTTCATATAAAACTGCACAAAATCCTCACATCTTTTTCATTTTCTGAGATCCTAAACTTACTCTCTCTTTATATAAACACTGAACAGGAAAGGAAACTGCATCGACATCCCTTTGATGCACAAAGAACGTAGCCTTAAAATCCTCATCCACCCAAACGGTGAGAAGGAAATTTTACCTAAACTACGCAACTATGTTAGTGGGATGAGCATAGAGCCTCCTCAGGATCTTGGTTGCAACTAGAATGTTTTCCCTACCGTTTGATTCAGGTTCTTTATTATATATAGAGGGCTTCCACTTCATTGCATGTGCAACACAAGCTAAGGCATCATATAACTCTTTGTAGCTTTTGTACATTGTGAGGTCCACCTTGCGAAGATAAGGAGCTCCGTCCATGGAAACTTTGACAAATGCCCCAGAAGCAGTGCTGCTTGTTGTCTTCTCAGCTCCATCCTCACTGGTGGCCAACCAACCATTTGAGCCCCGAAAAACACACACACACATATTATTCCAAATCCTATCGATGTTACATGGAAAAGTTTTATACCTTATGCAAACTCTATATTCCAACATGCAATGAAGTTTAAGAAAAATATGTAATTAGCAGAAAGCACCGAGAAGGTTGGTTTGGAAACATTGTAACTATTAGTTGTTATTAGTAAAGTGAAAAATCAGGTTATATGGAACCAAGCAAGATGTATTCTTGACGCATACGATGAAGAAAGAAAAGATTTGAGAACAGAAGCATAAAAAAAAAAAAAAAAAAAAAAAAAAAAAAAAAACTTTAGCTACAAAAGCGAAGGGGGAAAATCGCTTGCTTAGTGAAACAATAACAAAAAAAAACAGTCCCGAAATACTAGGATATATAGCAATGACCAAATAGAAACTAAGAATGAATTAAAATAAACTCTGGAATGGATAGTTTTATTGCTACCAAAATATGACAGAGGTCTGATATGGGTATTTCATAATGAACAAAAAGAAACTGAATAATATAGTGAAAGGTATTCAGCCAACAGTGGAAGCATTCTAGTAGTCATCTCACAATGGTAATAACCTGGTTCATGGTTCATTCAGAGAAGAAGAATTTCAGAAGGAGAGATTGTACTGTAAGAAGANTGGGAATAACAGAATTGGTCANAGAGAACATACNACACGCATAGCGCCCTCAGAGCACGTAATCCTTCATAAATAGATTCTCTCTCTTACGCCTCATGCTTTTCCTGCTCCCTTTTCCTTGTGGATCACCTGCCATGTGATTTTTTGGTATAACAGAATTGTCCCTCACATCCAACTCAGCATTTGTTTGACTTTCATTTTTCTCACCCGTTACAATACTCCTCCCATTGAAAACAACCTTGTCCTCAAGGTTGAATTCTAGAAAAGACTGTTGGATCTCAGCTACATCCTCCCAAGTGGCATCAGTGGTATCTAAGGAATCCCATTGAATTAAAATTTGAGGAATCGATTGAGACTGTCGTATAATGGTTCTAGATTCCAAAACTTTCAAAGGATGGACAATTGGACCAATATCAGTGGTAGTCAAAGGCAAAGGTAAATAAGTTTGTGAAGGACTACCCTTAAAAGCCTTAAGAAAGGAGACATGGAACACTGGGTGAATTTTTTCCACCACTTCAAACGGACCAAAATACCACATACATAATTTCTAATTTTTCCTTAAGGCAACAAAATGTTGTCTATAAGGTTGTAGTTTGACTAAGACTAATTCCCCTACTGCAAAGTGTATATCCCTTCTTCTTTTATCAGCTTGTTGTTTCATGTACTGCTGAGCCTTAAGTAGATTTGTTTTCAATAGCTGCAGGAGTGTATCACGAGTTTGGAGCATATCTTGTACAGAAACAGGATCTGTAGAAGCAATTTCATACCTTATAACAGTAGGAGGGTCTCTCCCATATAAAGCCTTGAAAGGGGACATGCCAATACTCTGGTGTAAGGAAGAATTGTACCAAAATAGAGCCCAAGGAAGCATATAATACTATCCTTTTGGATTTTCAAAAGTGAAACATCGAAGATACATTTCTAATGTTTTATTCAAAACCTCGGTCTGTCCATCTGACTGTGGATGGTATGAAGAACTCATAGCAAGTGTAGTACCTTAGCCTTGAAAAGATGTTGCCAAAATGAACTAATGAAAACTCCGTCCCTGTCAGAGACTATGGAACGAGGGATACCATACAGCTTAACTATGTTGTTAATAAAAACTTCAGCAACTGTCTTACTAGTATATTGTGCCTTAAGTGGAATGAAATGACCAAACTTGGAAAGTTTGTCAACTACTACCATTATTGTGGAGAACCCATGTGACAAAGGCAAGCAAGTAACGAAATCCATTGCTATGTCATCCCACACATGTAATGGAATTGGCAAGGGCTGTAATAACCCCGCAGGTAAAGCTTGCTTCACTTTAGCTTGTTGGCAAATTTGGCATTCCCGAACAAATTTTCTAATCCGTTGTTGCATGGCAGGCCAAAAAAATTGGGAAGAAATTCGAGCAATGGTTTTGGCAACTCCAGCATGTCCTCCGATCTTGGAAGAATGAAATTCCAAGAGCACCTGATTGATAATATCATCATCCTCTGGCAGCATGATACGACCCTTCCAAAGCAATAACCCATCCTTGATTAAATATTCTGGAGATTGCAACTTATCAGTCAAACACTGATCATATAAATCCTTCAACCGTTTATCCTTTTGAGATACTACAACCACCTTTTTTAGCCATTGATTAGTTGGCTCTGACCATGCCATCATAATACTTCTAGATAATGCATCGGCTGGGACATTCTCTTTTCCCGATTTATATTGGATTGTGAAATAAAAACCCAAAAACTTTGGTAACCATTGTTGCTGTTCCGGAGTCTGCAAACGTTGCTCTACTAACTCCTTTAAGCTCTTTTGATCTGCTTTAATAATAAACTTATGGCCCAACAGGTAGTGTCGAAATTTGGCCAAGGCCTCGGTGATCGCGTAAAATTCCCGAGTATATGCAGACTGCTTTTGCATTCTCGTAGACAATTTCTTAGAGAAATAAGCAATGGGATGATTACCTTGACTTAAAACTGCTCCTACCCCAAACCAGAAGCATCTGTTTCAAGAACAAAAGGAGCCGAAAAATTTGGTAGTGCCAAGACCGGTGTTGTAGTGAGTGCTTCCTTCAATTGGATAAAGGCCATGGTTGCTGCTTCAGTCCATTTAAAGGCATTTTTCTTCAACAATTTTGTTAGTGGAGCAGCAATTTGGGCATACCCTTTAACAAATCGTCGGTAATACCCTGTGAGACCAAGGAACCCACGCAATTGTTTCAAGTTACTGGGTCGTGGCCACAATTTGACAGCCTCCACCTTTTTATCATCCATGGCAACCCCAGATCCAGAAATGGTTTGACCAAGATAATCAATTTCTTCAACTCCAAATGAACATTTGGAAAACCTTGCGTACAACTAATGCTGTTGTAAAATCTTCAAAACCACTTCTAAATGATACACATGATCCTTGAATGAAGAACTATATACAAGGATATCATCGAAAAAAACAAGAACAAATTTTCTCAATAATCCTTGAAAAATATGATTCATAAGACTTTGAAAAGTGGCTGGAGCATTTGTTAATCCAAATGGCATGACAAGCCATTCGAAATGTCCATGATGCGTACGAAAACCAATTTTGTAATGATCCTGCGGGTTCAACAAGATTTGATGATACCCTGATCTCAAATCAAACTTAGAAAAAATCGTGGCACCAAAAAGTTCATCAATCAGCTCATCCACAGTTGGTATTGGAAAATTGTCCTTTATAGTATTTGCATTCAATGCTCTATAATCAGTGCAAACTCGCCAAGAACCATATTTCTTTTTCACAAGTATAATTGGTGAAGAAAAAGGGCTTTCAATCTCAGTAACAAGCCTTTCAATCTCTTCTTTTTTACTATGAGGATAGCGATATGGTTTCACCTTCACCGGAGTTGATCCTTCGATTAATGGAATAGAATGGTCATGTGCATGCGGAGGAGGCAAATTGGAAGGTGTATGGAACACAGAAGCATAGGTGCGCAATAGTAAGACAATTTTAGGGTCTATATTAGGTGGTAACTCTGTCAAAGGCAAAGATTGCACATTAGTATCCACCATTTGCATGCTATAAACCTCGGCAAAGGAATTTGTGTGGACCATCCTGCGAATATGATGCAATTGAGCCTGCAGGGGAACATTATCAACATCTCCTTGTAATGTTACAAATTTACCTTAATACAAAAATTTTAAATTCAAGGATTCATAATCGGCTACATGGGGACCTAAGGTTTTCAGCCAATTAGCTCCCAGAATCAAATCAGCCCCTAAAATTGGAAGTAAATAGACAGGTATGTGAAACAAATGCCCTTGAGCATGGAGGGCCAATTTCTGAATGAAACCCTCGGCTGCCATATAATTTCCATTGCCGACCATGACTTTGAACATGGGTGCTGGTTCGACCGGAAGCTTCAAGAATTTTGCCAGGCGGGGATGCAAAAAATTATTTGAACTCCCTCCATCCACCAAAACCGTGATAGGTAGCTTATCAATGTAAGCTAATAATCGAATTGTACCCACCCCCACTCCACCTTTAAGAGCATTCAGAGATAAATGATGGTTGTCAACCCCAATATCTTCATTAACAACCTGCTGATCAATATCTGGTGGCGGCTCATAATCAGGATCCAACGAGTCATCCTCCAAATTCAAAAACAAATACTGTCTATTTGGACACTTGTGATTAAAAGTAAATTTGTCATCACAAAAATAACATAATCCCTTTTCTCTGCGAAGTTGCATTTCCGTTGGACTGATTCTTTTGACATTACTATTGTTCAAAGGTGGAATTGTAGGTTTTGGTAATAATGGTGGAAGAGATGGTTTAACCCCAGGTTTGAGCGGTTGTTGTGAAGTATGCAAACTCGTTGAAGACAATGGAGAATATCGTCTAACAGGCACATGATTAAATTTAACCGTGGGCGAGTATCGTTCCTCATATAACTTTGCCAAAGCTACTGCTCGTAACAAAGAAGTAGGAGTTTGAACCACCACATCACGTCTAATCTCAGCATTTAACCCACTCAAGAAATAATTTAATAACGCTTCATCAGATAACCCCACAGATCTATTTGCCAACGACATAAACTTCAGGTAATAATCAGAAACGATGCTAGTTTGGCTTAATTTAAAAAGCTTTGCCATTGGACAATCAAAAGGAGAGGGTCCAAACTGAGATTCCAAAGCATGCGTCAATTTTGTCCATGTTTGACCGCAGATAGCCTTTGAAGCATTTGAAACCAAGGCACTACATCTTTTTCGAAATGCATCGCAGCAATATCTACTATCTCCGCATCCGGCGTGTGGTGATAGTTAAAGAACTTTTCTGCCTTAAAAATCCACACTAACACCGATGATTGGCCATCGAAATGGGGAAAGCCCAAGGATATGTCCTTAGCCAGTAATGCAACATGCAACGGATTTGCTCCCGAAGTGACACCATGAAACTGAGATTGCAATTTCACGATTAACTCTAAAGATTGTTGAAGTTGATCCATACGAGCTTGCGCATCAGCCTGAACTTGTTGAGTATGAGCCCGTTGTTCCCGGTCACGAATTTCAAGAAGATCCATGAGTTTGCGAAGTTCATCGGAATGACTATGTACTTTTGCTTGAGATCCTTCAAACGGGTGTTCTCAGCCATGACGTCAATGAAAGCACCAATGAAACGGTAACCAAAAAAAACAACCCCGAAATACTAGGATATATAGCAATGACCAAATAGGAACTAAGAATGAATTAAAATAAACTCTAGAATGGATAGTTTTATTGCAACCAAAATATGACAGAGGTCTGATATGGGTATTTCATAATGAACAAAAAGAAACTGAATAATATAGTGAAAGGTATTCAGCCAACAGTGGAAGCATTCCAATAGTAATAACCTGGTTCATTCAGAGAAGAAGAATTTCAGAAGGAGAGATTGTACTGTAAGAAGANTGGGAATAACAGAATTGGTCANAGAGAACATACNACACGCATAGCGCCCTCAGAGCACGTAATCCTTCATAAATAGATTCTCTCTCTTACGCCTCATGCTTTTCCTGCTCCCTTTTCCTTGTGGATCACCTGCCATGTGATTNTNTGGTATAACAGAATTGTCCCCCACATCCAGCTCAACATTTGTTTGACTTTCATTTTTCTCACCCGTTACACTTAGTCGGTTGTTTGGTAGGATCCTTAAGGAGGGTCTTCTCCTCTGAGGCATTCTTCAAATTGTCGTTGAGATCTTCCTTGGCCTGTAGATTGATCTTCAGATCAACTATCTCAAAGAATCCTCTCTTCCCAGTAGGCCTTGGTGCAAGTTCAGAAAATCTTCACCAGAATTGGGTTACTCTAATGTGAGAGTCAATGAAAGGTGAAAGAACGACTGAAGTGAAAAATTGACATGCAATAGTTCATGTGAACAGTTGAAGCACCATTTGAAGCCACACAACTAGTCTCCTTTGTAGACCCTTTTGGCAAACAGTCAACATTCTTTATATTGGGAATATTTCTTTGAAGATTGAAGATTAAAATTCCACGCATATATAGGTCTGGACTTTCTATCCTTAATTCGAAACGTGTTACAATCACTCATTTCCTATCACAAGCTATCTCTTGGCTGTGGCTACAAGCTGATACAAGATTAATAGATTTTGGATCAAACCACTATGTTCCCGAGTTATAAAACTAGTTGTTGTTTATATTAGAACTCAGGATGTATACTGATATGATAAAAAATAACAGAGGGTACTTCTTTATTTGATAATGAAAGATAACTTATATAAGCCTTACAACTGAAAAGTTAAAGTGTTCATGCTGCACAACAGATAAATAAGAGGAGTAACTAAACACTCCTAATATCTAGTTATTAAAAGACTAGTTCACCCTATAAAGTAGGGATCTTTTACGGACACGTAATTTATACAACAAAATTAAACTTAATATTAACATTCCCTCCCTTAAGCTATAATAGTTATATTTAGCTTATATCAGTAACTTTTGTGATCCCAAGAATGTGTCAGATTCTTTCAAATTGATCAAGCTTTAATGCCTTCGTCATTATGTCTGCTACTTGCTTATCAAAGGAGCAATAGATCAAGCGAACTATGTGGTCATGTACTAATAATTTAAGAAAGTGAAATCTCACTGCAATATGTTTACTTCTTCCATGAAAGACAGGATTCTTGGATAATTGAATGGTGGAACTGTTGTCACATAGGATTTTTGTTGCTTCTTTTTCTTTTGACCCAAGATGCTCTAAGATTCGTTGAATCCAAATGCATTGACAAGCGCAAAATGTTGCAGCAATGTATTCAGTCTCGGTAGTAGATAAGCTTACCATAGGTTTTTTCTTATGCCCATGAGAGAGCTCCATTTCTGATTAAAAATACTGAACCGAAAGTACTTCTTTTATCATCTAAGTCTCCAGCATAGTTACTGTCACTATAAGCTGTCAGACCATTATATGTTCCTTTTTGATAACATATGCCATATTCAATAATACCTTTGATATATCATAGGAGCCTTTCTACTGGAGCCCAATGTGACTCCTTTAGGTTTTCCATGTAATGAATGATTAAGCTTACTCCAAACATTAAGTCTGGTCGGGTAATTGTTAAATACATGAGGCTTCTGACTGCTTGTTGGAATTTTGTGGCATGCACTATAGTACCTTGATCATCTTTAGACAGTATTGTACCTGGTACGATGGGGTTACATATATGATTACTTTTGGTCATGTTGAATCATTCTAGCACTTCACGAGCATATTGTCTTTGACAGATAAAAAATCCTGTGTTACTTTGTATAACTTCAATGCCAAGGAAATGTCTCATTTTACCCAAATCAGTCATATTAAACTCTCTCTTCGTTGAGTTTTTAAATTCATCACACAAACGGTTACTATTTCCAGTGAAGATCAGATCATCAACATAGAGACTAATAATGAGAATAGTACCTTTAGTTCTTTTCATGAAGAGGGTGTGTTCAGTGGAGCATATTTCAAATTTCTCTTTTGCAAAATAAGCTTGAATCTTGCTATACCAAGCTCTTGGAGCCTGTTTGAGGCCACACAATGATTTTTTTAGTACGTAGATTTGATTTGCACTACCTTTTTGGATGAAGCCTGATGGTTGTTGGACAAAAACTTCTTCGTGAAGTTCTCCATGTAAGAATGCACTTTTTACATCAAGCTGAAACACATCCCATGTATTTTGAGCAGCCAATGCTAGTAGTATTCTCACAATGTCAAGTCTAGCAACAAGAGCAAATACTTTTGTATAATCAACTCCATACCTTTGAGCATAACCTTTGGCCACTAGTCTAGCTTTGTACTTCTCTACGTGACCATTTTCATTGAATTTGGTCTTAAAGATCCATTTAACACCAATAGGTATGACCCCTTCTGAAGGATCTACCAATTCCCACGTATGATTCTTTTCGATTTCTTTCATTTCTGCATTCATAGCTTCCCTCCATTGTGGACTTTTACAAGCCTTTTCATAGGATTGAGGATCTTTAGAGTTTGTAATCATCATTGCTCGTAAATTTGCTTCATCTAACGAGAGATGAGTTTCATAATCAACCATCCATACAGGTTGCCTTCGCATTCTTGTGGTTCTTCCTTCAATTGGGGGAATCATCTTGTTCAGAATTTGAGGCTGATTCGGGTTCGGGGTTCCAACATTTCTAGGTTATCAACATTATTGGATGTTATTTCGTTTGATGGAGACTCTATATTCCCATTGTCGGTGGCTGCTTCATTGTCCTAGTCAAGAGTTATGCTTTTCTATACATTTTCATTCCAATTCCAGCTTTTGTCCTCTTCGAACATCACATCCCTACTCACAATTACTTTTTTTGTAACAGGATCAAACAATTTGTAGGCTTTAGATTCGTTACTTACTCTCAATAGGATGCACGGTTGGCTTTTGTTATCAAGTTTGTTGCGTTTTTTATCTAGAACATGAACGTGAGCGATGCACCCAAAGGTTTGAAAATAATCAACTCGAGGTTTGAAGTTGCTCCACATCTCTTCCGGAGTTTGTTGATTAATGGCGGAAGTGGGACTTCTGTTCTGAACATGTACACACTATCGCACTACTTCAAGCCAAAAGGGTTTGTGCACCTGTTTGTCCTGTAAAATAGTACGAACAACATTCATGATAGTGCAATTTTTGTGTTCTGCAACTCCGTTCTGTTGAGGGGTGTAGACTGTCGTCAATTGCCTTGTAATGCCTTGTTGAATACAAAATTCTGCAAATTCTTTGGACGTGAATTCACCACCTCGGTCTGTTCTAAGATAGGTGATGTAAACTCCTGCTTCCTTCTTAACATAGGCTTTGAATCTTTTGAAAGTAACGAAGGTCTCAGACTTTTCATGTAAAAAATAAATCCAAGCTTTACGTGAGTAATCATCGATAAAACTTAGAATGTACCGTTTGTTGCTTTGCGAGGCTGGTGAAATAGGACTGCAAATGTCAGCGTGAATCAACTGAAGCTTTGTCGAAGCTCTCCATGAAATTTGCTTTGGTATAAGATCTCTATGTTGTTTACCAATAATACAAGCAGTGCAAATTGTTCGAGGATGTTTTATTGGTGGTAACCCAATCACCATTTTCTTCTTTCCAAGAGTGCTTAATCTGTGAAAATGAAGATGCCCAAAACGTTTATGCTATAGATGCATTTCCCTTTCTGAGTCGTCCTCAACTTGGAGACACCTAGAGTGTTGAGGAGGCATTGAGGCTGAGAGATGGAACATTCTATTACCCTTCATGTTGGTGTGAAGAATCAGGCCTCGCTTGGGATGAAAAATTTTACACGTATCATTTTGAATTAGGATAACTAATAACCCTTTCTCCTAAAGTTGCCCTAGACTTAAGAGATTTGTCTTAAGCTCAGGAACATAATAAACATATGAAATAGTGTGAAAGGTGCCATCAATTTGAACACGGATGGTTCCTTTTACAACGACAACCATTTTTATTGTTGTTCCCAAGTTTGACTGTCCTCCTGAAGTCTTCTTCCTTTACTTCTATGAACCAGAGTTTATTTTCGGTCATATGGTTGCTACAGCCTGAGTCTAGAAACCAGTCTTCCATATGAGCAGATTGGGTTACCTCCTCATATGCCATTAGTAGGAGTTCTTCTTCAGCTTTTGTTTCTTCTTCACATGTTGCGTAATGAGCTTTCTTTGCCATCTCAGGATACTCGTATTGAAAATGACGTAGCCTATGACATTGAAAGCATTCAATGAGCGCTCCATTTAACGATTGTCTCCCGCGACCTCTCCCACGGTCGCATCCACTTCTGCCTTGTCCTCGGCCAGCTCTAAATTTGACAACATGAGTGACTTTTAACACTTGATCTTCTTGTTGAAGATTTTTCATTCTTTGTTAATGAATGAGTAACTTCCATGAAGTTCATCAATACTCAAAGTTCTCAAATCGTTAGAATCCTCAATCGAACACACCATATAATTAAATTTCGAGGTTAGTGAACGCAATACTTTGCTAACCACTGTGCTAGAGTCTATCTTCTCACCATTGGATTTCATCTTGTTGACGATACTGAGTATGCGTCCCAGGTAGCTATCTACCGTCTCACCATCTTTCATGCCTAATAACTCGAACTCGTGCCGCATGCTTGGAGTTGGGCGTGTTTTACTCTCGTCGACGATCCCTGATACTTCTGTTGCATGGACGTTCAAAAGGAGAATTTGTAGATGATAGATCTAGGCAGACACATGTTAGTTTTTACAAGTTGTATTACATTCCACACTTTAATTATTTACTATATTAACGCAAACATTTATTATTTGAATAGGAAGAATTTCAAAGCAAATTTTCTCAAGCAATATCTGAGAGTGCATCCATTGGTGTATCAGAATCTAGTCCCCTAGATCCTATTGAGGAGGAAAAAGTAAGGAATAGATGTTGGTTACAAGCAACAAATGGAAGGTATAAGGGATGGGTTTATAGGATTGGACATGTGGATTCTTAAGATGATTTTGTCGATAGTTACTTATAATAGACATAAGCATCTTCTAGTCAACAAGTTAATGTAGAGGAGTTTAATCAACTACACACCAAACTAGCACATAGTGAGTCACGACTAGCAAATAGTGAGTCGTGACTAGCTAATAGTGAGGAACAAATTCGATAGATCATTTCACAATTCCAAACCAGATGTGACACGTTACAAAATTTTATTAGTGCAATAATGCAATATCTTCCACCTTCGACAGCAACGACTGCACAAAATATCTTTCCAATGCCAAATATTGACCAATAAAATCAATTGTATCACATTAATCAAGACCAACAACAAGATCAACCTCAAGATCAAAAAAATCCTTATAAGGATTATTAGTATTAGGACTTTCAGATATTCCATATTAGTATTAAGTAGTTAGTTATCCTATATTATTAACACTTTATACATTTGTAATTAAACATGTTTGAATTTTATAAATTATTATATGTGAAGACTATTATTGGATGAATATATGTAGACTATTATTCAATATTTTACGGGTGTTGTCTGAATTATATGATTGAATTGTTTTTATAGACATTGTGTGGTCTTTGTAATAAGTATGTGTATTCAATTTGTCAACTCAATTATATACGGATAAATTCATAGGTAAAATTATTTATGATTACTTCATATAAATTTTTGTCCGTAAATAGTCTATAAATAATGTAATTTTACATACAAATTTTTAGTGTCACATACAAATTTTGACAATAGAAAATTGATTTTTTTTTATAATAAGACTCCACATGTAATAATAAGTTATTATAGAAAGATTTTTTTTCACTAGTGTAAAATTGTGTAACATTGATCTATGAGAAGAATTAGTATTAAATAAAGTTATGCATGTCGTCATTAAATTCTGGTTTTCATGTCGTCATTAATTTTTTTTTTTTTTTTTAACATTGTAAGAGGTAAGTAGAGAAGGAATTAATTGTACAAGCACCACCAAATGGTTGGCTTGAAGATTAGAAAAGTAGCTAGCTAAGATATCTTTGAAAAAGAAAAAAGCGATTTCTATACCAAAACCCTTATCATGGTATAAGTGAAGTGGATAAGTTGTATACAAAAACATATTTTGTCTAAGCGTGATCTTAGTTCAACTACATATAGACCAATTAAATTTATATTTTTAATAATGTATAATGTTTTAAAATATAAAATAAGAAATTTAGATATAGGTAACTATAAATCAATAGAAACTATTAAGTTATGTGTTTTATAAGATAAAAAAAAAAAAAAAACATTGAAGATGATAGTTTAATGTTTTTTGTTCCAACAAAATAAGCAGTTTTTTTTTGGTTTTTATAAAAAGAAAACTTCTTTTGTTTTTCATTGTATAAAATTAAAATAATTTTTTTTATTGATATAAAATGTATGAATTTTATTTGCCTTTAATAATTCTCTTAATTTTAATCTCTCTAATGTTTTAAATAATTAATTTTAGTTATTAATATCTATTGCAATATAAATAAATAGTATTTATTTTATAAATTTTAATAATACTTTTAAGTGAAGCAAGTATGATTTACAACACTAATATTATTTAACATTTTCTTCAACATATAAATAATTAAGTGGTGTTATGATAAAAGTAGTATTAAAGAAACACCCAAGAGCCTGTTATAACAACATTTTTATATTTTAGTATATATATATTTTAAAATTATTGTTAATATAGTGCATATGTGGGTAACATGGTGTTATTTCTTGTTATTTTAAGCTTGTGTGACAATAAATAGCAAATGAAAAGGTTTCAAGTCCCATTCAGTAAATTAAACTGTCAAAATAGTGTTGTTTCTACCTAAATTTTACATAATGACTATTTTAGAAAAACAGTATGGAGGTGGAGTGGAGGGGAGGTCATTAAGATTTTTATTATTTTTTCTATTAAGAGCTATTTTAGACAATTGACATATGACAAGGAGGTGCAGGAAAAAAACACCAGGGTGCAGGAAGTAGCTCTCCATTTATGGATACAAAAAGAATTAACAGACTATGATTTTTCTTGTCTTAATTGTTTATTGTGCCTCTTTATTTAAGTGGAATGGAAAAGTAACCTTCCAAAATTTTAAAAATATATTTTACGATGATTTTTTATTTTTAAATTATAGTGTAGATTTGAGATTGTTAATCTTTTTTTAACATATATTTTGGATGTATTTTCTAAAAATTAAAAATTAAAATTTTAGCTTAAGTTTTCAGAAGGAACATTTCATACACATAGCCACCTCTCTCTTCTCTGCAGTGCTTAATTTTGTATTTGAAGAATGAGTGAATTTCCTGAAACATATTGCACTAATCTTTCATAATTTTTGTGCAGAAATAAGGATAATTATTAGTATCCTTATTGCATGGTTATCCTAAAAATGATTTGGTGCCTAAATTGGCTAGTTAACAATGTTAGAGTTTGCGAGGGTGTAAGATGATAGTGATGTGATGAAGCAATTGCATGGTTTTCTGTAGCAGTGAGTGGGTGGCTTGAAGCACAGATTACCATAGATGATGACAGCAATGACAGTTTATTTGTATCATCTCCATCACCATTAACTTCTTCAAAGCTAAGCCCTATCCTATAAGTACTACCACATAACCTACCTCCCCTTTTAGGTTACTTCTTATTCTCTCTCTCCATAACTGTTTCTTTGACTATCCTCATCTTTAGTAATTTTCAAATTCTAACTCTCTCATTATTCAATTTCCACCATTTATCATTTTTCTCTGTTAATTACAATTCAATTTTTCTTTAATTCCACACTGTAAACCACTGCAAATACCTTATTTTACTTTGTGTTAGAATATGCTCTATACATATTTCAAAAATTATACTTTTACATGTGTCAACATCTTATTGTAGTTTGTTGTTTTTGTTTTAATTTTATAAATTATAAATAGTGTGCAGTAGTGTTCTTTGCATTTTTTTGTTGTAATTTTTTTCTTTCTTTTTTTAATAACGAATAGGTATATTTATTCTTCTCTCATCTTCTATACTACCAATGTAAGTGTGTAAATACAGATTGATTTTGTGTATGATTGTGCATGAGTTTTTAATGCATGATTTGGAGAAATGAATCCATAGACCACAGATATGAAAACAAGAGATTCATAGAGAGACCCACTTGCAGAGAGATGAAATAATGGATGACGTACGTTCTTTAAAACTCACATCACAGGAGAGTATCGTGATTTTGAATGCTGAGTATGAAGATCGAAAAGGGACAAAAGCAAACAAATAAAGGACTTTGCTCCATAATAACAACAGTACTTACTGAACAGAGTAACTCAGAATGGAAAAAACTTGCACGGAGGAAAACACGAGGTTCAGCTCCATGCACGTGGCTGCAGAAAATAATGGATCATCCAAACAGCAAAATCTGCACTCATCCTACGCCAACCATGATATCACTCCCTACATATACTATATATAAACATACTATAATTAAGAATAAGTTATTCCAAAATATATTAGGTATATGAGTAATTTTTAATTTAATTATTTTTATCTTATAATTTCAATAAGTAGTTATATTAAGAAAAAATAATATTTCTTCTAAAATTATTCTGGTAGGATCTCTGTATTCATACATATACCTAATTCAACTGAGTCAGACTGCACTCGACAGTCTGCACTGCAACACTGCTGGAGTAGAACGAGGGATGTGAATAGAACAGACTCATATTAAGGAATTGATAAATTGAATTTGACATTTGCATTGATTACAGGAATTAATTATCTGTGAAGTGTGGTGTGGTCTCTTCTGTTGTAACCATTTAACATAGGTTTAATTAAGTTCTTCTTTCTGGCCACACTGATACCTTGTTTTACAAGCAAAATGAATCAGATATTTAAGACAGAATAAGACAATAAAGCTGGTCTAATGGTGACATCACCACATATGTATTTAGCATCATATAACGAACCATTCATTCTTTACACCTATACATTTCCATTGTCTTATTATGGTCCATGCCTAGCTAGCTAGCCAGATCTAGCTTGCGAATTCAGTCTCGTTATTTGGCCATTCTTTACTGATGAGTTACATATTCATACCTAATACTGTCTGTTTTGGATTTTGCTGTTTTGGTGCTACAGCACAGGAGAGAAACTTTTACTAAGCTCCAGTGAACAACTTGTACAATCCTAGAAATTAAGGAGTCACAGGTGGAGAAGAAGGAAATTCTCTTGCACTTGCTTTGCAAAGAATGCCTTTGTTGTAACTTTATTGTGATACTGAGAATTGGTGAAAGAGTCTCCTCCAATGCAACTGATGATGAGAAAGAAAGAAATGACAAAAAAGAAGGAAAGAGAGTTTCTTTTGTTTTGCATATAAACGAGTTTTTGATGTTTAAATTTTGTTATTTGAGCAAGAAATGGATGATGACATTGCCGTGAGGTAGGAGTGTAGAAGTACTGATCAGATCTAGCTAGCTTTTGACGCCTTCCAAAGCCAATGAACTTTTATCATAGCCCTTTGTGCAACTTTCAAGCGTGCGTCAATATTGTCAGAAATCAGAATTCTCTCTCTGCATAATATGTCTGTCTTTCCCTGTGAAATTTCCAACCTATAAAATTTTAAACACCACATCATCACTTACCACTTAACCAATATATACATTGGAGACACCAGACAACTTTTGATATCACCATCTCCATTTACTTTTCAAAGCTTAATTGCTTCAACTCAAAAGTCGTGATTCATTGCTGCTCTAATATAATTTATTTACAATAAACAGTTTAAACATTACATTATTTGTTGAGACATAGATATTTGTACATAATTACAAATGGTATATGCATGAATAGACATATATATTATGATGATGAGTGAAAATTGTGAAATAATGGTTAAAAATAATGATGTAATGATGATCTTGAACTCCAAATGTTTGGCATTTAGTCATGATTTTAAAGCCAGATATGTTCTTTCATGATTCATGAGTGCCCCCACACTGTCCTATATATATATGGATATAGACTATGCAAGTCCAATGCGAATGCAGTTCAAAGTTGCAGGTAAGACTTTTTTTTTGGTAGCACTAGTCAATTTGGCAATTATGATTAAGTGGTCCACTCCAAAAGACCCAAACTCCCTTCCACTCATGCATGTTGAAATGCACACAACATAACCCTAGCTTGCATTACATGATAAAAGTGAGTTTAAACATTTATCATTCAAGTTCAAAAGCATAATACATATAAAGTTTTTATCTTTGTTATAAGGATATGTTATACGAGAATTGAACTCAACTTATCTTACTAAGGAACTCACATCATCTATTAAATCTTTGAGTTTCAATAATTAAATTCCTGTTTGGATAAATCTATTCAAGAATAATATTTAATTTTTCTATTACGTCTACTACGACAATGAGATATACATGTACAGTGATGGCGTGAGCAAATAAGCATGGGAATGGAGATGGTCCAACCAATTATTGAGGGAATTTATTGCTGCATTCTTGTTTTTGTTTGAAGTTTTTTTAACAAGGAATTAAAAGTGTAGGTGATTAGTCAACAATATAGTGAAAAGAAAAACCTTTCCCAATGCTAAATATTTTAGTTTTAATCTGTGGTTTTTCTCTTACATAATTATTAAGGAAAAGCTTTTGGAAATAGATATACACTTCATTAAGTATAGATGCGTGAGAGTGTTTTGTCAATATTTATCCATTTATGTTAATTAATGATACTTAGAAGAAGAAAAAAAATTCTTGATGGATTTCAATGTAGGGACCTTTGATATGTTTATTTTTGTACTATGTAGTATTTGTCCTTATATAACCGCTAATGTCGAGCATAACTGATAGCAACTAACTAGTAATTGTACTTGAGCACCACATTTTTAGCAACTGAAAATTTGTTTTTGTATTATAAAATGTTGAAGTGTTTGAATGGAAATGGTGCATGAGTTAGGTAAGATGATGTATTAAATTGGTCCAATGGTGGTGAAACCTTGGTAGGGCCTGGCAATGGGAGGAAGATGATGAAGTAGGTGAAGGATTTAATTGCATGAAAAGTGCAACTCTCCAATGGGTTGATCCCTATGCATTACTTGGAAGCCATTTCCATCATGGAAAGCAACCTTAATTTCCTGGAAGAATCATATAGGACATCTTTCACGTGATTTACAGCTACCAACTTTCAGTATTTCATCATCCATTGTTATTATTTTCTATTAAAACTGGTATTCAAGTCTTGTAAAATTTAAGAGTTTTGAGTTTGCATCTCACTCTTGGTAATGTAGAATAAGATATTGATAAGGTGTCAGTAAAATATATTTTAAAGAAAAAAGTAAAGTAGTGTAATGATATCAATAGTATACATGTTTTTTTACGATTCAATTCAGATCCAAATCTTAGAATTTGGATCCTAAGATTTCAAATTTATCATCGTTACTGTTAAAAGAAACGGGAAAGGCATAACTCCATAGAAATTAGTGTAGGAGAAGTAAAATCAGAATTAAATAAAATAATATTTGTAAATGAGGAAAAATTAAAAGAAGATAAGAAGGGTAAGAGTGTGTTTTGGAAAAAAGAGCCCCAGCAGGCACTAGTTGTCTTTCCCTTTGGCATGTGGAAGTATAGAGTGACTATTTTTGTCTCTCAAAAGCATTTTCTATGCTTAGCCAAATTGAAACATAACTGTGTCAACTGTCAACCCCTTGTCCCCACTTTATATTTGTGTCCCCTCCTCTCCTACCCCATTACTCTTCTTTTTTTTCTCTTTGGGTAATGATACATAAATAATATTTTTTGACAATATTTGAACATCAATCATACGTGTTATTGTGTGATTGGTCCAAATGACACAATGACACTACCATAAACCAATCACACAATGACACGTATAATAATGTTCAAATATTATCAAAAAATGTTGTCTAAGTATCTTTATCCTTTCTCTAATTCAAATACACTCACTCACATTTCAAAACTAATCAATCTTACTAACATTTAAGATCAACCATCTCATCTTTCTTCACTTTCTTTCATGCATTTACACTTTCCAATCCCAGTTATAAACTTTCAACTTCTTGAATTAAACACACCCTCTAACAATAGTTAGCATTGTAAAAGGAAATGAAACAAATAGGAAACATTTTTGAAAGCACGAAGCAAACACGTCTTATCTGGAGTCTGGTTAATAATGTGATGCCCAAAAAAAGTGGGAACATGATAGGAAAAAACACCTCAGAGAATCTCATCAAATGGCCATTTTTTCTTAACACGTTGCCAGAATGTCTTCAGGGTTAAAGTTTTTTTGTCTCCCCCAAAGAAAAAAAAAAGAAGAAGAAAGAATTCTTAGTGATTTCGTTTTAAATTTTAATTATTGTTCGTAGGTCTTAGGAAATAAAAATGCTGTCTTTTTAATGTACATCTCCTTATAAGTAAGTAGCAACCGTACGACTCTTGGTTAGTAACCACGCGAGAGACAAGAATAGGGTTGGATCGTGAGGACGACACGTGGAATTGTTGGTGGAGTTGTGATTCAGTCTCGGCAACAGCGCGTGGAGATTGGCACAGAAAGCCTGGTTATTTGTTTTGTAACAAAAACTATTTTGGGTTAGCAATTGTTGCTTTCGTTCTCATTCCGTTGTTTTTTCGGGTTTTCTGTTCCATTTAGGTTGTAAAAAAGTGAAAGTTAGAAGCATAATGAGCACAGTATCTTTGCAGTCTCTATCTGGACTGATCCATCTTTGTCACATCAGAAAATTATCATTTTTCATGCATAATTTAAAAAAAACGAACATTAATTTGAAACCTCTAATGTAGAGAAGTTGCATCCTGAATGGTGCACACAGATTTGACAACTTAAATGAGAAGCATAATTATAGGTCCGAAAATAAATACTGTGAAAGGGATCAACATAGGTGTATGAGCAAAGCACTTTGGCACGTCCTTTTCTTTCTATTGCATCGCTATAACAGTTATGTCATTCTTTATTAGAACTACTTTTCAAAATTCTCACATCAAATATTCTAAAACATGCCAATGCCAAAAGGGAGTTGGATTTCAAGATTTATTAAGCATGGGCCGAATTCACCCATTCATTACACAGTAAACATTGACGGAAAAGGTGTTGACGTTGCCCCAAGAATCATTCCCGAATCAGAATCAAAATAAAAGAAAAAAAAAAAGGTCATAATTTGGAATTTGGTACAAATAATTACTTACTGATAAAAGCCAATAAAGCAATCTATGTTGTGCGCATTTCTTTCTTTCCTTTTGGTTGCAACTTTCATCTTAATCACAAAAGAGAAAACATCACAACATGATGAAAACAAACCCATCAAAAATTTACTCATTAGCTTTAATGGTCCTCGGTGAAATCATTAGCTGCCACGAAAAAAGAAGCTTCATATACGTCAGAACTTGCACATATCTTTTCTAACACAAGCAATCAGTACCCTTCACAGCAGTAATTCTTTTCATGTTTCTGCAACACAGCAAACAATGATAAGAAATTCTTATGATGCATTCACTCACTTTTAGTTATTCCTCACTGATGAGTAAACCAAATAAAAATTAAATTACCTTATTAGTAAGAATTCAGATGCTATTTGCATTTGAGGCAAAACGACAAGTTTTCTGTATAGCTAAGCAAAATCAAATTCCGCAGCTGCAACATCAAAATAAGAAGCAGGTTTAGAAGCAAATAAAAATAATTACAGAGATGCTAAGAAAAGGCAGAAATGCAAAGGACAAAAACCTTAATTTGGGCTGAGAGTAACAGAATGTTTACATCACCGTTGGGGCTAGCATTCCCCAGAGCATTACCCACCTACAATGCAATAGGGGGGGACCAAGCCAAGGATAAGAATACGACATGCAAGAGATCTCAACTAAAAACTTAATTAGGAAGGAAGCCACACTCCAAACCAATTCTGTCAAGAAATCTATGAACTAAATATTCCATGAACGTATCAAAACTCAGCCAAAAATCCTGAAATGAATATAGCCCAAGAACAGGCACCATGAATGGATCCTGTTGCACAAAACATGCTTTTAGGAAAATGCTTCCTAACCTAAGAGGACAAATTGCACCATGTCTTCACTGAATTGTTAAATTGCTTGTGAGTAGCATTACTTTGTGGCAAAGTAGAGATTCTTTGGTCAAAGGTGGATGATATTCAAGCACGACAGAAATTACCTTGTATGGTACACTTCGCTTCTTTAGTGTCCTCAATTGCGGGTTGATCGACATATTTTACAGCATTCCTTAATAGAAATTCAAATCAGCATATCTGTAACCATGTGAATGTGGCAACAGCTCTTCTACTTCAATCCTTGAACTGGAGCAACTGGAACATTTTTTTATTCGGCTACGGCTAACAGACTCAACTTCTGCCAGGAACATGCTATAAACTGGCCTATGATCTGAGAATCTTGATTCCCCACGAACATAAGATAATTGGCGGAGGCCTCTACCATACCACAAGATACGATCACACCTTCATGAACAAAATTTTGGATTAGATTCCCGTAAACAATTATGCAGATTTACTTTCAGAATAATGCGGGACATTTTTTTTATATACAATAACATTAGTTAAAAGTGTCACTTGTTTTCTATCTTTTCCATGGACATTTTCCACTACATGTATTCATTGATACAGGTAAAATTATAAGGCTATTAGCAAAAAAGAAGAGCACCATGCTGGAGTTCTTCTCTTTTGTTTTGAGTGCCTTTCATCGCCTGCATATCTATCTGAGTTGTTTGAATACTTGTATGTAGGAGGGAAATATATTTTCCCCTCATTCCATCCTTCAAAAACTCGACCTTGTCTCCGCTCTATATGTAGCTGAAAGAAGAAGCTATCAACTAGTTAGGATAACATAATTCAAGAAAAGAAGCAACACTAACAAGTTGTAAGGTTACAACGTATCCAACCTGGTCATTCTCTAACAGATCCTTCCAGTTATGCATCTCAACAAGAGCTTTTGCTGCACGGTAAGAAAGGGCTATCCGATAATTTAAATCCCCCAGCCAAATTATTCGACTACACCAATTAAACCACAAGTTTAGGTCTTTACAAGGG
Source organism: Vigna radiata var. radiata (assembly GCF_000741045.1). NCBI lineage: Eukaryota > Viridiplantae > Streptophyta > Magnoliopsida > Fabales > Fabaceae > Vigna > Vigna radiata. The sequence goes on along the minus strand of NC_028358.1, from coordinate 25,943,573 downwards.
AAAAAGTTAAGACTTAGAACTGCATTTTACTTAGTGTCAAACGAAATCTACAAGCATCAGATGGATAGTAAAGATTCAAAGAAAAAGGATGAAGGCCTTACTCGTGTTCCAAAATTGTCTGCGGAGAACTCTCATCGCCCATGCCATGAACTCGGGGAAATCTTGTCTTTCTCAGAATCTCCATCACATCAGAATTTCTCCTTAGCTCATCACCCTCCTTTTGTCCAGAAGTCAAATGACTACAGATGAAGCAAAAGCTTGTTTGGTGCAAAGACATGCTGATTGATATTGAACCCTGGAAAACTCAAGGAATGAGAATGTTGTCTCCGGGTTCTCAGTAAACTCTTATATTAATTAACATATTTCAAAATCAAACTACCTTGTTTCCAAGATATCCCATTAATCCTCTTCCAACACAAGATACTTTCATGTTGTGAACATCATCTCTTATATCGCTCTTCACCCAAACTGTTAGAAATATTCCAACCATTTGTTTACTTGCAACCAAGCAGTATCTTGAGTGCCCTGTCTGTCTATCTCTATCCTCCACAGAGAAAAAACCTTTACATGTCATTGGTGAATATTGTGTTGTAACTGGGGAGTCACCGGTGCCATTTTCATCGTCCGAAGAAGCCCATCTGTAGTTGGGGTCGTAATCACTTGTTCTGTGACCAGACATCATTCTGTCGCAGACGCTGAGGCGGCGATCAAGGTATGCTTGTGGAAGTGACATGTCATTGTCCATTCTCATACTATGACTGAAGGATTGAAACGACCGGCGATGAAAGAAAGAGGTTGTCTTCTGCCTCATTGATCCTTCAAAATCAGCATCTAACTCTACAATAGGATCAGGAAGTGGAGAAGCAGTGTGGCATTCACCACTTGTTCCAGGAAGACTGTTTAGGGTCTTTCTAATAAGAGCTAGCCACTTTCTGGCAGGGCCATTATCTTCCGTGCCCAAAACATTACCAGCATTGAGAGGTACAATTTCTTGAAACCTGAGTGCAAGAAAAGGCAAACTAGTTCATACTTGAACTGTTGAATGTGAAAGTAGAGAATACATTATACAAATACAATCAGAAATCTACCCAAGAACATAGATATCAGCAGGAGGAGAAGAGTGAAGCCAATCTTCCAGACTCAAGTAACTTGGAGGAGATTTTCCAGCTACATTCCAAGTAGCAGCAAAGATTCTGTATGCAGGAAAAAGAACAACTTAATAGAATAACAATGATTCTGAATCTGACTACAATAAAATAGACGTGGGACACCATTAAGTAAGCACAACGATGAAAAATATGAAGCATACCTATAGTTATGCACATCTGTATCCTGAGCTGCATCAAAGTTAACCTTGCCTCGCCGCATTCTGTCTGAGTGCCTTCTCTTTGCTCTCTCTGCGTTAAAGTACAACTTAGACATTGTAGGAGACAGGGAAAAAGAAAAGAAAAAACGAAAGTTCTCAGAAATTCTAATGGGGGATTTAAGAATGGCATGGGCACGGAACCTGTTTTGCTTTTCTTGATAGTGTATTCCTCACTCTGCGAACAGTTGTTGCTCCACTCTTCGTTAACACCTGAAAAAGAAAAATCATAAAGTAAATAAAAAGTCACACTCTTTCCACTGTAAATTTTATCAAACCACAGAATGAATCAAACTCACAAACCCGAAAAAAACTATAACAAAAGGTGGAAACTGGGGAAGGAGAAAAACCACAAGCTGCAGAGTGCAGATCTTGTCTTGATAGTTACGACTTATTCAAACAAAAACCAAAAAGCCGGTACCCAAAGGCAAACCAAGTTCTAGAAGAAAAAGAAGGAGAATCAAAGTTTGTTTAATATTCAGAAAATTTACAGGCAAGAGAAATCGGATTCAAGCAAAACCGACCATCATCTTCAATTACATAAAAATCACGCGGAAATTGACCACTCACCTGCGTAGAGGACGTCATCTGCGTGAAAGTCCTCGTTTTTGCTCTTAATATTGAACCACTTCTTGACCAACGTCTTGGGCCACGAAAGCTTTACAGAGAGAAGAACAGAGAGTAAGCAATGGCGGAAACAGAACACAATGCAAAGGAATCTGAAGGAGAGGAGGGCCAGGTGGAATCGATTTTTCAAACCTTGCTTTTCTTCGAGTGCTCATCTCTCATTGTTGGGACAACTTCATAAAGCCTTCTGAGTTAACAACAGAAAACAATCTAATAATAACTTTTACTCGTGGAATAAACTGGTTGAAGAGGAGGTGAAGTATAATAATAGTAACAGGACACTAAGAAGATGGGTTTCAGTTTAATTTCTTGTTGTGTTTAAAAGGGTTGAAAAAGACATAATAAGAAGTTGGTTGATCAAAGCACTGAGTTGGAAACTGGGAATGGAACACAACAAAGTGGGGGGGGCACTCCTCTGTTTCTTAGGTAACGATGAGGGAACATAGAAAATCACAGTTTGTCACCATTTTAGGCAATGTGGTACAAGTGAAAACACTCACTCACATGGTGGTGTTTTTGGAGAGGATGAAAATCCAAGGAAAGAAAGAACCAGAGATGGGACAAGCCCCTGATACGTTGTAAGAACTATAAGAGATTAAGAAGCACAAGAAAAAGGAAGTGAATGTGGTAGTGTAGTTCGAGAGAGAGAGAGAAAGAGAGAAAGAGAGAGATTCTGTTTTGCAAAACCAAACCTCGTTATGGGTACAGAGCAAAGTATGGAATTTGAAAGGGAATAAAGGGAGGCAAGGCTGGGTCTCTCTCGAGGCCTTTTACCCAAATCCAAGGCGAGGGTGAGCTTAGGAAGTTGGAGATAGCAGAGAGAAGCAATGGTTATATTGTGTATCTAAAATAAACTAAAAATGTGCATTTTGAGTCTACCAAGTTAAAGTCGTAGACAGGTTGAATAAGAGTTAGGTTTGATCTTATTATGCCAAGCACCAGCAGTGAGTGGTACTAACAAGTAACAGTATCACATCACTTCTTACATTTGGTCTTCCACCACAGAAAAGCGGTTAGAGGGAGAAAAGTTAAACAAGGATATATGTAGAGAGACTGCTTTGTTCTCTGTTTAATTTCTCTTATTTTGTTTATTGTTTCTTGGAATCATTTGCACAAATATTCCTTTTCACTGTCACTCTGTCTATGCACACTTATTATATATATACCTGCTCATTCTCCAACTTCAAACTTCAAACTTCAAACTTCAAACTTCAAAGGATAAAAATACTTAGATAATATTTTTTTTTTTACAACATTTGAACATTATTATACGTGTCGTTGTGTGATTGGTTCATGATGATATCATTGTTTCATTTAAACCAATCACACATTGACACGTATAATGATGTTCAAATATTGTCAAAAAATGTTGTTTATATACCTTTTTCGATTTAATTTCCCATTTTCACAAATCTTAACTTTCTTTTATTTATTTTTTTAGTGTAAAAAAGCCTACTGCAACTATCATTCACCCAATGTGAAAAACACTCACCTACTCTCTACCTCTTTAGGTAAGATAATACTGCATAATGTCAATGAAATATTTTATATCATTTTTATTTTTACAATATCTTAAATATTTTTTGAGTACATTAAAAGGCTCGGTACCTTTGCAAGGTTGGAATCTTGGTGAGAATGTTTGGTGATTGAAAGAAAACAGTGGAAGAAGTACTTGTGAATTAAAAGCCCCTATTTACAACTTGGTTTCTGATATTGTACAACATACAAATCAAACACCATCAAGATGAAATTGTATAACGGAATATTTTATCACTCAAGAGAGATAATGTTATTGTACTAATTAGTAGTTTTCATTTGCACATGGATTGTGTTTATGTAATGTATTATAAGTTTTGTTTGGCATAAATGTAGGATCTTGTTAGACCACACTTTAATGAAATAGTTGCATTTAAAGTGCTATCTTAATGCTCTAAAATCTCAGTAACATGGCACTTATGGGAGATTGTGTTTGCAACTTCTCTTAGCTTTACACTCTCATTTTTCAATCATAATTGCTTTTACCAATCAATTATGCTCAAATTAAAGTGCTAACTTCTTGGAATTCTCATCTAATTATTACTATATCGGTTTTATAATTAAATGTTTAAAAGCTTATATATATCCAACATTAAAATGTTTAAAACCAACTTATCTGTTCGAATAATGTCTCAGTTATAAGAAGAAAATTCGCCCTACAATTCTGGTTTCTAATAAAATTATTAAAATGGATAGATTTTTAAAAAAATTATATACAAATAAACTGTATCTAAAACGAGCAAATCCAGTTCTATTGTATCATTTTGAAGTTTAGTTCTTTTTTTTTTCTAATTAAAGTTAAGAATTTGTAAGATGTGACACTACTTTGATTTATTTTAATGAAGTTGTATTTTTATATGCATTATTTTTCTTTCAAAGTCAAAGGAAAAAAAGTTATCGACTTCTGTTTGTTTTATTTTCTTCAATTGATTTAGTAAACAAATTAATTTATAAAAAAATGAAGACAGCAGTGTGTTGTTCTTTAAAAGAAATATAAAATATTAATCAATTTTGATAATGATGATGTTGAATGAGGTAATAAAATAATTTATAAGAGTTTGTGTAATAAGTTGATTGTGTTCTTTACCACAACTTTCTACTCAGATTTATTTAACATCATCGAATAATATTTTTATTTGTTTTAGTTAAGGAGCAACCTTCTTCCCTAATTTTCTTTCATTTTTAAAATTTATTCAGTTCATAAAAATATATAATTATTAAATGAATTGAATTGATTAAAAAATATAATAATTTCCTACATAAAACAGTACTAGGTAAACAAATTATGTGACAACAAATTATTAAGCAAGAAAAAACTTTATTATTTATTAAAATTTATCCAAACAAAATAAAAAATAAACTCTCTCTCTCTCTATATATATATATATATATTATATATATATACACATATATATAATATTAATATTAATATTAATATATTAATATATATAATTATTTTCAAAAATAAATAATAATAATAAATATATACAATATTTTTTTAAAACTTCTACATAGGATAACTACTAAAAGTCAAATAAGACTACTTTATAGTATCACTGTGTTCTACTATAAATATATCAACATCTATCTCTTATATGTTTACACTAATAAGTTGACAATCGCAAAAGAAAGAGATAAACAAACATGAAAAACACCAAGCACACAAAAGGGTAAGTTAGTGCACAAAAGAATTATCTTACAGAATTAAATCATGTTAAACACACTAAAGCATGGATAAAATAATTATATATAAACACCAAACAATTGACCTTAAACTTAATTATTGGAATACATGCTCTTGATATTGGAATTCACTAGAGGCGTACATTGTAATAGTATTTACGTTCTATAAAGCCAATAAACAAAGAGATTATCATCCTAATACTCACAAGGTTAATCCTCTTTGTGCTTAGGACCAAATAAGTTTAGTGATACATCTTGTCATTCTCTCCCTTCAACAATTCTTCTCTATATGAATTGAATGGTTAGGAGAATATCAAGATATTCCATTACTAAATCCCATATGTCAACACATACACTAAAATCATCACCACAAATAATTTCTTTTTAAAATTCCTTCAACACCATCACCATACATGTTGACAACCATATCATCACCTCAATTAATAATAAACAATATTATAAACATATTTCAATTCCATCACAAATCTCTCTCAAACAGGAAGAAAACAGATCAAACATATAAACTGACACTCAGAGGTGGCGCTCAATGTCAAACATTTCCCAAAGAATGACGCTTAGCGTTAATACTGGCACTCAGCGTTATTCTTCTCACGAAAAGTTGCGCTCAATGAAGCTTTCTAAGGCTTAGCATCCTATAGCTAAAATGCTCCAAACCTATAGTACAAAGATAATGCTCAGTGGTGTCTTATTGTCGCTCAACGCTAAAGCATTCAAGAAAAGTGGCGCTCAGTGGTACAATCTGTCACTCAGCACCAAAGAGCTGACGCTCAACGCCACTCTGATACCGCTTAGTGCCATATCAGTTGACAACAAACATGTTTTGTGATTTTAAGTGAACTTTAACCTGATTAATTGCTCAAATTGGTACTTTTTTTTAGTGCATTGTTTCAAAACAGTTTTAAACACGAAAACTCGTAGCAATTTTCTCAATTGCTCATATTGTAAATTCTCTTAGTCAAACAAACCCAGGTACAAACAAACAAAAATTATGAACCAATCATTCAAACCATGCAAGCCAAGTCAATGATACTCACACAAATCAAATAAAAAATAACTAAAGTTCATTCTCAACATAAAAATCAACCACCAACATGCATTCATCAATTTAGCAAGAACCAAAGCAAGTCAAGACTAACTTCCCTTATCTGATCATACAGCTTGTAAGACCTTTACTAGCGAAACTCATTCCAACTTGCAAGATGATCTATCTACACACAAAAATCACAAGAACAATCAAGACATATCGTTATGATCATTGATCAATAGATACTCATATTGATGATTGAATACTCATGTAAGTGGAAGAAGGTTCACATGAAACCGATAACAGAAAAAAAAAACTAACAAAATGACTTAAACTCAACTTATGCAAACAAAAAATTGAGCGGTTCAAATTGAAAATCTTGTCACAATGATCAATCTTACAATCTTGGTTCTTCAATCAAACAAACAGAGAGAAAGAACTTTTAAAAAGAAGCCAAAAAACTTTAGAAAAGTGGATTTTAAAGAGATGACATATTTTAATATAATGAAACATTCATAACAAAAATGTTTATATTAAAACCTTTTAATATTAAAAATAATCGAATCTTGCTATTTTTAAACCACGACTTTTAAAATGTCATTTTCTATATAGGTAAAACTATAAATACAACACGACTTTATTAAAAAATAAAATAAAATAAAACTAAATAAAAATTGTCTCACAATTTTTTTATTAAGAAATCGGTTTTGAAAATTCAGTTTATTCATTAATAATATTTTTCAAGATGTATCTATTTTAATAATTTTTTTATTTCAAATTACAAATTTAAAATAAATTTTCTCAAATATAATTAAATCAATTTATATTATTGAAATATATGATTTAGATTATGGATATCAAAGTAATTCAATCAAATTCATACGAAACGAGGTTGACGTAGTTAAAAGGTTTAATAGGTTTGGAGGTTCCAATTTTTGTGGATTTGTATCAACTAGGTCCTCGTATTATGAAAGTTTTCAATTGGATCCCTGTTTTGGTAAAATTTGAGTCAATGAAGCCTTTGTCGTTAAATGCTATGGACGACGTTAATTTTCTAGCAATGTGGCATGCTGAGGTGTCCTTTAATTACGACATGACACGATATCAGAAGAGTCTTGTTGACCAGCTTTGATTGATTCATAACGTGACCAATGAAGACCTGCCACGTGGCAACCTCTTTCCCACCTAAAATTAGGGTTTCAGATTGGGGAAAGGAGGAAAACTTGTGCCTTGCGTGGATCTCATGGTGGCTCTTTGCGTACTGAAATGCGCGAGACTCCATGGTACAAAGGAGTTTGTGTTTTGGTTCTTGTTGAAGATGCAAGACTGGTTTCACGTGGTTACATATTCAAATTGGTTTTCCTTGTTGTGGCACGTGTTTTGAAGGTGTGTGATGGAGAAGAGTATTCGTGATTTAGTCTCGCGATGAAGATGCGATGGATATGGCCATGGTTGCGCGAGGTGTTGTCCCTTGATTATGGTTTCTGTAGGTTAGATTTCGCGAAGAGGAGATTGGCGATGAAGAAGACATCGCGATTTTGGAATTTATGGTTCATCCTGAAGATAGAAATTGAGGCTTTGGGTTTCTGTTTTGTGATTCGCAGGTTCCACGGACTTTGATTGGAAGTTCGCGACTTTGGAGGTTTGAACGCGATTTGGATTCGGTCACGATGGTTCAAAATGATTTGAGATGGCGCTGGATTCTGGTTTTTCATTTTGCAGGTTGGGGTTTGATTGTGTGATGAAGATAATGTAGGGAGATCGTCGCAGAGGAGATTGCGGTGGAGAGTGGAGGTGAGGATGAAATTTCTCGGGTTCTCTCTGTTGTGGTTGCGGTGGACGGTTTCAGTGGTGCGAGGATGATGAAGAATCTTCATGGCAGCACAACATGCGATTCGGCTTCGCGGTGGCTTGATGGAAGTTTGCAAAAACTATGGCGGTCTGCGCGAAGCTTGCTCGCGATTGGGTGTTGGTGGAGAAGATGACAGCGAGGGAGAATTGCCATGGTTGAGACGCTGTGGTGGCCGGATTTGTGGTCTATTCTTCTCTACTTTTGGGCGTTGGTGGCGGCGGTGAAGACTGGTGGCACGATTATGATTGTGGCGGCTTCTACGGAGATGCAAAGACGACAATGGTGACCGATGAGGATCGACTTGGCGGTGCTGGATGGTGCAGTGGTGGTTGACGGCACGGTGGTCGACATTTATTTTAAATATTTTTTAAACTTAAAATCAAATAAATCCACATCATTATGCCATGTGATTGTTAAATGACACCTGAGCATGCCACATTGCAAGAAAATTAATATTGTCCATAACATTTAACGACAAGGGCTTCATTGCCTCAAATTTTACCAAAAGAGTGACCCAATTGAAAACTTTCATAATACAAAGACCCAGTTGATACAAATCTACAAAAATAGAGACCTCCGAACATATTAAACCTAGTTAAAATTAAGTTAACTTAACTCATTTTTTATATTTTTATGTTTTCTTTTTCTACTTTATTTTATATTTTTTTTTAGTAGACTTAAAATGGACTTACTCAACTTAATTTTTTTTAAACAACTCAATTTATTTTTTTAAACAGTACAATTAAAATATTCACATATTTCATTAAAGATTATTATAAATATAGTAATTAAAAATTATAATGAACACAATATAATTTAAAGAATAAACAAGTTGAATATTTAAATTATTCAAAAACTATTAAATAATATTCTAATATTTAAAATAATCATATTATAAGTTAATTTTTGTTGACAAACTGATTCAAGTTCAATCTCATCCACATTTAAAAAATTTGATTTTATTTTTCAATCTAACCTATTCAAATATGAGATTAAGTTTCAATTTATTTTAACATTTCCAATTTAAATATAAAACTTACCTATTATTTAAATGTTATTACAATAATTATTGTTAATTAAACTAGTACTTTAATAACTGATAATTAGGAATGGGGTCAGGTCGGATACGGATAGTGCCTACCCGCAATCCGACTCGTCGGATAAAATCTTATCCGCTACTCGATCCATTATTCGTCAGTTATCTGTTTAAAAAATATCCGCGGATATTTTAAAACCCGCGGATACCCGCAAAAAATAAAAAAGAAAATTATACATTTTAAAATAAAATTTAAATAAAATTACAAAATATATATATATATATATAATATAATATAAATTAAATTAAATATAAATATAAATATAAAATTAATTAAATTTAACCTGATAAAATATAGTTTTATTTATTTTTTAATTAAATTTAATTAAAAAAAATATATAAATTATTTTTTTTATTATTTTTTGTGGGTAACGGGTACCCGTGGGTCGGATAGATACTATCTGTATCCGACCTGTTTAGAAGCGGGTATTAAAATATCCTCTACCCGTTACCCACGAATAATAAATATCTACGGATAATAATTATTTGTCGTCAATTTTATCCGTATATATTCGTGGTTGCAAATTTTTTTATCATCCTACTTACTCAATCAGATTAAGATTCGAATTCGTTTTTTGAAAATTCTAATATTTAAATTGAGATAATTGTTGACAACATCTCTTACTACTCCTCATATTTGACAAAAGTTACTTTTTGACACTAAGTTTGAAGGCATTGTTATTTTTACACACTTATATTTACTGTTTTATCCTTTAATTTCCTTTTTTATATATAAATACGAAAGTTAATTTTTTAATAACCAAAATATTTTAAAAGTGAGTTGTTAAGTAATATAAATAGTGTAAAAAAATATTTTCCTAATTTTTAAAGAAAGGAATCAAGATTTGAAAAGAAAAATAGGAAAACATTTCATTGGGTTAAAATTCTTAATAATGTGCACTGTTGACACCAAACCACAAAGTGAATAAGACGTGCAAGATCACACAAACATCAAATCAAAATTGAAGACAAATGGGTGCCCATTCCTAGATGCCAATATGAAAACCTAAAATATTTTCTACTCTTTTATTTTGCATCATTTAATAAAGAAAAAACATAGTTATTCATAGATATTTTCATAAGGCATAAGTGTTTATAGAAGTTGCCAAAATTGCAGGGAGACTCTAACTGGGTTCAATCATGAATCTGTACTACTACTGATATAAGGTGTTTTACCTTCTTCCTTCCACTTCATTTTCTCAATTCCAATCCTACAACATATACAGGGATAAAAGGGCATGGAAATAAGATAAACTTTACCACCGATAATTATAGTAATGCTAACTAATGGCTTTTTTCTTCCATTTTATGAGCATTTTTATATTTTACATTAATCAAACAGAAGTGACTAATCTATTTTAAAATTAACTTAAAAAAAGTATCATTTATGCCCACCATTCATTCTCTTTTTAATTTAATATTCAAATTCAAACGTTTGATTAAATGAGTTAGAATCAATAGATTAATTTAACATTCTGTTAATAAAAATTTAATAATTTTTTTATTATGTGAGGTTAAAATTTTAAAATAAATTTTTAAATAAGGTTATATAACATATGAATTTTGACATCTTAACTATAATAATAGTTCAAAACTCATCTATAATTTATCACATGCAAATTTATTAAAAAAAATAAATATGAGAAATTATACAAAACCTATAATAAAATTACGCCTCATGAAATATAAACAAACTATATATATTATGAAAAAATCTAAATAAATACATTGGAATTAAAACATTAAACTACTTATATTGTTTTTTATAAATCAAAGCTAAATTAGTTAACTTATTAGCATAATAATTTTTCTCACAAAAATATGAAAAACTTTGAACTATATATGCTTACAAAACGGCAAGCATTACCACCATCTCCATCTAAGACTCAAAGGAACAATTTATTAATTCAAAAAATCATGACAAACTATAGAATAGTTATTCTTCAACCAAAGTCTTTGAAAGTCCTCTCTCCAAGATGCTTCAAAGCATAAATGTGCCTCATAAATTCAGCATATATAGAAATCTGCATCTCTAAAAAGGTTGAAAAACTACCGACATATTTATCCCAACTTTTTCTAAAAATACCAACACATAAGTTGAAAAAATATCCACATAATTTGCTTTAATTTGTAAGTGTTGTTTGTCCTTACTTAAGGTTGTCTTCTTTCATAGTTTGTTGTTTGTACATTCTGAGTTATGTCAAGGGCTCACTAGTCTTCATCTTTCTCATGTAATTCGTCGGGGTTTCAAAATCATAGTTTTTCCTCTCATAATGGTTACTCTAGGGAATTAGGTGGAGCACCCACTTGCAATTGTGGTGAGTTTTCTGTGTTTGAGAATGACTATAACTGGTAAGAATGGTGGGAGACAATTTTGGGATTTCCTTAACTACAACTCATGGAGCTTTTATTATCATTGGTTTTTGTTCTTGTTATTTGCACTAACTACAATAATATGTTTTCTTATGATTGTTGTGTTAGAATTTATGATTGACAGATATCAATTAAAGAGCAATAAATTAGTTCCCAAACAGTAAAGCGGAAGCGTACCTGAAGACATTGAGAATTAATGAACCTGAATTTACTCTTCTGATTAACTTGAATTAGTAGTCTATGATCTTCCTTCTGTAGAGCACCTTTAGTTCCCTCTAGATTTTCTCTTCTGATGGGGATAAAGAGAAAGAAACAGGAATGAATTGTTGTGCTCACAGATGGGGACCATGACCCCTTAAATAACCTCTGGCGGTTAATATTCTTTAGTTTCAATAATTACAATTTGACCCCTTCAACAAATTATAATTATTACTGGTCTCTACACAATACCTTTCATGACAAATATACCCTTAGCCATATTTATCTTAATTAGATCACTTTATAAATTTGGCTAATAAAATATAATGGTCCTAACACATTAAATGTGTAAGTTCAAGGCAATTAACGAGTTCACTTTGAAATGTTTAAAGCATAAGATCAAATTACATGTCAATGAGTAAATAAGGTCAAATGTCCAATATTATATACGTAGATAGATTGTTATACATAAATCAACCTTGATTAAGTGAGGTATCAAACTTACATTTTTTTAATAAATAAAATACAAAAAATAAGGTGAAATAGATTCTCTAATATGTTAAGATATGCCAAATATTCTATTAAAGAATATTAGGCAATCAAATATTATGTTAGTTATATTTTTTATATTATTATAATTTGTGCAGATTTGTGCACATGTCTTTCCTTTAATAGATGAAGGATTATAGGATCCTTGTATGTTTATATATGGTACTCTATTCCTTGAAATAATACATCAGAATTATTCTTTAAACCATTTATTATGGTATCAAGAGCCAAATACTGATATCCTCTATAGTTTAGGAATCAGTGCCTTTTTTTTCATTGAATATTTCTGATGGCTTCTTCTGATGACAATCAATCGGAGAAACATGATTCTGGAACTTCCGCTGCTTCCAAGAGTTATATTTCTACTGCTGCCGGATTTGTGACCAAGTCAGGCATATCTAACTCTGCTCTTAATCTTTCTGTTGTTACTAAGGGTAGTGATTAGATAATTGATTCAGGTGCTACTGATCATCTGACTTGTGATCCTCATATATTTACTAATTTTTCCTCTAATTGTTCTAAAACCGTTATTATCAATGTCAATGGGGTCTCATCTCCTATTGAAGGTATAGGTACTATATCCCTCTCACCCTCTTTATCGATTCCTGATGTTTTATTTGTTCCTACATTAAAATGTAATCTTATCTCCGTCAACAAGTTAACCAAATCACATTCTTGTGTTGCCTTGTTTTACGCAACCCGTTGTCTTTTTCAGAAACATCCATTCCAAGGAGAAGATTGTCAGTGGTAGAGAGAGTGAAGGACTGTATTATCTTGAAAATGTCTCACAACAAAACCATAAAAGAAGATTAGCTTGTGTTGCGAATGATCACAAACAAGATAAAAACAAAAAAAGACATTTGGTTGTGGCATAAACGGTTGGGACATCCCTCTTTTGGTTATTTAAAAAAATTATTTCCATCACTATTTCATAATTGTAATATTTCTGATTTTTTTTGTGAAACTTGTGTTTTGGCAAAAACTCATCGTGTTGTGTTTCCTTTAAGCAATAACAAAATTGATTTTCCTTTTTCATTAATTCACACAGATGTTTGGGGCTCTGCCCCACAATCTACCCATAATGGAAAAAAATGGTTTATCAGTTTTGTTGATGATTGTACTCGGGTAACCTGGGTGTATTTGCTTAAACATAAAAGTGAAGTGTGTGATGTGTTTCGTTCCTTTCATCATATGATCGTTACACAATTTAACACACATATTAAAGTCATTCGATCAGACAATGGAGGGGAATATTTTAAGACTGAATTAATAAAGTTCATGAACTCTAAAGGCATCTTGCATCAAACTACATGTCCTTATTCATCACAACAAAATGGTGTGGCTGAAAGGAAAAATAGACATATATTAGAGGTGACTAGATCACTTTTGATAGATGGTAATATCCCATCTCATTTATGGGTGAGGCTATGAGCTCTGTCGTTTATTTAATTAATCGAACCCCTTCTAGTGTGCTTAACTTTCGAAGGCATTTTGATGTGTTGTCTTATCATTGTATCCTTCCTCCCATAGTTTATTTACCCCCTCATATTTTTGGATGTGTTATATATGTTCACTTACACCCACATCAATGTACAAAGCTTGAAGAACGAGCAATCAAATGTGTTTTTGTTGGGTATGGATCAACTAAAAAAGGTTATCGTGCTTACCATCCACCATCAAAGAAATTTTATATTTCTATGGACGTGACATTTAATGAGCATGAATTTTTTTATTTTGATTCTCCACTTCAGGGAGACAATGAAAGTGAAGTGCATAATCATGATGTTAGTATGTTTGATTATATATCATTGTGTGAGGATCATTCTGCAGCAAGTTAGCCAATCCTAAATATGGACACTTCTTTTCTGGATAATACAGTGTCTTTTGATCATAACCAATTGGCTCAATCTTCTCCACAAGTTCAGCTTGACTCTTCAGAGGTAGCTTCTGATCCTATCTCTGATAATACTAATTTAGATGAAATTGATTCTTGTCTGCCTGAAACCACCAGCATTCCAAACACTGAGTCTACTATTGTTCAATATAATCTTCCACCTCGTTCTAACCGTGGTCAACCTCCAGCTAAATATGAACCAGACCTCCAAGCCAAAGTTAAATATCCCATTAGTAAATATGTGTCATCTCACGGGTTATCTCAATCATATGCATAATTTGTACCTCAATTATCTTCAATTTCTATTCCTAGTAATGTACAGGAAGCTTTGGCAGATCCTAGATGGACCGAAGCACTGGTTGAGGAGATGACGACTTTAGAAAAAAACAACACTTGAGATCTTGTGTCCTTACCAAAAGGGAAGAAAACTGTGGGCTGCAAATGGGTCTTTACAATTAAGCATAAAGCTGATGGAACTATTGAAAGGTATAAAGCACGACTTGTGGCTAAAGGTTACACTCAATCTTATGGTGTAGATTACCAAGAGACGTTCGCACTAGTAGCCAAGCTCAATACTGTGAGAATACTTTTATCGCTAGCTGCAAACCAAGATTGGCCTCTTCTACAATTTGATGTGAAAAATGCTTTCCTACATGGAGAAATTTTAGAAGAAATTTATATCCATTCTCCACCAGGCATGACAGATTCAAATGGAATGAAGGTTTGCAAATTAAAGAAGGCTTTATATGGATTAAAACAATTCCCAAGAGCATGGTTTGGAAGGTTTACCAAGTCTATGAAGGCGTTTGGCTATAGAGCAAGTAACTCTGATCACACCTTATTTTTGAAGAGAAGAAAAGAAAAAATTACAGCTTTGATTATATATGTAGATGACATGATTGTTACAAGAAATGACCAAGATGAGATCTCTAGTTTACAACAATACCTTGCATCTGAATTTGAGATGAAACAACTTGGAAATCTCAAATATTTTCTGGGTACTGAAGTAGCTAGATCAAAACATGGTATTTTCCTATGCCAAAGAAAATATACTATTGACTTACTATCTGAAACTGGGCTGCTTGGGAGTAAACCAGCTGATATACCAATTGAACAAAATCATAAACTCTTTCAATGCTCAAATTCAGCAAGCATAGACAAAGGGAGATACCAAAGACTGGTAGGAAAATTAATTTATTTGTGTCATACACGTCCAGATATCACCTATGCAGTGAATGTTGTTAGTCAATTTATGCATGACCCACGAAAGCTACATATGGATGTTGTTGAGAGGATTTTGAGATATTTGAAGTCCGCTCATGGTAAAGGAATTTTGTTCTCAAATAATGGAAACTTTAAGGTAGAAGGGTTCACTGATGCAGATTGGGCAGGTTCAAAAGATGATAAAAGATCTACCTCTTGATACTTTACTTTTGTAGGAGGAAATCTTGTAACATAGAGGAGTAAAAAATAGCCTGTAGTAGCAAGATCTAGTGCTGAAGCAGAATTTAGAGGCATGGCACTATGTGTATGTGAACTTTTGTGGATTAAAAATGTGCTATCAGATTTGGGATTTAAACCAAATGACGCTATGAGTTTGTACTGTGACAATACTTCGGCTATTGCAATTGCTCATAATCNTGTTCAACATGATAGAACAAAGCATGTGGAGATTGATAGACATTTCATCAAAGAGAAGATTGAAGCTGGAATAATTTCATTTCCTTTTGTAAGATCAGAGTTACAGTGGCGGATGTTCTCACTAAAGGAGTGTCAAGAAGATTGTTTGATGAATCTCTATTCAAGTTGGGAATGTGTGATATCCATGCACCAACTTGAGTGGGGGTGTTAAGATATGTCAAATATTCTATTAAAGGATATTAGGCAATCAAATATTATGTTAGTTATATTTTTGATATTATTATAATTTGTGCAGATTTGTGCACATGTCTTTCCTTTAATAAATGAAGGATTATAGGATCCTTGTATTATATATATGGTACTCTATTTCTTGAAATAATACATCAGAATTATTCTTTAAACCTTTTATTATAATATACCAAAATGAATTAGTTTAGTTATTTTAAAAATTTCAAGTTATAATCGAGCTTGTAGATGTGAAATGGGTTAGCTACATTTAGTATAAGTTTTTGTATTTCACCGTCTAAAACTATATTATGCAACATCTATGAATAAACACTATAAATACATAACAAGTTTAATAAGAAGGAAATTCATGACTTGTATAGTTGATTTATTGATTTTTTCACCAACTCTTATTTGGTGTACCTTACTTTTTGAAATCACGTAAGTGTGGTTGTACCAATATAAGTATAGGAAGCATACTTGTAAAGAGAACGCATTAGGTTTCCATTAGATAAATGTAGTTATGGCCATAAAAGTGTTGGCTTTATTGTAATGAAGCTCAATGTTTGTACCTTATAAAACACAGTTTTTACCTTTTAAATATTTTATAGCACGATGTTTATATTAAGTAGAGTTCTATCTTATGACTCGACGTATTTATTATTGTGAAATTTTATTCTTAGGAAAATGTGATAATTACTTTTTGAATTAGCGCGATACTTATATCTTATAAGTCAATATTTGTATTTTGGTGAAGATTGATGTTTTTTTTTTAATTTCTAGTACACTGGTTTCTCAATAAAGAATTGCTAAAAAAAATATGCACATATGTAAAATATAAGTAAAGGTGTTCAAGAAGTGGAGTCGATATATATATATATATATATATATATATATATATATATATATATATATATATATATAAAAGGCATGAAGTCAAACTAAAGAGGTTTTCTAAGCTAAAAATAATTCAATATGCAAGGTTAAATTAAAGATGTTAAAATTGAATCAAGTATCTTCAAAACATAAGATTGAGTTAAATATACGTTTAAACCCTCATTTGGTCCTCGTATTTGTGTGTCAATCTCAAGTGGGTCATTGTTTTTTTTCGGTCTCAATCGGATCCAAAAACTTGTAAAAAGGAGCCAATTAAGTCATCTCCTTTAAGTTTTCATTGACGTCGTTTACAGTGTGGTGCATGCTGATATAAAAATATTGTATTATGTGGAATTTTTTTAAAAATTAAGAGTTACGTGGCAAAATTTATATCTAAGAGACTCATCCAGGTCAGACTCATCCACCATTCACTTCACTCGACTCATGGACCTTGTCGCTGGTGCCAGCCGTAGAGATTCCGAAGAACAGCAACGACCTATGTTGGAGGTTCGATTCGGTGTTCTCAAAATCAGAGCGGAAGAGAGCCGCGATGAAATCGATGACGACGATTTGCACTGGCCGAGAGACCTAAAATTCCTTGGTGCTCATTTTCATGCCAGATACTTGATCAGAGGGTTGTTGATAAAGAATCCTGAAAATCGATTAGGTTCTGTAAAAGGTGCTGCTGAAATAAAGCAACACCCTTTTTTGAAGGTCTCTATTGGGCTCTAATTCGGTGTGCGGCACCACCAAAGATCTAATTCCCTTTTTGCATTTTCCTTCATGGTTGAAACATTCCCAAAGTCCTTTATCTATAGGTTTTTTTTAATACTCTTTGATTAGTTGCATACTTTTATAGTTAATTAGTTACAATACATATGCAAAAGTAATTTATAAATGAAAGCCATTCAAGTTTGTTACTGGCTTTTGCAATTTAGCAATTTCATGGAGATAAGTTTCATTTATCTGCCAATGTAGAAATGTAGATAAGCATAACAGTGGCAGGGCTAGTTTCTCTTCCGCTTATTTTGCTTCCTCGAACTCCCACCTTGGTGTGAGGGATTTAGATCGAAAGCACTTTTGTCGCCAGTGATGGGTTGTTGTTCAGTTATGGATTTGCTTTTGAGGGTGTCATATGACACAGAATCAGGGACGGAGGTAGAAGACATAACGACGGAGGCAGAGATACAGAGAAATTGCAGTGCTTGAAAGAGGAAGGGCGACGAGGATTATTGAGGTTTTGTGGTGTTGGCGGAAAAAACCTTTTTTATATCTTGCAATCTCAAAACCTAATTTTTGTTCCTGCTTCCTCGTTTTCCAGCCAATGTTTGTTTTGGCGAGGTAATCCTAAAGGCGTAAGAATGGAGGATTGGCTGTTGTCGTCCATTTGAATATCAAAATCTAGATTAAAGTAATTGTGATTGGTCATATTGAAAGTAAAAAGTGGTGAGGATGAGACAAAGTGTTGCGATGAAGGAGATGATGCGTGAAGATGGTGGCGGTGTGCGAACTGGTTTCACATGGAGGTATAGGAGACAACATTAAAAACTCTTAATTTTAAAAAAAATTCCACATAATAAAATACTTTACATCAATGTGCACCATGTCATTACAGGCAGATGACATTAATGAAAACTTAACAGAGAGGGCTTAATTGGCTCATTTATACAAGTTTTTGAACCCGATTGAGACCGGAAAAAAAGAAGACTCACTTGAGATTGACACACAAATACAAGGACCAAACGAGGGTTTAAACCTTAAATATACTCAAGTTGTAAAGTCAAGTTAAAAATGTTAAAGGCACAAAGTCAAACTAAATATTTTTTTTAAGTGTGAAGTGAAGTTAGAGGTGTTCAAAGCATGATAGCAAATTAGAAATGTTTAAAGCATGATGGTAAATTATATATGCTTAAGGCATGATATCGAACTAGAGGTATTCAAGGCGTGGAGTCGAGTCAGAGAAACTTAATATGTGACGATGATTTAAGAAGTTAAGTCGAATTTGAGATATATTCAAAACATAGAGTTGAGCTAAAGATACTCAATGTGTGAAGACATGTTAAGAATATTCAAGAACGGAAAAATAAAAGTTAGATATCCAATAATTGACGATTTGAGAAGTGTTTAGAGACAAGTTAATCCATAAAAAGTGACATATTAATTTTGCATTTTTATTAAATAAAAAGATATAAAATAAGTCAAATAAATTTTATAAAATACTAAAATAAGTTAGTTTAACTATTTCTTTAATTTAAATCATGGTTGAAATTATCAATGTAATTATGAATGAGGAATTAATTTTCCTACATTCTCTTAGTCATATTTTATATTTTATCATATATAAAGTTATAAATTATACAAGAGGTTTATCCATGTGTATCTAATTATGTCCACATAGATGAGAAAGACATATTACAAGAATAAATTACATAATAGGATAATTTATGAAGGTGCAGGTGCACCACATGGATGAGAGAAGTGAGATAATATTGTATTACAAGTTATCTTATTGGAGTGTGGTTGCATCCAAATGATGTAGGAGAAACAAATATCTTGTTAGTTTATTTGACATGAATTTGTCTCATTTTTATTAATTTATAAAAATGATGATCGAAATAACTTACTAGATTTTGTATATTATTGTGAAGATAGATTTATGTATATGTGAAAGAATTAAATGAAGGAATGTAAAATTTCCTTCCACATTAAATAAAAAATGAATTTTTAGCCATAAAATTTTTGAAATCATCATTAAATATTTAGAATGCAGGGTGTGGAATGTAGATGTCCTTTATGTGTTACGCCATTGAATTAACAATTGCTGAATATATTGAAAATAAATCAAATAAAAGATTGAAATCGTGATAATGTATTTAAAAGAGATAAGACTTTTCATTTACGTGACAAGTAAAAGATTTCATTAACGTTTTATCGTGGACACCAATATTTTTTTGGGTTAAATATGTTTTTAGTCCTTATATTTTCGGACGATTTTGGTTTTAGTTCTTATTTCAAACTAAAAATCACTCCAAAGTATAGGAACTAAAAACATATTTAACCCATATTTTTTTTTAGGAAATTGAATATTTTTAAATCTAACTCTTTATAAAAGATGGTAATGGAGAAAAGTAAGTTTAGATTGAGATTGTGTTTAAATTATTGTTCTTATTGTTCACATAGTATTATATAAACATTAGTTTTCTAATAAAGGATTAAATATATGTTTTTTTTTAAGTTTTGGTTAGAAATTTTGAAGTCTTTCTCCATTTAAATCTTTATTTCAATTGAGTTACAATTTTGAAAAATTAATTCAATTACATCATTTTGGTTACTATCTTACAAATGGTATAATAAGGAAAAAGTCTTTTTAACAATTTTTTTGACAATTTTTTGATAATGTATACATGATAATCTATGATTGTCCGTTTTAAATATTTTTTTAAACTTAAATTCAAACAGATCAATAGAATGATGACATGCCCTGAATTATAATTAGTGTTATATGTCAATTCGTTATTTATTTTTAATTTTTTTTGCAAAACTTTTTGTTATTCATGTATTAGGTTTCGTAGTATGATACATTATATTATTAGTGAAAAATATCATAGTTACTTAATTCTTATATATGTTTTTTTATTATTTATCTGAGTAGCAATTTTATTTTTCAAAATGGGATAACATTATTTATTTTTAAATTGAGACTAAATTTATTATTTACATATTATATTTTTATTAAAATTGACTTATTTTTAAATCATTACTTTCTTTATTTTAATAAGTCTCTGTGTTTTATTTTATTTTAAGTATGACATTACTTTATTATTTATCATATAAATATTATTATATTTATTAAATAAATTTAAAAGAGTAACTATGTAAATTAAATCATATTTTGTATAAGTTTAAAAATAATTAATTTAAATGGAATGTAATAATTTATTTAAAAATAATTCTATAAATATTTAATAAAAAAATCAATTTTAATATAAATATTAATATAAGAGTTATACAAATAATAAATTTAATTTTAATTAAAACATGGACAACATTGTTTCATTTTAAAAAAATTATGACATCAAACAAGCATATATATATATATATATATATATATATATATATATATATACACACTAAATTAAATAGAAGAAAATAACATATGATACTAATATTAACACCTGGAATTGTCCTACCATATAACACACCACAAAACCAAACATGTGAAAAAAATACAAAAAAAAAAATTAAAATAATTTTAAAAAAATTAAAAAAAAACTAAAATACTTTTAATTGACACAGAGCATATTTTTAATACTGTTTGTAAAGTAATAATGAAAAATACTTAATTAAATAAATTTTAAAAAAATCAAAACTCAATTAAAACAAAAAATTAAGTATGGATTCACTTAAAACTTTTTCACTCAGAACGAAAAGAGTAATTAAACTTTAAAGAATTATATAATATCTTTTATTATTAAGTTATATTAAATTGTTGTAACAAACTAATGCTGTATATTAATTTGTTAACTTTTATCTCTTAGGTGTTGATTATGTAACTCATAATATTAGAAATAAGAAATCAGGTTCTTGGGCTTTGTGTCTCAGAAAATGGTAGTCAAAGGTTGCATTGCATTGCATCCTTAGTTGTACTTTGACCAAACCATCTTCTTCTCTAGGTTCTAATATTGGCTTCTTTATCTTTCTTTTGCTTTTTCAGATATTTACAATAACAGTATGATTTCGTTTTATTTTTTATTTTTCTCATATGTAGTCTAAATCTTCTAAATGGGTATTTTTATCACATTCCTATTTTCTTCACAATCTGGCAAAAGACAGATATACGAATACGCCTCAGTTCATTGTACATGAATACTTACTGATGTAGACAACATGTTTTCAAACAACTCTGTAGCTCTCTACACTTCAAAATAGAAATACAAATAATAATAAAAATTTATACTCATTTATATGAAAATAAAGAAGAAAGTGTAACATTATATTTATTTACTAAGTCAACAGTTAAAAAATAAACTTTAAATTTAACTTAATCTTATAAAAGTAAAGTTTATATTATAAATTGATTTTATTGAACGGAAAACTTTCAAGTGCTATAGTTTTGTACGAGAATTTGTTCAATCATGGAGGGCATCCATTTAACGACAAGGAAACAATTGTCTTGTGTCTCATGCCTCGTCAAAATATATGTTAATAATGGAAAGAGGACAACAAATGTTCAGTTATAATCATAGACATAGGATCCCACTCATCATTATTTGTGAATTTGGAAGCGTAATAAGTCTTATAATTCATATTTCATATGTGCCCTTTTGTTTTTTCCTCATGGTTTATATTTTATTCAAAATTGTGATGAGTAAGAAGTGTCCTTGTAAAATCACTGTTAATAGTTGTGTTGGAATTAGCAGAAACAGAATTTTGAAAATGAAAAAAAGGAGCTTTCTATGCGGCCAACATCCCATCCAAGGGACAAAACATTGCAGAAGGCAGGAAGAAAACCAGTAAAGGATAGGAGCAATGAAGTGATATCATATGCTTTTTTAAGCTAAAATTCAGAATACCAACACAAGTTGCTGAAATTTCTTAAAAGCAGGATGCTGTACAAAAATAACTCTTTTATCTTTAAAAGAAGGAAGATAAATTATTTAAATTACGTTTAAATTTTATTTATTAATGATATAAGACTATTGAATATAGTAGATATACATTTTTGAAAGACAGGGTAGAAAAATTACAAGATTAATTATTCACGCAAAGCTTCTCTTTGGTAGAGTTGAGTCCCTTTCCTCATTTCATTGAACGAGTAGCTACAAGGCAAAAGATCTTGTCACTGTCTTTCATATATCATTTTCCGAGCTTTCAACATTTTTATCTTTTTTATTTAATAAATGGCCCATTTTCCTTTTTCTTCAAACCCACAACAAGGGAAGCAGCCTAAAGGCAAAATCTGGCTGTTGTTATCAGTGTTATAAATCACATGCTTGTTTTCTCATATCATAATTGAACAAGGTATGATGATTTTGCTGAAAACATGGCATGGCACGAAAATCAGGACTACAACACTACAAAACTGCATAAGATTTTGGTCAATATCAGCTTGAATTGGCAAGTGGCACTGAGGTAAAAGTACTTGAGAAAAAATTACATAAAATATGATAAACATGATTAGTTCCTTACGAGGAGTCAGTTTGATAAAACCAACTTCAGTATGTTACTGTTTTCAGACACATATAATAGAATTCAACTTTTACATTTTCGAGACATTGAATTTCTACACTAAGAATTAATTTGATTGCAATTTGATAGAGTGCAATTCGGAATTAAATGTGTGAAAATAGACGAGTCCATAACCGAGAAGAATTTTTCTACAAGTTAACACATTGGTGCGAGTTAGATTGGTCATTAAAGGCATCCATGTTATTTTCAATTACACATCTTTTTCATGGACGATAGACAACTTAACTGCACCAGGACATTCCAAGAAACATTCTGGATAATCTTAACAACGACTTACAACTACCAAAATTACTACACAATATGTAGGAACCTCAATGCATACCAATACTTCACTATATATAATATTTTGTATTCGTATTATATATAAATATGAAAAAAAAAATTATACCTGTTCTGTGTTAAACTTATCATTATTTTATATAAATTAGCATGTAGTAATGAAAATCATGTAATAAAGGTAAGGAAGAAAAAGAAACCACGAAACTGCATAATCTTACAAAATGAAGAGTAAGTGAACGTATTTTTGTTGCAGGACCACCTTCATTCTCTAGAAATTTTGTCCACATGCAGTCACATGGGTATGACTTGTAAGAGGAAAACCTTGAACACATTGAACACGATAGTCCCAATGAAAGATGGGAGCAATAATAAACAATACTTATACTCGTACAAAAGATGAAAGTAAGAGCAATTTAGTTTTGTCAGATGAATATGTGTAGGTTTTGGTAATGTTAGAAACTACTACCACACAGAATCCCATTAAATTATTTTCTCAATGCCTGAAGATATTATTTTACTTCTTCAAACCTAGGCCATGATTCATATGAACAAATTTTAAGACCAGATATATAGGCTTGTAACGGGACACGTGTCATATTTTTTATCGGTATATTTAAATTTACGTTTAAAAAAATATTTAAAATGGATCAATCATAAACTGTTACGTATGCATTGTTAAAAAAATTGTTAAAAAGTGTTGTTAAAAGAATTTTTCCTTCTCAAGTATGAAAGTGAAAAATGGAAATTCTGAAGTATATTCCTATAGAATTTTGTACGATAATCTGTTGTGTTTTTCTCCATTTCAGATTTGACCCACCTAAAGTAGTTCAAAGGAACTAACCCGTATAAAACTTGGTGAACTACTTTGAAAGTTGTCAGGTAATTTTATTTTTTTTCTAAGACAAAAAACTTCCACAAGATTATTGTCAATTTCTTTTTCACTTCTAAAAGTAAAGATTAAGTATAAGCCAACTAATTCAAAAAGGAATTCAAATATTAAGAACTTATATAAAATATAATAAGAAATTAAATATATATTTATAGTTGTAAATATAGAAGTTTAAATATGTACCATATTCGAATGGTAACAAAAATAATAAGAAGGAAAAAGCTATTAAAATCAATATTTTTTCTATATAAATAATATGAACTAAATAGAAAAGAAAGAAAGGAATAAACATCAAATACTTTTTAACATGAAAAACTTTAATATAAAATAAAAACTCAAAAAATCTAGTCCAATAAAAGTTTCATTACAATAATAATTCTCTTAAAAATCAATAGAAAATATTATTTTCAGCAAGGTGGATAATAACATAAAAACACTCTAATAGTATCTAGTTAAACATATGAAGTTAAATATATAATTGGTATAAAACATATTTCCCATATTAGCTTCTCTCTATAGATTTGCATAAGATGCACTTTTTTTTTTCTCTTTTTCTTAATTAAGTCATACATAGGTCCAATAATTGACTCACCTTGCAAATCTCCCCTAACCAATTAATTGGATCACAGTGAACCAAATTGGCTTTCTCTTTATAAATAATATGTTTTCCTACAAATAAAATCTGTCATATATATGAGTCATTTGTCTGTATAAATTTTCTTTAATGATAATTGTTTCATTTATAAAGTATTCTTTAACTATAATTGTTTCATTTATAGTGTATTTTTGTATTTAATGATATAATTTAATTAAGCAATTTCACTTTATATGAAGAAATTGAATAAAAATAAAAAAGTTAAATGACATATAAAAAAATGTCAATGTCAAGTTTTTTTTATTATTAAGTTATATAAATCTGTCGTATGTAGGTAAGACTTATATTTTATTAGTACTTTTTATACATTAATTTAATATTCATTGATAATTTTTTTTATAAATTTTGAGAATTAAAATTATTTTTAGTACAAAATTAATGCAATAAAAATACTTTTTTTTCAAAAGAATAACTTATAGTGCAAGAGCACTACTGCAAAAAGATTATTTAACTTCGTCTAATAAACTTCAGTTCCAAAAAATATGATGCCTTTCAAAATACAGGCTTTAATTCTAAAATAACTGAAACCTATAGTTACACAAATATTTTAAAACATGTCTCTGCGTTTTCGAAAATGTTTGCTCTTAATGTCTAAGTATAAGTTTCGATTATAGGTTAAATTGAAGTCTATACCCTGAGTGCATGAGTATAGATTTTGGTTATTTGGAAGAAGTGAAGTTTATATCTATTTGCATAGTATAAATTTGTGAAAGGTTGTTGTTGCATGGTATCGCTACATTATTTTTCTTTGTTGATGCAATTTTGTGTTTTTTTCCATTATAGCCATTGTTAAGTTCATTTTTATCTTTATTATTGTTTATCTTCCTTCTCACTTTATCTTTTCCTTTCATTCTTATTTTTCTCCTCTTTCTTCTAACATTGTTTTCTTCTCGTTTTGGCACCACTGTTGCATTTTGGTTGCTACTGTCATATTTTCTCCGTCGTAAGGAAGTTTTGATGGTCGACGAGAGGCAATAATCCACTACAACAACAATTGCAGTCTTCGTCTTTGCTGAATATGTTTTGTTTACAGGTGGTGTTTGGTTCGTGTTGAGTTTTCAAGTTCAATCCCAAAAGCCGCTATTGGCTTGGTTTCCTCTTCATTTTTGTGTTTGAGAAACTCCAAGTTGTTAAATTCAGCAGGTGGGAGAAGAAGAAACATAGACTTCACTTGTAACACTCTTTTCTGATTGAAATATTTTTATTTCTAAATTCAATTTTCAAAAACATATTTCTTGAATTACTCTTTTCTTATTGAAATTTTTTGATTTCTAAATTCAATTTTCAGAACCATATTTCTTGAATTTTTAATCTAACATACTCTACTACTCTCGTCTGTCACTTCAATTAATGAATCCACCTCACAATGACAACTCAGTTTAATTTTAACCTGTTAACCGAATTTAATGACAGTGACCCAATTACACTGATTTTTCATATTTACCCAATTGAGATAAAAAAATAAGAAATAGACTTATTTAAAAAAATTCAATATAAATAAAAACTATCAAAATAATTAAATATTTTTTTCTATTATAATGACAAACAATTAAAAAATAGTAGTAAATGAGAAAGTGGTAACAACAAATAAAATTATATCATTTTTCATTAGTTTACGTTTTCTTCCTTTTTTTTCAATTTTCACTATATTACATTGCGTCACTTCATCAATATCAAACAAAAAATAATATATATATATATATATATATATATATATATATATATTTTATGAGATTTGCTAATATACGTATACTAAATTTTAGTTGATAAAAATACTCTTATATATTATAAATTCTAAGTTTTAATGTTAAAGATATTTAAATAATTTTTTTTATTTTTATTTTTAATTAAAAATAAAAATTATTAAAATACTCTTT
>NC_028358.1:25874093-25914981 GCF_000741045.1 Vigna radiata var. radiata | reverse complement strand
GATCAGTAGCACCTGAATCAATTATCCAATCACTACCCTTAGTAACAACAGAAAATTTAAGAGCAGAGTTAGATATACCTGACTTGGTCACAAATCCGGCAGCAGTAGAAATATAACTCTTGGAAGCAGCGGAAGTTTCAGAATCATGTTTCTCCGATTGATTGTCATCGGAAGAAGCCGTCAGAAATATTCAATATAATATATAAGTGGGGTGCAGACCTCACCTTACAAGCCGGTTTTGTGGGGTTGAGTTAGGCCTAGAACCCACTTCTAACACACCTCCCTCACGCCGAGGTATATACATCTCGAGCGTGAGACTAGATATTAATGGGTGGTCCGATAACGGCCCAAATAGCGGGTGGAACAATATGCCCAACAAATATCGCTAGGATAGGCTTTAATCATAGCTCTGATACCATGTTAGAAGTGAGTTCTAGGCCTAACTCAACCCCAAAAAACCGGCTTGTAAGGTGAGGTCTGCACCCCACTTATATATTATAAATTGGCCTTATCTCTAGTCGTTGTGGGACTTCCAACATTAAACAAATATAATAAAGACTTTGCTAAAAAAACATTTTATTTTTGAAATTTTTACAAATGGTAAAAGTAAAACAAAAATAGGGTTTAAAAAATATGATAAAAGGTTTGGAGTATATTTCACTAAACTTCCTGTTTGTTGTAACTTTTTATCATTAATAAACTTCACAT
The DNA here is from genome assembly GCF_000741045.1 of Vigna radiata var. radiata. Classification (NCBI taxonomy): domain Eukaryota; kingdom Viridiplantae; phylum Streptophyta; class Magnoliopsida; order Fabales; family Fabaceae; genus Vigna; species Vigna radiata. The sequence goes on along the minus strand of NC_028358.1, from coordinate 25,914,273 downwards.
TTAGTTCACAAGCTTCAATCCAAAAACTCGCATATGTATTGGTTTATAACAAATGAAAAACAGAGTACACAAAATAAAAAGAATAAACATGCTAATAGAGAATATATAACTATTTTAATCTTTCCTCTTAGACATTTCTCCTCTTCCAATTCTAATGGAGAATTTTTACTTTAGATATATGTAATATCTTATCTTTTTCCAAATTGAATATGAAACCAAGGATAATATAACATTCCATTTTTAATAGTAAAATACTACTAAAATAAATATTACATATATGATAAATTAACTACTATAAGAAACAAACTTACAAATATAATATTTACACTTGTAGATTCGTCCGACTTCTCTATTGAATCTCTTTCGATCACTTATTGCTGAAGTAACGGAAACAAATGTCTCCTTAAGCTCACACCAATTAGGTGATCATCGCAAAAGAGGAACATACAAAGGCAAACAATAGAAAAACAAGGGTAAGCTAGATATCAAAGAATTCATACAATTATATAATATAATAGATTCACATAATTATTCAGGCAAGATAAACTAGTTCAGACATCCTAACACGTTATGACCTAGACTTGACCGTCCGAACATAGAACGGATACCGAGCTATGGCGGATTGTGCACTTGTGGTGGCCTCTACTGCTTTGCAAAGTCGTTGTCAATGAGTTTCACCCTACCATACACAAGGTTAGTCCGTTACCACGCAATAGGCCTCCAAGTAGCACCTACACTAGGACCTCCTAATACTTTCACCACATGCATCATCACAGTTGGACTGTTCTAAGGTGTTCAACAATTCCATGCCAAGATCAAGACCCTTGGGAGGCTTCACCATCCTAACCTTGTCACTTTGAAAGGTTATCATGCTTATAAAACAGAGATGTTTCTCATATACAATTATTTGCCAGGTGGAAATCTAAAAAATTTTATCCACAAAGATAATTGTTTCACGCCTGTCTCACGCCACAGTTGTCTCGTTGTCGCCATACCAACGACGGCTGCTGCTGGTCTGGTGGTTCCTTACTCGAAGAGAACTTCACCTAAATCCAAGTTCTCTGCTCCTTCTCCAAATATCATAAACATGGTCATACCATCGGTGAAGCATTCTCCACCACTAGCATAGGGGCCACCAATTTCAACCAAATATCAGCAAATAGAAAAAGTAACTAGCATGGGTCCTTCTAGAAGACCAAAATTCTCGTCGCCTCCCCCAACACCGATTTTGACTCATCTTATTAAGCCTGCCGCTCCACCTCCTCTTCCTTTCTCGTCGTCGTTTCCATTTCAGAAGGGTTGGTCTCCGTCAATTAGTGCATCTTCGTCCTTTGTGCCAAGGAAGTAGTGAGAGTCTTGGTCTCGAAATGAAGGAGGGTCTTAATAAAATCCCCAAATTAAAAAACCTTATCTTAATAAAACACATTAGCATTCACCAAACAATATATTGACAGGTTGCCACTAACTGGTGCCAGATCATCAACGCATTAACTCCGTTTGGTTATACTTAACGGAAGGGACAAATTTGATGTAAATTTAAATAACTGTGAACATATTCCAAACACTTTTAAAAAGGGGGACTGAATTGACATTATCCAATGAAACTGAAAACAAAAGAAGCTATTAAACCTTTATAAATAAATAAGTGATACTAATTAATTTGAGTTTTAATATCAAAAAAATTTAAAATTATCTTTCTAATATTTATAATAATTTATAAATTATATTATTTTTATTAATTATTTTATTTTTTAATTATTTTTTATGGATTATTTCTATATTTTTTAAATAAATTAAAATAATTTTACTAATTAGAAATATTGTAACATCTAGTGGCATACAAGAACTACTAATATGAGATGTAAAATTGAAGATATAAAAGTATAATCAAATAAAATATATATACATACACATTGTCTTGAAAAACTCTCCATTAATTCAAAAACCAAATATTGCAAAGGACCAAAATCTTTAATATTGAATTAATGGCAAAAGTATCTTATGAAAAGTGAAATAAGCAACACATCATCTCCTATAGTTATAATATCATTAACATAAATAAGTAAAATATTGACATATATTTACAAGAGGAAGTGAACATTGACTAATCAACCTTTAACTATGTAAAACTAACCATAATGAATGCAATGCATCCATGTGTAAGGTTCATCATTTAGTCCATAAAACTACCTTTTAAGTAGACAAACTTGATTCTTTCCCTATTTGTGAAACCTAGGAAGAAGCCACATATAAAATTCTTATAATTTTCCATGGAATCAATCTAATGACTTGGGCATTTTTTTTTATTGTTGCAATGCAACACTACATGATACCTTTATGTGTATAATTGTTGTATAAAATTTATTTCCTTCAACAAATTTTAGATTAGTGAGTGAGTTAGTTACTTTCTTTTATTACTCTATGTTGAGATTTGTTGGAAAAACTTTACATAATTTATTGGAGAATAATAATTTGTTGAGTAAAAAAGTTTATAACTTATCATTTAAACTCTCAATAAGGTTGGCTAGACTTCTTGAGTAAATTATATAGAGCCTAAAATACTTCACACCCACATGAAGACATACAGAATTCAATTATCTTTATCTAAAAATTCATCCATTTTTATCAAAAAATTGTTTATGAAGAAAAAAAAAGTCCTCGATGGAAGAAGTTAGAACACACCTAAAGACTCTAGTAACCAAGGAAAAAAAAATCATCCAAATTACCAAAACACAAATCCTAAAGTTGAACTAAGATATTATCTTTCTCATCTTATTAAAGTTGTGACACGTTAATATATTCACAATAAAAAATACATGATAGAAAGATTTAGAGTTGAAAGGAACTTATTCTAAAAGAAAATTTTATTAATTAGACTTGACCTTTTAATTATTGTTTGATTAGTATAAAATGTTCTAGACAAGGAAGATAAATGATTTCTAAAATTTTAAGAGAATATTAGAAAAAAAAAGAGTAGAGAGATAAATTTTATAATATATATGTAAATTTATTTATTAACTACTTTTATTTTAATTATATAACGTTATAATTATATACGTGTATTCATTTAGTTTTAGTTTAGGGTTTAAGATTTATAAATTATATGTCTTCTTCATGTATAAGTATATGAAAACTAAATAAATAAAAATTATTTACAAAAATAAATAAAAATTATCTACAACTAAATTATTAAAATTACTTATATTCATTTTTATAATTATGATTTTTTATCATAAAAAAGTAAACACATATATAAAGTATTCATCTTTAACTTTTAATATTTTTATATAATAAATTTAAATATATCTCGAAAGTAGAACCTCCACAATTATAATTTTCTGTAGATTTAATTCTGCTTATATGCAAAATGCACAAACATTTAAACTAGATAATTAAACAAATGACTAAACTATTTTAAACGTATCAGTGTCAATAAGTAGTTGAAGTTGAGTTATTATAAATGTAGTTTCTATCATATTAATCATTAATACTACTACTGACTAAGTAATATTAAGACAAAATTTATTAAGTTATGTGAATTAAGGGTCAAAAGACGTGAAAAGAATTTTAGGAACAAAATATAAGTTTTTTTTTTTAATTAATTTGACTAATTGTTGTAATTTTAGGCACTAAATGATTTAATAAAATATTGTATCATTTTTTGTTTTACTTATATTTTTTTTTTCTGCAGTGGAAACTGCAGAGTTCTAAATTCGCAGCTGAGAAATCCCTAAAAAGGGGGTTTATAGCAGAGAGCGTAGTCAGAATCCAAATTCCGATTCCGAAAGCAGCCACCAACAACCACCGAACCAGTGGCGGTACTCTCTCACTTCCCTTTTCTCAGTACTCTATTTTTTCAGCTTTATGTTTTCTTTCTTCTTTCCTATTTTTTCCCCAAAATTCATCACCGTTTAATTCCCCAATTCTTACTTACGGCACGCACGCGCATGTTTATTTCTATGTTTTTGTACAGTTTCTGAAAAATTTTCATCGGTCTGCGTCTTTGAGGGCAACCTCAGCTCAGCTCACCTCCTAATAATTCATCACTTTTTCGTTATCATTTTAAATTTCAAATTTTTATTCTTAGATTGAACGTGTTGTTGTTTCTGTCGAGCGGTATTCGAGCATTGCATCTTTCACTTTTTATTTGCAGAGAAGCATCATCGGGGGTTGAACCTTTGTTTGTATTCGAGGTGATTGTGCCGTGGCGTTATCCGTACTATGAAGAGGACTATGCCATGGAGTGACGATGACGAGTCATCATCTTCACATTCAGACTCTGAACATGATAGTGAAGCTGGAGCGGAAAACTCCAAAGGTATTTTTTAATGTACATCCTCCTTTTTTTTGTCTTGTAGTTTTTATCACTCTGCTGATTGCTCAAACGTTGATTCAATGTGAAAGTTATACACTTTACTTTCTTATGACAATAATTCATGGGGGAGTGACAGGTGCACAAAGTATCTTCACAAATTTTGATCCAATTCAGAAATGGATGTACGTAGGATTTTGTTGGGGTTATGTCGCACTCCCATGTTTTGTGTTTTGTGCTGTGGGTATATTTGATGAAATTCACAACATAAATAGCGATTGGATTATCTTTCCTGCTTTTACAGTTATCTTCTTGGTGCCTAGAATGTGGCTTGATGCTGACGCTCATCCTAGCAATATGAAACTCTGTCATTAGCTTGATCCTATGATGTTGCTGTTGAACTTTTGGAGAAGGGTATATTGGGCTTCACCCAATGGTGGATAAAAGTCCCTTGTAAAATCACACTGATGAATATCTTTTTTCTAATAAATCCTTCCTGGTATCTAATAGCTTAGAAATATTGGCTAAAGCAAAAATATAAGTGAAGGATTATCTTATGGTTGAGAGTTGACACAATTTGATCACGCACTACTTTAGAAGCGATTGTCTGTTTTTAACTGATATAGATATAGATAGTCATTACTGACGTAGATTCAGTTGTTGAGGGTTTAAACTCACCCCCGAGTTGAGTTAGTGCAATATAGTTTCTAATCTGTCACTATACAGTTGCTGATTGACAAAGTCTTTGGCTAGGATGAATTACCCATCCGGGTAATAATACATGGACCCTCCATTATTTCAAACAACCATTTGATCCATCAATTTTTCTATATCTCCTTTTTGCATATCATATATTCTATTGCATCTATCACTTCTCTCTTTTATTTCCTTTTTTCTCTAGGTAGGTGTATGTATGGGTCTCTGCTAACATTACTCTTACCTATCTATTGCTAGCCTCAATTATAGGACTTGATTCTGATTTCTCTACATCGTACATGCATAAAAAGGATCGACTAATTTAAGGACACAATTAACCATGTGAACTATTGTACTATTTTGGCTTCACATAAATTCTTGCAAGAATTTGTTTGGCATATTGAACTGTAATTTTCCTGGAAACAGAAATGAGAATATCAGAATCATTAAAACCTTCATCGACAATGTTTTATCCTGACTTGACTTGATCATAGTTGGTGAAATTGGGTTATTTCATGAAAATACTCGAGAGTACCGTATAACTTTAAAAGTTGTCTCCCTAATTTTGTGGCTGTTTGGTCTCTTTATTAATTAATTTTGTGTACAGGGAAATCTAGGAAGCAGAAAAGCGGTGTAATTGACTTTGAGGCTCTGAGGAGACATGGGTATAGAGGTGGACCTTCGGTCCTAAAAGTACCAGCCCCCAGAGAAGGGGATGATTCGAAGCAAGATTGGTCGTGGTCCAGTGGAAAAGAAAAGCGTGCAGAGAAGGAAATTGAAGAATCATATGAAGAGCGACAAAAAACAAGGGAGGCTATTTCCCAAGGAGAGCAGCTGCCAGCTGTCCTGACTAGGAATGACAAGAAGAATCTTTCTTTCTCTCAGAAGGAAAAGAGGAAGAGAGAGCTGGGTCAAGCTAGCAGAGGCAAAAATTATGTTGAAGAAGAGAAGAGGCTGTTGAGAGAGAATGGTATCTATTCTGGTTTTGATGCTTGATTTTCCACACCCTTCATATTCTTGTACATTTTCTTCTACTCAAAAGGACTTGCTTTCAACTTGTAGTCGCTGCTTTTAAACTTGACAGATATTATTAGGGGTTAATTACGCCCTTTTATTATGTGAAAAAAAAAATACTTAAAAAAACTCCTATTGGAATAATTGTTTCTGATGTTAACTTATTTCGTTGAGGTGATTTTTGGACAAAGATTTATTTTTTCAATTTTGAATATTGTGAACTAATAATAGCATCTCTAGTAGGAATTGTTTATGGGGTTCTCGATCTTGAAAGTTGCTTTTTGAATAATTTTTTCTTTGAAACAATTGGTGTTACACTTCCCATTTTAAGAATAATTCGAATTTCTGGAAGACTATACTAATGAAGTAAATGTTATCATTTAAAAAAATTTACATTTGATTTTTCAATTAATTTTCTTTTAATTTTAAATAAACATTAATCGCTCCTCTCATTCTCATTCCTCAAGTGTATATATTTATAATCTACGAATGGCTTGCCTAAAATTACTTTCTTGTAATTTGAGTAGTGTGAATTGAGTTTTTAAATTAAAGAAAGATGAGCTTATTAAATTATTGGCTATAGAGTAAAAACAATTAAACTGTGGATGTAAAAAATTACTCAATAAAGGTCGCAAGTTTGATAAGTTTCCTTCTGCACTTCCATAACTTTCTTAATGATTTTCAAGTTTTTTATTTTTTTTCATTTTGTTTTTCTTCAATTATATTTTTTTACTATCAGATGCAATCAAGAAACTATATAAGTTGTACATATTGAAAATCATTTTTTAATTTTCAAATTATGCAATTCTAAAACTTTTCGAATTATACAATTTAAAAATTATTTAGGTTTAGAATTTTGTGATCCAGAAATTAATTTTGGTTTTCAAATTGTATAATCTAAAAATAAAAAAAAAATAACTTTGAGATTATACAATCCAGAAAAGACAAAATGAGAAAAAAAAAATTATACGGATGCAGAAAGAAAGTTATGGAAGTGCAGGAAGAAAATGCTCACAAGTTTCTCCATAATATTTTTAGAAGACATGAAAAATAAAAGTGTTCACATAAACTACAATGAGCGTATACATAAATTGTTTTTGTAAAAGTTTCTCATACTTTTTACTTAAGTGTGAACTAACTTTAACTAACATTTATTTAATTATTTTCTAAAAGTATTTGTTAAAGTTTGTTAACAATGTGATAAGTAGAAGAAAAAAAAAATGTCTTGAGATTAAAATTGGGTTCTTTGCAATCGAAGAAAAGAGCTCATGCATCTCTAATCTCTATAAACAATGTAGTAATGAAAATCTCACGCTCTTTGTTAAAGTGCCCTTGTTTTCCCCAATATTAGATTTTTAGTTGGTGGTTTCCAACTATCAGAAGGGAAAAAGACTCTGATGGAAGAATATCTAAACATGAAGCAATTTGTGGTCTTATTATATAGTTAGTGGAGAAACTATTTGCATTATTGTAAAGTACATGTCATCCTTTGTAACTTGAAAAATTGAGTTACAAGGACTTCTAAGTAATCAAATTCAGGGCGTTCGGTTGTCCTCCTGCGTGAAAGTACCCATTCAGATAGCGGCCTTGTTGCCAAAATCTTGACATAAAGGTAAAGCTGTAATCCGTGTGAGATTTTATTGATCCTGTCCAAGCACCACAATCAGCATTACTGATGATCTAAGTGTGGACACTAACACGAAACACAAACATACTTTATTACCAGATTCAGCAATGTTGAAGAATAGAATATAATGAGAAATGCTAATTAAACATACAAATGTTGCAAAAGAATAATTTATTCATGCGGAAAATGAAAATGAGGGATAAAAAATAATTTATTTGAACACAGTCCACATAAATTTACATTTCCATCTGCATTGCTATTTTTACCTATTTAAACAAGCAGACTGTCTTTAAGTATCATTAGTCATTGCCAAAAAAAAACACAAGAAATAAACATCAACATCATAATAAAGAGAATAATATTGAAACAATGTGATACAATATACACTGAAACAGGAAAGCAAAAGGAATTGCTAGAATAACCAGGCCATGGCTAATGAAAAGAATAACAAACAATAGTAATTAACTAACCTTTACCCTGAAAAGAACACTGCCATCTGAAACCTGTTCACCAACTGTAACTTGAAGTTCATGCACATAGCCAGAAGATGGTGCCTTTACAACATGCTAGAAGTACAGAACATTGTTGGTTATATATAACTTTCTGAATAAATAAATAAAGCAGATAAAGAGAAGTTTCCAACGTCACAGAGCAATTGTACAAACCTCCATCTTCATTGCTTCTAATACTAACACAGGTTGACCTTCCTCTACTCTTGTCTTGTTCTCCACTAGAACTTTAACTACCAAGCCTGCCATGGGTGCTACAACTGTCCCTCGAGGATTAGCTGATGTTTCAACTTTGGGTTTATGTTGTAATTCTCCATCCTCAGATAGATCCAGGCCTAACTTCTCTCTGAAATAATGATGATGGGATCCTTGCCAAATATGAATATGCCTTGTTTGATCCTGAATTCCAGGGAAAATCACATTTGTATTATAAGCTGAAGAAATGTATTTGACAATCAAGATGGATACAGAAGCCAAATGATTTTACCAAATCAATCCATATAAACTCAAAAATCAACTATGCGGTGGAAAACACTTACCTTTGAATAAACAGCTACGTTAACATCATTGATTACACCACCAGCTTCAACTCTAAAATGGCGATCTTTTACATATGATGCTTTGACGTCTAAAACAGGAGATCCATTTTCTTCTGTCTGGAAGAAACAAACAATATCATCTTGAATCCACTTTTTAGATAATATGACACAATTAAACAGGAAAAAAAATTAGTACTTCAAACAGTACCTCAATCAGGTATCTCCCAGCAGGCTGACAGGTGATAGTAAGCTTCATGGTCTTTGAGCTACCACTATCATATTCATTTTCCCATTCAAGTTCCATTTTACGCTTAGCCTGATGATGAACTCTAAAAGGCGGAGAAGAATACCATATAGGGAGTAAGCTGCCGCCCCCTGAAAATACAGATGTAAATACCAAGGAAATAAACAAAAACAACTCCGTACTTTACGAAACAAGAATGAGACAGTTTACCAGGAGGGTTTCTTGACGATACGAAATGCTCTTTCTCAATGAGGCATGCGGCCACTAGAGATGCATTATGTCTAGCAGCTTCGTATGCTTCTTTGTCAGACACTGAATTGTTACCATCTCCAAAGAGATCTTCTTTGTAGTTATCAATAAAATGAGTCTCCACATTGCCATTTGCAAATGCCCCGTGATTAGCTAGCTTTAGAATGAAGCTGACATTGGTTGGTAAACCTGCAACCTGTGCAGGAAGATATCACCAATTTAAACATGAGCAAATTTTAAGACATGACATAGCTAGAAAGTGTTTTCTTACTTAAAACTACTTGAATTTCTATTGTATATGGGAGGGGGGATGAAACGTCTAGTGTTTAGGAGTTGACTATTGAAGGGGCTTTTGTTTATTTTTATAAATATAACATAACTACTAAAAGTTTGCCTTTCCTTCCCTTTTTCTCCATAAACAACACAAACACCCGTAGTTTCTTACATTTCTGAACACTTTATCATCCCCATAAGGACCATGTCCACCCTTGCCCCAAAGGTTATAAATATAGAATCTAACAAAGGGTAACTAATATAACATCTGAACATAGAAAAGTCAGTTTAATGCAAAATCTCACCAACATTTCACTATGGCACAGGCAATATAAAAACCTAGTCTACCTGGAACTTTGACAAACTATCCTTTAGTTTGACCAATGCAGAAGCACGATTGTCTCCCCACACCACAAGCTTAGCAATCATAGGATCATAATGCATGCTAACAGTGTCTCCTTGTTTAACCCCAGTCTCCACCCGAACTGCCAAAACAGAAGATTTTCAGTAAGCAAAAAAAGAAAGATCCACAAATCTATATTAGAGTTTCATGCTCTTCAAACAAAGCAGTGAGGAAAACTTCTAGATTCATCATAAATAAATTTGCAATTTAATTTTGCATATCTGACCTTCAGATGAGACTGGAACATGATAATGGTGTAGAACTCCAGTTGCTGGAAGAAACCCTTTTTGAACATTTTCAGCATAGATTCGAGCTTCAAAAGCATGGCCTGCCAATGCCGTCACATAAAGAATTATAATATACAGAAACTTTAAGTGTCTGCATAATAGATGGATGAAACTTAATACATGTTCTCGCAATAGTATAATAAAGAGTTGACAATCCACAACCATTAACTAGCAGTTTATAAAAAAATTCTAATTCTTTAATTTTCAGTAATTCCAGCTCAGTTTTTTTAATATTTTGTATTCCCATCCTCTGTTTTCATGTATGTATCAAGAATAGACTAGATATGGGTATAGGATAGGGATATTTTGATATCAAATGTAGAAGTTTTATTAATCATCTTCATGGAGACCTAAAGCAGGGCACAATGTAAATATCTTTTGTATAAGGACTGGAGCATCCTAAGTACTCCAATATATATATATATATATATATATATATATATATATATATATATATATATATATATATATATATATTTTGCTGATAAAGAAAAAAAAACAGCTCAATTTGTCGAATCACTGGGTACAATTTTAGAGGATGCTACTACGAAGACCTCCAGTAATTAGTCATAAATATTGTTAAGATTATTTTTTCTTTTTGCCGAGTATATAACATAATTTAGGCCTGTAGTTTACACTCAGATTAAATCATATATTTAAACCTATTCATACCAGTTATACAGATTATTTTATAAGAATTGTGACTTTTCTGTCTTCTGGATTAGTTGCTGAGAAACTAACCAAACGTATAATCTAAGCACATATTTTAGGTGAACAAATACTGATCCAACTGTCCATTCTAATCCATCAAAAAATCATTGAGTTTAATATGAAACTAAGCAAAGCAAACTATCAAACCCGTCCTCACTGCTACACTAAAAAATAAAAAAAGGGTAGGAAGAAAATAAAGAAGGAAAGGAAGAATCACCTGATATGGGTACCTGTGATTGATTCAATGGAAGAGCTTCTCCATTGGCAACAAGAATTTGCCATTCAACAAGATCCTGACCAACAATCATTTCTGTGACAGGATGCTCAACCTGTATCAAATTCCACATCTTACACTTTTTTGTATGCGCTGATTCTAATATGAAGTGAAATAAAAAAATTGATACAAGCACCTGAAGACGTGTATTCATCTCCATGAAGTAAAACTCGTCAGAGACTGTATCAACTATAAACTCCACAGTCCCAGCACTGTAATAATTAACTGCCTTTAGCCATAAAAAAAATATGAAATTAGTGGATAATATAAAATAGACAAGAAAAATTGTCAATGAAATTCTAAATCAATCTGGTCATGAATACAAGTTATCTAAAGATTTTCATACTCAGCAGAAATCAATGAACCAATTACTTCAAATCCTTGAACACTTGATGAAGCTATTGCATATGGCTGAGAAAGTACAATTTAACATTTTGAAATAAAAGGACTTTACCTTTGCTGCAGAAAGAGCAGCTTGACCTAAATGTGCATGAAAGTCAGTACAAATTTGTGCAATGGATGAATGTTGTATATTTATACTATTAAGTGAATAAATTACTAATAACCATCAAACTCATCCAAAAAGCCTTGCCAATGCGTTCGTACTACAACAACACACTTTAGACCTCCAAATATAAGTATCACTTTCATTACAACATAATATGAGCAACCTTTGCTTCCTTTACCTAGACATTTGCAGTGGTGTTTATATTAACATGCTTTTGTGAGTTTAAAAGGGAAGTAAAAGTAAGCTTAAAGTCTTACTAAGACTGAAGCAAAAAGTAAAAGCTAACATATTAATTTTCTTTGAATACAATTTCAGATTCTGGCATCCTTTTGGGATTTAAAATTATAAAAGAAATATTAGGCTCGATGAAGAGATCTGGACCACAATAGCTGGTTTTCGCCCTGGAGGTTTGAAATTCCATCATGGGTTTCTCAGACTTCACAAGTTTTCCCTGTATCAAGCCAGTCTCCAGACCTAGGGACTACACTCTCTTTAGAGCAGTAGGCATAAAACAAGAGATCACAAGCTCTGTGCGTTTGTCCTGGCATGGATTATCCTTCCCAAGGAAGCAACCATGCTCAGCTCACATCAGAAGACATTTATTTTATTCATGCATTGAAAGTGCAAATCCAAACTAACTGGCCGATGTGATTACTGACAACATGATTAAGGCTACAAAGCTTCCAATGGCAAGTTTTCCTTATGCTATGTTTCTGTCAAAGGTATTTGAATTTTTTTATAGTTGATTTTCGGAACAAGTTCTCCATGGGCTTCACAAACTCTAACGAGATTGCACGCACTGTTCTGCATCGCATGGGATTAAGGAAAAATAATAATGGTAGGGCTTTTAAGGATGAACAGCAAGCTGATGAAGGAGAGGAGGATGAAGATTCTGAATTATCTAACTATTGACTGTTAACTCTCTTTAGACATTTGTTTCTCATTTTGATTGTTATCATTCCTGCTGAACTCTATTTACTATATTGGCTATGTTTATTTGCTCTGTTTAGGAACTTTTGGTTGATTGCATATTTGACTGAATGCATTTCCTGTCTGCTATGTATTCTGTCCTATTTTATTGTTTTTTGCTAATGTCCAAAAGGAGAAAAAGTTCAATGCAGAATGCAGGAACATGGAGGTTGATCATATAAAATGGGGAAGGTTATTTTTTATGATGCTCCAAATCTGGTTAATTTGTTTTTGATGATGTTTAAATGTTCGTGATAAAATTAACTAATTGCTAAAATCTATTAAAATGCATGTGCTATAGAACCAGGATATAACTGATTGATTAATATGTTAAATATGCTAATCAAGAAGCTTGCTCTCTATTTTAATTGATTAAGTTATTTATTTACCTGATCGATACTTGTCTATATCGTTAAATATGTTGAAAATGAAAATCAGGAAGCTAAAGTCTCTATCGACTAAGTTATTTGTCTAATCATTAAAATTGTCAGTATTTTTGCTATATATATGGGTTTGGTTCCTTTTCCAAGTACAAAATATATTACAAGAGCATTTAGTTGTTGAGAAAGAACATCCTTCTAGCATTCTTGGAGAATAAGAACAACAATTGAGTGAAATCAAGACTACAAGCTTGCAAGAATGAGTGGAAAGAGCTAAGGAGTGATTGTTTCCAGTTTTCTGTGTAAAATCTGCAGTAGAGCTATATCTTTTTCTTTTCTTTTTCTGTAATTTCTAATTACTATTGTATCCTTTGCTGTGTAAACAAGGTTTTTAGGGTGAGTGTGTGTAGCCTTACCATTAGGAACTGTTCTTGGTTGGTTAGAGATACAGATTGCATAGAAGATCTTGTAATCTCAACTTTTTATAGTGAATTTCCTTCCAACTAGATGTAAACTTTAAGAGTTGAGCCAGTATAAAATTTTGTGTCTTGTTTCATTTTCTTTACTTGTTATCTTTTAGATCTTTAAAAGGTTGGAAAGTTCTTTTCAAACCGATTTAAAACACCATAATTTTTTAAGAAAGGTAAAATCAGTTTTAAACCAATTCACACCTCTTGGTTGAGATATCTTGGTCCTACTACAATTCTAACACATAATAAATGATGATTGAATAGATATAAAACAATTCAAGGAAAATTTATGGAGTATGTACTATTCTGTTTTCTTTATTTAGTTGGAATAATTTAAATTGAATAAATAATAAGCCAATTAATAATTATTTAAATGATATTTCAAGAATTTCTTCATCCAAAATGAATTAGAATTAAGATCTAAGTCAAATGATTGAAAGATCATAAATAGTGGTCAAGAAATAAGTCAAATGATTGCAAGATCAAAATTCAACGATCAAATGATTGCAAGACCTAAATCAAATGATTGCAAGATGACTCATATAATGCAGTAAAGAAAAAAGAAAAATAGGTTTCATTAATTGTTTATGTTTTTGGTGTTGTGGAAATTGTGTTTAATATACTTTAAAGGTTATTATGTATATAACTGTTTTTAAAGTGATATATGCAAAGTATACTAAATTGAAAAGGTTATAATCTTAAATTTAGGGACACTTTACCAATTTTTATATGCAAACTTATTGACTAAAGATGCAAGAGACTGATCATTTAATTTACTTACAAAAGTGGAACAAAATTTTAATAAAAGCTGAATTCGAAAATGAATATCTAATTTTAAACTTGAATAAACCAAATTATAAACTTTCAAATTTTATTTTAGAAAATATGAATTTAAAATAGAATAACACAATCCAATTATTTATATTTAGATCTATAAAATCCAAGTTAGTTTTTCACAAAAATATAGATTTGGATTTACTTTCATTCCATTTTTTAAAATTTGGAATGGATTTGAATTTAATTCAATTCCAATTATTAGATAAGATTTTTCAAAATAAAATTCATACATCTCTAACTAAATACTAAACACGAAATGTTTTTATAAACCTGCTAATGTCATAATTTATTGGGTTAAATATGTTTTTAGTTCTTATACTTTGGGACGATTTTGGTTTTAGTCCCTCTTTCAAACTAAGGTACAATTTAGTGCTTTAACTTTAGAAAACTCTGGTTTTAATCCTTTCTACCAAATTGTTTTAACTTTATTTGTTGTTTCAAACACGTTTCATTATAGCATTTGGATTGTTTACACTGTTTCAAACAATCCAAATGCTATAATGAAACACGTTTGAAACAACAAATAAAGTTAAAAAAATTTGGTAAAAAGGACTAAAACCAGAGTTTTCTAAAGTTGAAGGACTAAATTGTACCTTAGTTTGAAAGAGAGACTAAAACCAAAATAGCCCAAAGTATAGGAACTAAAAACATATTTAACCCTAATTTATTTATATGAATACGACTTAATATTTCCCCTTTCACCTTTAAAATTGAAAGAAGTCATAAATTTATTACTTGAGAATAAATATGTAAATATGACAAGTTGCAACTTAATCTATTAAATATTTTTCCTAACAACTATTTTAATAATTTTAAATTTTCAAGTTTATTTATTCAAAGTAGTACTAAAATTAAATTTGAAAACAATAATTCATATTTTAGTTCAAATTAATTTGTTATTAAAATTACACATGATAAGATAAATAGAAAATATATTATAATTTAGGGACGTAACAAATCGCATTAAAAACTTAACATGATAGTAACAAAAATGTCAATATAATTCCAAAACAAAATTACAAATTACAAACAAAACATATAACTTAAACAAAACAAAAACGTTAATACACTTCTAAAACACATAACATATAACCATAAAAAAATGTCAATATAATATTATCCTAAATAGAGACAGAATAAAATAATTTATTGAAGAAAATACTATAATAGAAAAGCAAATTAAGAAGTTTTAGAGTAGTTATAATGCAATTATCCTCTCTAGATACCCCAAGTCTAATATGATGAAGCTTTCCATCCTAAATTCATCATCTACCATAATCCTTTCCACCCACGAAAACTTTTTTTTTTCAAAATAAAAGCAACTAACAACGATACACTTATATCCTAGATGAATAGTACCAAAACAGTATTCAAAATTATGTTTTTTAATAAAGTTTTTAATTATCTTTAAAAATACAATAAGAAAAATTAAGTTTTATTTTTCAATTTTTTATCAAAATTATTTCTTACACTATATACACCACCAATTAAAATATATTATCAATAAATTAAAAGGATAATAATAATATATTAAATAAATTATAAACACAATTTATTAATAATATAATAAAGATAACTCAAATCCTTTTAAATTTAAACTAATGAACACATGTTCTCGTGAGAACACATGCCTACATCTGTGTTCACTGTTTTATCATAATAAAAAATAATAAAACTATTATTGTTAGTATTATAATTATAAAATTAAGTAAAATAATTTTATAACTTTACTATAAAAAGCTTTTATCTACTTTGTAGATAGTTTTATAATTAAAAACTAATTAATTTTAAAAATCAAATAAAAAAAACAGTTAAAGTTAAATATATGATAACTTAAATGGTAAAATTAATAAAATAATTTTAATTTAAAAAAAAATTATTCAAAAAGGTAAAATTGGAAAATAAATATGAACACAACAAAATAAGAATCCTATATATAGATATAAACAAATAAATAAATAAATAGAAAAAAAAAAAGAAAAGAAAAACACAAAATAAACCGGCCGTGAGTACACACGAGTTCTAAACTAGTAAAATAGAAAAGAGAAACTGTCAATGAAATTCTAATAAATCTCCTCATGAGTACAAGTTATCTAAAGATTTTCATACTCAGCAGACATCAATCAACCAATTATTTAAAATCCTTGAACACTTGATGAAACTATTGAAAGTCTGAGAAAGTACAGTTTAGTATTTTGAAATAAAAGGGCTTTACCTTTGCTGCAGAAACAGCAGCTTGACCTAAGTGTGCGCGAAAGTCGGCAGAAATGTTTGGCTGCAAATTGTGTTATTACAACTTCTTAATTACAGTAAAATTTAAAAAGGAAACTAAATATCAAAGACATGAAATGGAAGCCATACAGCTGGAGCTTCTTCAATTATTTTTTGGTGTCTTCTCTGAACACTGCAATCTCGCTCATTCAAATGCAGAACATTCCCATGCTTATCCCCAAATATCTACATTAACAGAAAGTAGTCTGAAATAAAATCCAAGCAGTGAGACATCATATTTTCTATTGATGCCAGTACTTTAATGCCATTGTTCCAGTAAAATTCTGAAATAGGTAAAAACATAGTTTCAGGACTAAAGACTATCCATCACTAGGAACTTTTAATTTTCAGAAGAAATGTAAGGAACCAATGGAGCTTCAAGGAGACATATGACAATAGAGTGATAAAAAAATGAGCATAATACTTGGACTTCTATATGTCTTGGCCGTGTAATGTACTTCTCCAGCAATATGGTGTTGACACCAAAAGAAGCTGCCGCTTCCCGTTGTGCTGCTAGGAATGATTCAACAAACTCCTCTGGAGAGTGCACAATTCTCATACCCTACAATATTCACATGCCCAAATTAAACCGAGTGAAACTGTAAGCACTCAGCAACAGATATTCTCAGAAATATCTCTCTATCATCTACTTTCCCCATAAAAGAAATCCAGAATTCTCAGAATAAACACTCAGCTCTGAAACAAGTAGAAACAAAACCTAAATGAGTTGCCACACATCATAATAACGATCCGCATTAAATAATCACCTATCAATGAAGAGGAGATGACCAAGATCCACACAAAAATTTAGAACCACAGCAACTTAAAACCATCACAAGGAATTTGTGACCAGAACCACATGGAATGCAAAAAAGCTACACCGTTCAGACTAAATTCTGGAGAGGCCAAAACACATCTTTCACAGTTCTATTAATAAAAATCCAACTAAGAGAGTACTTCTATGATTGACTGGAGAATAAAGAAAAGTAGCAAACCCCAGCAACTAGATTAAGTATAAGGAAACGGAATAACTTGTGAATGTCGAGATCGGAAGCACCTTTCCTCCACCACCATGGGTTGGCTTTATTAGGACTGGATATCCAATCTTATCAGCTTCCAACTTCATTCTCTCAATATCTTGATCATCTCCGTGATATCCAGGCACAAGAGGCACCCCTGCAGCTCCCATGATTCTCTTCGATGCACTGCCATCACCAATGCAATAATAAATAAATAAACAGAATGCTATAACTAAAAAAGGATGAACAGAAAACGCACTCAACACATCATGATGAAATTTAACTCTAGGGTACCTCTTGTCTCCCATGTCGCGAATTGCAGATGCAGGGGGGCCAATAAACGTCAGACCACTGTCCTCACAAAGCTTAGCGAAGACAGCACTCTCGGACAAGAATCCATACCCAGGGTGAATAGCCTAATCACCGAAACTACACGTGTCATCCTTGGATTAGGGCAATTAGCCAAAGAGGAAAAGCGAAGGAAGTGAAGTGTTGACCTGTGCGCCGGAGCGAATGGCGGCGTCGACGATGGTGGTTCCGTTCAAGTAACTGAGGCGCGCCGGTGGCGGTCCGATTCGGATGGCCTCGTCGGCGGAGGCCACATGTAGCGAGTCCCTATCGGCGTCGCTATATACTGCGACGGTTTGAATGCCGAGCCTCCGTGCGGTGCGCATGATCCTGCAAGCTATTTCGCCGCGGTTAGCTACTAGAATCTTCTCGATGCGATTGTTGTTGCTGTCGGCGTTGGAGAATGCTCGTGTGCACACGTGCCAGTGGGAGAGCGTGGTGCGGGTGATTATAATCTTTCTGCGGATTAATGCCAGAGAAGCCATGGTGGTTGGTTCGTAGGTGTGGCAAATGTAGAGAGTGTGCAGTTATAATACGAATGCGTGCCATGATCGGACACTGGTGAGGGTATTTTTGTCCAAATCAAAGTTCCGAACCGATAAGTGTGCTGCGCTGTAATGGAGTGGGACGAGGATCGGATATGGATGAAAAAGACGTCCGTCAGATCAGCAATATAAAAGTATGTTAGGATTAATTCAAATTTGTTTTATTAGGTTATATGAATTCCTATTTTTATGGAACTGTTATCCTTTAATTTGTAATGATAGTAGTAGGTAATTCTTTTTTGGGTGTTCAATTTTTTTTTTCTTTCTAAAGTTATATAATTAATAGTTTCCAATTTAATAAGATAGATAATTTTTTTCTCTCAAATTATTCTTTTTGTGTAGATTTTCATTGCGGAACTTATTAGAATATATAGATTAAATTATAACATATGAGAGAACAAAAGTTTGATAATCGTTAAGATAGTTGAATGATGGTAATAGAGATTTTTCTTAACTCAGAAACATTGGAACATGATAAAAAAAAATAGAATTTTTATTATAACATACGATGTCACTAACTAAAAAAAATCATAAAAATTAAAAATTGAAAGATTTGAAAGTTATAAAGACTATTTAATTGAAGTCTTAGATTGTTTAATTCTAGAGATTATAGTCAATAAATACATGTCAAAGAATTTTTCACATGAAATGGAAATATTAAAGATAATTTGTGTCAAATTAATTTATTTGTAAGAATTACAAAATGAATATTTGCAAGTATTACAAAATGAATATGTAGATATTCATAAGAAGAAAAGAAAATGTTAATGAGTACTTTGTTAGTACTTTTTATTGTTAACTAAATGAAACTAAGAGTGAAGATAATAGAGATATTGTTGTTCTGGAGAAGATTTTGAGCTCAATGACTCCCAATTTCAATTATGTTGTGTACTTTATAGAGAAATCCAAGAATACAAGTGCATTATCAATAGATAAGTTGTAGTTGGTGACAAACAAGCATTAAAAGTGACTCATAGAAACTAATTTGCATGATGAGGATAGAGAATTTCAAAGGTAAAAGTTGAGGAAGAGGTAGACAAAACTTCAGCAAAACAGAGGTAGAATATTATTCTTCCCATGATTTTAGCCATTTTGAATCAGAATGTCCAACTAAGCAAAAAAAAGGGGATAACCATGTGAAAAGTCAATAAGAAACTAACTTTGGAATGAGTCAAGAACAAATGTCATTAGTATCATCTATTGAAGAAAATGAGCTTCATAAAATAAATATGTGGTTTCTTAACTGAAGATGTAACAACCATATGTGTGATAAATGGAAGTATTCTTTTGAATTTTGATGACTAGTTCACAATTTAGTAACATGGTTTAAAAATCATGCACTACTTAGCTCAAAATACAAAGCCCAAAATAAAACCTACACTACTTGGCCTATAATACAAAGCCTAAATAAATCCTAGACTACTTGGCTCAAAATACGTGTCCCAAAAAGTATTCCTGCTCTAGAGCTCCATGATGGCCCAAGATGGCCCAAGAAAGAGAAAGTTTAGGACCATCTTTTACAGATGACTTCAACTTCCTTGAAAGTGTTTGGTCATGACTAGGGCGTATGACATCATTGCCTTTTATTGAAAATGATTTGT
The DNA here is from genome assembly GCF_000741045.1 of Vigna radiata var. radiata. Lineage (NCBI taxonomy): Eukaryota > Viridiplantae > Streptophyta > Magnoliopsida > Fabales > Fabaceae > Vigna > Vigna radiata. The sequence continues at coordinate 25,894,187 of NC_028358.1, read as the reverse complement.
CCTCAAATCTTCTAGTTTCTTCATGACAAAAATCATTTTTCTTATTATTTGTCCACTTGTGTATCATGCTTCCAGGATTAAAGATCCATATGCAGTAATCACCAAATAAAATTTGAGTTAATTTTTGTTTCATAGGCAAAATATACCTCAATGAACGACTAAAAAGAGGCCTTATTTTAATTTTGAAAAATTGTACCTGAGAGTTTCTAAGGCCTACTTCCTAAGAGTGTTTTTGTACATTTTGATTTAATTGTAACCTAGGAGGTAACATTAACTTAAAGTGTGATTTTGAAAATTTTGAGGGGTTTAAAACAATGGGAAGTGGAAATGAAGTTGAAAAGTTTTTAAAAGTAAAGGTTAGAACTATGGAAGATGGTTTAATGATAAGTTGATAAATTGCTTGTGTGGTGTTTTCCTTTTGCAATGATCATCCACTTGGATGTGAGCAGAGGTAGATGGGGTCCCTCTGGAGCAGGCATTGGAGGAAGACGATGTTGCAGCTTAGCTTATATAGGATTCCTAATTGTTTCTTGTATTTGAGATGGGATGTCACACTACGAGTTATGAAGATGAATAAGAAGTAGAGAAGAGGATGATCCTTTATCCAAGTTGATGATGAAATTACATAGACTGAATAAAGGACCGATAGAACTAGAGCGCGACGTAAGAGTATTTGGCCTCCAATGTTATGTGTCATTGTATATTACTTTAAATGATGCATTGAAGGTCGTTGGTGGAGAAAGAATATTAAACATTTCAACCGTGTATGACTTTTTTAAACCTTGGACCATTCAACCATATGGAAACCTAGTAGAAAATAAGCAAACATATATGCAAACATAAATGGTTGAGTCCAAAAGAGAGTTGTATATCACCTCATACATTAATGGGTATGTGTTGCTCAATATTGCTCAATTTTATGAAGATTTAACTAATCAACTCACTATTTGTGATTCATGATAGAGGCCATTGAAAAGTGATGATGATCATTAGAAAGCAATGTCACGTTGTATGGTTTTGTTCCCTACATAGGAAAATGAAACCAGAATTGAAATCCTTGTTACAAACGTAAGTATTACATTATTTCATATAAATTCATTATGATATTAATATATTAACTTATGTTTCAAATTTAATTAGAATTATGGGTAGGCTCACAGCATAGAAAATTGAAATAATCTAAAGGTTAGGCTACATTGATGTTTAACTTATTAATTTTTGTATGTAAAATTTAGACTATCATATTTGACTTTTTTTTGTCATGTTTAGTGTAACAAGCAGTCAGATTCCTAGACATGCGGGTACTACATCATGTATTGGATTCAAACCATCATCTGAGCAAGAATTATAGATGATTGGACTGAGGTAATAATATATTTTTCACATCTTACAAATCAAATTCAATTTTGAACATTACAATGGAAATATAGTCAATTTTTCTTGTTTTTGCAGCAATGCAACTCTAGACACAAACTTTCGCTAAGCGAGGTAGGTATGGCCCAACGAGAGTGATGTCAAAAAAAATATATTTCCAGCATCAAATAGTCCCTCTATTATCATTACAAAGGGCACCCCGTAAACCTTCGTTAAGTGGGAAGGGGTCGCGCTCAATGTTGTATAGGACGTCAAAATTTTAGTTTTTCCGACGTTAAAGGATGTCTCTTTTATTTTCTGACGTCAAACGATATCACTCAATATAAAATTGGTACTTTTTTAGACGTCAAATGTCAAAAATAACATACATCAAATTCAATTTTTGTACTAATGTATTTACTTTATTAAGGATGCAAATGGAATAATCGAGGTTGTAACAATTTTAAAGTCACTTTTTTTCTGTACAAGTTGAAATCTACTTTCACTTTTAATTATGCAATTCATAAGTTTTTTTATACCATGCTCAATAAGTTATTTTTTACTTTCAAATTACATAATTTGAAAGTCACTTTTTGTAATTTTTTTTAATTATATAATCCATATGTCAATTTTTTTTTCAAAAAAAAAAAAACTTTCAAATTGTATAATTAGAGAGGGTCTTCTATGTTGCATAGTTTTTGGATTACATAATCCGAAAGGAGTTTTATGTTGATATATTTTAAATTCAGAAAACGTGAGAGTTAAAAATTGTAGGACCAAAAGAAGAAAATATAGGAGGGGTGATGGTGGAAGGAAACATATAATGCCTAATGCGGAAAACATAGTGTAAGATGACATGCTAAGGGCAATTTTGTATTTTAAATACCTAATGGAAGTGGAGAAAGACAACATAGGAGTGTAAAAAGAAGGATTTATTTTCTTATACCTCCGTAATTTTTTCATGCACCTTCATACATTTTAAAATCCTAATTCTACCCTTTTTATTTTGAATTATGGACTACATTATTCATAATTGTTTTGGAATATATAATTTGGAATATATAAAATATATTTTGTATATTCTAGAATACAAACAAAATATATAATTTGGATTATATAATCAGAAATATATTTTTTTATATTTTAGATTGAATAATAATATGGTGACACGTTTATTTAACACAATATGAAGATAAAATATTCATAATATAGTAATCTTTGTATTTTTTTAAAAAAAGTAAAAAAAAAATAATGTCATGTGTGTAACATCCTAATTTTAGTAATATAAAACTACTAAAATAAGCATTACATTGATAATGATATAACAATAGTTACAGATTTTTGAAGAATAAAATTCTTTACCTAAAGAGCAAAAGGACAACCTATACAGCAAGCTTTATTTCTAACCTCTCGCTAAGCCAACTGAAATATTGTATTCCTAAGCTCACACCATTAAGGTAATCATTGCAAAAGAGAAAACAATACACAGACAAACAAACATAGAAACAAGGGTAAGCTATAGTATCAAAAAAATTTACAAAATATTTAAAACAAATATAATACTCAAGCATGTTATAAGTCATACAACACGACAATTAGTCCAAATCCACTTAAAACCTTCATTATTGTTCGGACAGATGTATTGACATCGGACTCATGGGGAACTTGCACCCGTGTATGGTGGAGCAACCTAGCTCAAAAATAATAATAAGAATCACATCCTCAACCACCACCAATAATTCCATACTCCAAGGTTAATCCGTCAAACAATTATGATCCTAACAAGTAACCATAGACTAGGACCTCCTATTACTTTCCATGACATAATCACCCATCTCTACATAAGATGGAGTTATTAAAAGTGTTAGGATCATTCCCCAATCTAGAAGCCCCTGCATCAATACATAACACTACACAACCAAACTTAGGATATTCCTCCTTGGAATTCCTTCATCACATGGTACTTGAAATCCATACCCCGCATATTGTTTCAAATCATCATCATCACATCTCATACAAAATCCAAGATAAATCACTACATCACTCAAATCAAACAAGAACACCTTAGAAAAGAGTAGACTTAAACCAGGACCATTCGCTCAACGCATACTCTCGCTGAGCGAATCCAGATGTTCTTCGCACAACGACCCATCTCACTATGCGAATAAACTCCGAGTGGTACCAGGCCTCAACCTCTCCATAGATCCCCAATTCGCTAGGTGAAATCCAGACAGTGGTCCAAACCTCACAAACACTCGTAGAGCGCACATACTCGCTATTCGAATAAATCTAGAAGTGCTTCCAAACCACAACCAGTCGCTCAACTTACTATCTCGCTATGCGAATCCTCAGACAAAGAGCCAACCCCTCCAACCATTCGCTCAGCACACCTTCTCGTTGTACGAATCACCAAACAGAGAGGCAGTCCTCATGACCACTCGCTAAGCGACCCAATTCGCTCAACAAGTCTGGATAATTCTACAGTACGAATTTTGTAGAATTATACAACTCAAAACCACATTTACCAATTATAACTATTTTTCCCAACTTCTAACTCTCCTAATTTATGTTATATACCTAATTATACTTAACCAATGTTATCTAAACACTTATAACCTCAATCTATACAACTAGACTCAAGATCTCACTCTAAAACTCAACTTAGAGGTCCAAATTGAATTCTACCATTTGTGACACAATTCCAAGAGACTTAGGGACTCTAACAAGTCCCAATTGACTTACCTAAACTCCTCAAACTGACCATTTGCACACAGAACCCCTAACTCACATTTTCACTAGTTCACTTCCTCCATTTGAATTCCAAACCACGTTGAACTCTACACAAACACCACCACTAACTCCAAACTAAATTCTCTACCATTCAAAGTGTTGAACCAGACCCAAACCAATTCATAACCAACCCCAACTCCATCAAATTAGTTCTTCAACCCTTTCTCACCATTTTACTATCTTAAATCTATTGTAGACCAAATAACCATCAACTAATATTACTCTTTTCCTTCAACAGTTCAATTAACCCAAATCACTTTATCACATCAAATCCAACATTTCAACCATACAACAGATTGAACATGTTTACAACATTTATCAACATACAAAGTATGAATTTCATCCAATCACTTCAATTATTTCTAACACCAAAACAACCTCTTTAAACTAAACAGTTTAATCCTCATAGAACATCAAACTCATACCACATATTTCAATTAAAAGCAATAATTTAGCTTCCCTTATCTCGACTCAAACGCTCCAAAACCTCTAAACGCTCCACAGATTTCTTGCGACACAAGGAACTTTTAGAAAACCTACAAATCACCGATTTGTGATGATATATCAACCTTAGAACCACAAACAGACCAAGAATCAAGGAAGAAGATTACTTGATACATGCAAAACAGAATCGTCGTGCATGATCAAGAACCTTAGAACCAAGGAAAAGGGGGTTTTTGACTTACTTGCTCTAAATAACAAATTGATCGGTTGAAGAGGTAGCTCTTGACGCCAGGATTGTATAGACACCTCTTGATCGTCGAACAGATTAATGAGGAGTAAGAATTTGTAGATAGGAGTGAGAGAGAACGAAGAAGAAAGAGTTTAGAGTGTGTGTGTTTTAGATAATGAGACGAACTTTATAAAGTTCTATTTATATTATAAGGTTATTTTATAATAAAATACTTAGTTTTATTATTTTAATATATCTATCTATTCTAATACTCTATTTTCTAAGTTCATACAAAATAAATGTAAAAGATTCATGTATGTCAAAATATCATTTTTCATTTTGGTTTGTACAATTGGATATATATATATATATATATATATATATATATATATATATATATATATATATATATATATATAATTTAATATTCTGAATTATACAATTGATTATGCAAAATAAAATATATATTCTAAATTGTAGAATGTAAAATAAAAAATGCATTCCGTATTATATAATCAGAATATTTTTTTTAAAGGTAAAATGAACTTTCTGGCATAGTTGGGGTATGATTTGCTTTATTCACTGAAAAATTAACCAAACATCGAAGTTGCTTTATTTCACTACACTCACCTTGCATTTTGATTGGGTAATAATTTTAATTCTGCGCGGCGCTTTCACTAAACATACACTCCACTTATTTTGGGCTAGACATATTTCTGCTTGCACCTTCGTTTTCCAATTATATACTCATTATTTTTTATTCCAACTTTATCCATTTTCATATTTAATTTTCACATTTTATACATACAACCTTGTTTTCCTTTTTTCTTATTTTAATAAGTGTTAGCTTTTAACTTTACTTCCACTCTACTTTTTGGCATTTCACTTTTCTAAAAATAATAAAATATTTAAATTGAAATAAAATTTAATAAATAGTTCTTTTTAAAAAATGATAAAAGTAAAAAATAATAAAATCAAATATAGTTTTCTTTGTTTTCTCTTTTGGTATCTTTCCAACTTCTCACGTTGCACAACACCCATTTTCAAAATATTTAAATACGTAAAAAAATGACTTTTTTTAGTATTTATTCGGCCGTTCGCGTTACATAACACTCATTTTCAGAAAATGTAAAAGAAAACTTTCAAAAATTAACGAAATCAAATCAATATTTCAATATTTTTTAACAAACAACGTAGGCCTTATATTTTCATTCAAACAAAAACTGCGATTAAATACAATATTCTATCCAAATTTTCTAGGAAACAAGAAAAAAACATATTTAGTTTTCACTCCTGTTGTTATTGGTAATATTCACTGTTTTTTATATATAACTATTTTTATTTTCTACAAAAGAAGAAGAAGAACATTTTAAGTTTATTTCTTTTATTTCTTTTCTCACATAATTTACAGAACTATTTTACGTTTTCGTCTCGCTTTTTTCAGTCTCTTTCTTTCCTTTGAAGTGATTTATAAACCAAACATTATACTAAAGTATACGTATCGTTCATTTATTTAATTATTTGTTACATTAAAATACAAATAACTAAAAAGATATGGTTTAAACCTCTTTTTGGTCCCTAAGTTATAAGAGGATATTTAGTTTAGTCGCCGTTTTTTAAAATGTAAATCTTTAGTCCCTAAGTTATAAAAGATGTATCAAATGAGTCATTTTTTGACTTGAAATACTGTTTTTGGTTATTTCTTAACAACTGCTACATCTTTATATTGCTCTGATTTGTTTCTTAATAATAACAGTACTTTAGATTGCTCTTTGTACTTTGACCATGAACATCAAAAAATGACTCATTTGATACATTTTTTATAACTTAGGAATCAAATGTTTACATTTTTAAAAGCGGAGACTAAACTGAACATCCGCTCATAACTTAGGGATCAAAAGCAGGTTTAAAAATAAAGCGAATGACATTTGAATTTCCTTTATTTAGACTAATGAATTTTTTCCTCATAACAAAAAATAATAAAATTATTATTATTATTATAATTATAAAAGTATATATAGATAATTTTTACAATTTTATTGTAAATAATTTTATTGTCATATTACTTAATTATTTAAACTTCATTAAAAAAAAGTTATTATGAATATGAAAGCGACTTCATATGAAGTATTCATCATGGAAAACTTGGACCATATTTTTAATATTCTAATAATATTATTTCATCCACAAATTTTCAACTTAAAGTTTTGTTTTTGAAACTTAAATCTCAACTTCACACGTACCAACCTCATTATTCAACTGTATATATACTAACAAAAAGAAACATTCTTTAAAGGGTGATAGCATGAGTAAAAAGTGGTGCAAGAAGAAGAAAACTGTTGAATTTTGGGGTGACCCACTTGCATATGATCATGCTTTAACTTAACGACATGATGACAATCAAAGGATTTTATGATTAGCTTTCGGCTTTGGTGTATACTTGGTTTGATGTTGACCATGCCATGGGGTCATCCCATCATCCATTAATATGGACAAAACACACTCTGTGCAATGCTCTGGCATGACATGCCCATTGCACCGTCCATGTATCTCATCCCTAATAATAATAACAATAATAATATTAATAATAATAATAATAATAATCAATCATCAATTTAAATACCTATCCAACTTTCTATCGATGATCTTCCTACCACTCAACCATTAAAACAAAACCCGAATGTTGTTTCGAAAAAATGTGCTACGTCAACATCGTGTTGCGAATAATGTAATATCACATTATTGATGTTTTTCTCTCGGAAATTATGGGTGATTGCGATGTCGTTTTGTGGATGGAGTGAAATGCAAATTCGAATCGCTGGTTAGAGGTTTCACGAGAGTGATGGATTTCTAACCTTTTTCTTTTACCCATCATTTCCTACTACGACTATCTATCATCATCAATACCATCTTTTGTTTTTACTTTTCTCTTCAATCCCCAAAACCAGTTATCACAATCACAAGGGTTCGACTTCTTTTCTGCTCGATAAAGTCAACAGCAAAGTAAATAAAATTACTTCGATTAATTCAATTCTACGCCATTTACCAAAGCCTTTATTTTATACCAGAACTACAATTGTGTTCATTTATTAGTCATGTATCTAACACCATAAAATATATTTGGTTTAATATTTCCATAAGTCTCTATTTTTGTCTAGAATTTTAAATATGTTTTCTTTTTTTCTGGCATTTTAATTGGGTCTTTGTTTTTATAAAATTGAAACAATTAAAAGCTTACTATTAAATTGGACAAACGACCGTGTAAGTTTGGGTTACATGACATGGTTAATGTATTGATTAATCACACGTGGCATTAAAAACAAGTTTGAATTGATTTTTGTATTAAAAAATGGATTGCATAAAGGTAAAATAAGATGTACTTAAGGGTAAACTGGGTAAACCCCTTTTCTTCTTCGATTGGAAGTGCGAGGAGGGGGAAACCCCTTTTCTTCTTCAAAACCCTTAGGGATATACGAAAAGGGAAAGAGAGAAACACCTCTTCCTTCAACCTCCAACGTGGCAGACCCTACCCTCCGTCGCGCCTTCCTTTCGCCGACTAAGAGCGTCACCAACGACGCCACTCATGTCGGACGGAGTAGCCCAAACTTCGTCCTCCTTTTCGCACGCGAGAGAGAAATCTCGTATCTCCTTGCGACGTCGCCGGCACAAACCATGATTGCCATCGCCGACGCCGTCCTCAATAACCTGTCGGAGTCGTGAGGACTGGTCTCCTCTCCCACCATTAGTCGTCGTTGGACCGCTCTCTTCACTCGAGATGTTCTACACACCACGCCACCACCTCCCATCGCGATTCTCCGCCTCAATACCGCACCTCCTCTTCCTACTACTAGAAATAACCTTTTTCCTTTATGAGGGTTTTCGTGAACAACCAACTTCGGTTTGATGGTGTCTACATGAGATAACAATGGTAGCTTTGGGGTTTTTGATGCAGGTGAAAAATGAGCTTGAGAGTGATGAAGAAGGTGAGTTGATATCTCGCTTGGTAGAAGATATGGAACCATGGAAGATTGAATTCGGGTCAGTGTTGGTATTGAAAGGAATTGAGGATGACTTTCATGGATTGTGTATGTTGGATAAGATCTATGTCGCTCAGTCGAGTATTTAGAAGAAAATTAAACCTTGCTTCCAAAGTCATGCTACTCTAACCATACCAGAGACTGCAGATTTTGTTGTTACCCAGGTTGATGGTGTTGAAGAAATTGCACTTCCAATCGAAGAAGAAAAAGAGTTTGCCTAATTTGTCCTTAAGTAAATATGATTTTCCCTCTTTGCAATCCATTTTTTTAATACAAAATACAATTCAAACTCCTTTTTAATGCCACGTCTGATTAAACAAAGGCCACATCTGATTAAACAATACACTGACCATGCCATGAAACACAATCTTAAATGGTCGTTTCTCCAATTTGATGGCAAGCCTCTAATTGTTTCAATTTTACAAAAATAAGGACCTAATTGAGACACCAAACAAGAAAGGGATCTATTTGAGATTCTGGACGAAAATAGGGACCTACTGAAACATTAAACCGATATATTTTTATAACAATATATTATATCAGTCCTATGTGTAAAAAGTGAGATGGTGGTAATTTTGTAATTAATGTTAGATCTTTTATATTGTTTGGACTAAAAACTGGCATAAAAAGTAGTGTAGTGACAAAACTTTAATAAATTATAAGTTTTTCTATATCGGTTAGATCTAAAATCAGTATAGAAAGTGAAGTTAAACATGATATTTTTAGGTATCAATTTTTCACAAAGAATAAACCCAAATACAAGTTGTTTCAGCACGAGGGAGACAAAGTGTCGGTGACACCTCCAGTGACAATGACGTTGAGCAACAACATTCCGTTTTCTTTTAGCATCAACAATAGTAGGTTTAAAGAGACGAAAGTTGCAGCGGTGGCTGGGTGTGGGGTCTCACGCGAGAAACAACAAGTGACGGTGATGATGAGCATAACTTGCCCGAGATGAAGATAGGAAGGCCTTCTAGTTTTGAATAATCAATTTTCCATCAATAATAATTTTCACACAATGACCAACAAGTTCCTAGTTTTTCCAATTGTAGACCCTCGACACTTTAATGTACATTACCTCTACACAAGCATGAGACGACGGGATTCATAGATTCCATCCATTTCAAGCTTCAAAAGTCCATGTCCAAGACACCACTTTTCTTTCTTTTGGGAAAGAGATGTTTCAAATTCAAGACATTACCTTTCTTTCGTTGCAATTTGTAAAGTTTTTTCACCCATTCACGTAAGAGAAATTAAGTGGTTTTGAATTATTATCATTACGATCTCTCCTAATTTTCTGATAATTGATTATTTTTCTTTTTTTTATTAAGTATGAAATGAGACCAAACACCAACATTGCACAAACGCTAGACCATTTTCACTTTTTCTTTTTAGGTAATGTTTTACCTCAGAGTACACTAAAAGGTGTTACAGGTTGGATTTCTGTAAGTTTAGTATTCTTGGCTGGTTGGGCTATGACAATGACATTAATAGAGACGACATTCAGTGTCTTTGAGAGCTGGTCATAATTAGTATAAAAAAAGAACTTTTTATGCCAGTTATGAAACTGGAATAAAAAAGTGAGAACTTTCTATAATGTCTATTTCTGTATCGATTCTGGAATTAGTATAAAAAACCTTTTTTAATCAGTATAAAAAAACTTTTTTTCCATTAGTGTTAAATCCTTGAAGGAGAAAAATAATTAAAACAGTATTTAAGAAAAACTTTCACTTTAATCTTATTTTATAATTGAGATTTTGTCATGAAAGGATTTATGATTTTAGTGAAACAGATTTATACTAAAGATTCAATAAATCTAAATATGTCAAACAAGCACATTTAAGCATATTTAGATTATAAGAAAGAAAGCGGAAAGACCAACCTCCAGCCATTGTTGTATGCTTGCTTAACTTCTAATTTCTGAACCATTGCTCTTAAAACACGATGGTAATGTATATGAAGTAAAGAGTAGGCTTAGTGACCTGATTATCCAAATTTTTGTATAACTCCAAAACCGTCACAGAGTCTTTTAACGTTACAAGAGTTTGTTGCGGGAATCACGACATATCCATGCATGTTTGAAAACGGTTTTAAAAATGGACCACTTTCAAGATCCTAATTGGAAAAGAAATAAAATAAATGGGAGAGGACATAACCTTAAAAAACGGAGGCACTCTATTGTAACCTCTCTTCTGTATAAAAGCTAACATTCTCCCACTTGGTTTGTTTTATTCAACCATCAAACATAATAAGAAACCAAATGTGAATCATGGTGACAGTTCCTCTAATAATTAGTATTATCTCCCATGTATTACGATGTATTTAGTCTCACATCACAGGCTCTTAACTTTAATGAATAAATTATATGTCTATTCTAGGTCACAATTAAATGAGTTTTCTCAAAGTAACTAACTATGCGCACAAATAATTGAGAAAACATTAAACTAAATAAGAGTTTTATCAAAATGAAAGTACTTACAACGATTGTCATATCATGGAACTAAGTTCCATTCGCGTTACATGATCCTTAAAATTCTTTGGTGGCATGCCTTTAGTTAAAGGATCAGCTATCATCAACGAGATATCCTATCCTTGATGGACCAAAGACTATCTATCCTGTTACTTTTCTCTCTCAACCAAATGTTGAATCCCCTGAAAGATGTCCTCCCTAAGCTCACACCGGTTAAGGTAATCATTGCAAAAGAGAAAACAACACACAACATACAACGCAAAAGCAAGGATAAGCTAGATACCAAAAAATCATCTAATATTTATAACATAACATACATAAATCATTTATATCACATACATCCTTCAAAACTTCTTAACATATAAAGACCTTAGACTTGACTATCCAGATTAGTATGAATATGTAGTTATGGCAGTTCGTGCACTTGTTGTGGTGAAACAGAAGGCTCACTCTAAGCTACCACACAAGGTTAGTCCGTTATCACTCACCTTAGGCCAAGGAAAAGCCTCTAAGCTAGGACCTCCTGTTATTCTCACAACATGTCTCACCCCTCTCTACTTGAGAATAGATGACCATTAGAATGTTAGGATGAACTCCAAGACTGGGCTTCCCATATTCATACTTACAACCTTTGAAACCACCATTGAGAAATTCCTCCGTGGAATTCTCTTCCACACCATTTGAAACCATATACTTTAGTTTGATACTCATATACAGTCATACATCATCCATAAGTAAATCAATTACATTTCTCAAACCAGTCAAGAACAAAGAAGAAAAGAGTTCACAACCTGGACCAGTTGCTAAGCGCATACCCTCGCTAAGCGAAACCCACTAGACAATGGATTAGACCCTCAACTTACTCGCTTAACGCATACCATTCGTTATCCGAATAAAACTAACAGTGCTCTCAGACCTCAACCATTCGCTCAACGCATACCATTCACTATGTGAAAGTCCTTAGACAGATAACCCACCTTTACCACCACTCGCTGAGCGAATCCACTCGCATAGCGAGTCTGAATAATCCTACAACACCAAATCTGTAGAATTACACAACTTATATCAAATTTACCAATTCCAACTATTTTTCACAACTTCTAACCCTCCTAGATTGTGTTCTATACTTACTTATACTCAACCAAGGTTTTTTAAACACTCATAACCTAAATCTAAACAAGAAAACTCAATCTCATCCAAAAACTCACAAAAATTCAACTTAGAGACCCAAATTGAATTCTACCATTTATGGCATAATTCCAAGCAACTTAGGGACTTTAGCAAGTCCCAAATGACTTACCAAAACTTCCCAAACTAATCATTTGTACATAGAACTCCAAATTCAAGTTTTCACTACCTCACTTCCTCCAATTTGAGTTCTGACACAAGTAGAACTCTACTTCATTCCTACTAACTATCTACAACTCAGATTTATTCTCCTCCAAGGTACCAAACTTGCATTAAACCAGTTCATAACTAACCTCCAATTCATCAAATCAGTTCTCCCACCCTAGCTCACCAATTTTCTACACTAAACCCCAATTTTTGACCAAAACAACTATAATTAACATTACTCTTTTCTTTTAACAATTCAATTAGCATAATTCATTTAATCCACATCCACTCCAACATCACAAACATACATACAACAGATTTCCCACATGAATAACATCCCTCAACAAACAAAGCATGTATTTCACTAAATTACTACTCACACAAAGTTGCATTTTCCAACTCCAATGGTTTAATTATCAAAATCATCAAACTCACACCATGTATTTCTATTAAAAGGAGTAAACTAGCTACCCTTACCTCAATAAAGCTGACACAGCTCAAGAAAATCCCGATATTTACTTCCACCGCAAGGAACCTTTAGAATAACCTATGAATCACCGATTGGCGATTGGAGACAAACCTTAGAACCTAAATTAAGTCAAGAATTGAAGGAGGAAACCACTTGACACATGCAACTAGATTTCTTTGCATGATCAAGGATCAAGAAAATACCAAGAAAAAGGATGAAAACTTACTTGCTCTAAACAACAAACTGATTGGTTGGATTTTAAGACCTTGACCTTGTGGTCGTCTAGGAACCTCCTGATCACCAAATATATGACTTGAGGTCAAGAAATCATATAGAGAAGTTAGAGAACTCTAGAAAAGTGGTTTCTAGAGAGATGATACGTTTTAAAATAATGAAGCTTGTTTATAACAAAACTATTTATAATAAAACTGTTTAATATTTAAATAATCGAGTCTCACTATTTTTAGACTACCACCACTTCTAAAAATACCATTTTCTGGAGTTTCACACACTACTTTACATTATACTCTTTAACAAAAAATTTAACAACTTAAATACCAAAAAATCTCCTATAAATATATAGAGTTGTCAATTTGACATGTAGTCCATGGGTAAGCCTAACCAACCCTTAAACAAGCCCATTTTTAGGGGGTCTCCAAATAAAGGGACAAAAAGAAAATCTCAACCCCCAAAGTCTCCTCTCAAGTGATTAGGGTTAAGGCTAAGGTGGGCTTAGTCCCATTACAACACTTAAATTAACTCTTCATTACAACACCTTCAGTTTGGGCCTAAGGTTAAGACAAGTAAGTTCAAACCAAAAGTTAAGTAGGATCATTTTGGGATGAAATTTGAAACGAGTCGTTTTGAGCCAGAGTTTGATACAAGTTGGCATGAGATTAAGGTAGAAACATGTCGAGTTGGGCCAAAGGTCGAAATAGACCAAAAATCAAAATGGGTCAGGCTGGGTCAAAGGTCGAAACGAACATGCCTTGGTCAAAGGTTGAGATAGGCCAAAAGTTGAGACCGATCAAGATGAGCCAAAGCTCGAGACAACTAAACCCGAGCCAAAGGTCTAGAAGAGTCAGTGTCGAAGGTCAATACAAGTTGGTCTGGGCTAATAATTGAGACAGACCGACCCAAACAGAAGGTTGAGATATTGGTCAAGGCCAAAGATCAAAACTAATAAGACCAAATGTTAAAACAAAGTAAGGTCAAATCAAAAGTCAAGATGAATCGACATAAACTAAAGATTAAAACAAATCAATACAAACTAAAAGTCAATATAAAAAATATAAACTAAAAATCGAGATGGTAGCCCAAAAGTCATGTGCTTGATTTTTCAACTTATTCCAAATTTGGAAAACTTATAAAGTTTAGATAATCAAAATTGTGACATCCCAATAATATACGTCATGCATATAAAATAAGACGTCATCACATACAATACTAGAAAGCAGTTAGAGATGTACTTAAGTATAAGGATTACAGTCATCTACAACGTGAGTAAGAATTTGAAACTTAAACTGCTAGAGTATCTCAAAATACATAAGCTGGAAATGTTTCAAGAACATGAAAGTACTATGGAATCCTAGAGTGTCTAAGAAGCAACATCTACATTTCCTTCCAAGACTGTCTCCAAGGAAACCTCATTCTCCTCTACTCACATCCAAATGGATGATCATTGCAAAAGAAAAAACATACAACAGACAAAGCAACAAACAAGAAAGGTGAGCTAATTATTAAAAAAAAATATGCGATTATATTAGCATATGCACATCAGATTTAATCTCAAGTGAAATGTAAGCAAGCAAGACAATATAAGACACAAACCCTAGCATGTTATCTTCTAGACTTGACTCCTCCGAACTTTAGAATGATAGTCGAGCTATGGCGGGCCATGCACCCGTGGTGGCTTGTGATACTTGGGCTCCCCCGCCCTGCCACACTCACGTGGTTTGTCTGTTCCGCGCCCTGGAGCATGATGGAAGCCTCCAAGACTAAGACCTTTTGCTACTCCTCACCACATGGTCCAATCCTCTCTACGTGAGAAGAAAGGCCATTGGAGCGCCAGGAAGACCCCCAAGACTGAGCTCCTACTTTCATTCTAAAACACTAAGAATCTCACCAAGATATTCTACACTTTGAAACATACTACAAACAACCTTGAAATCACACCTCTTTACTTTTAAACTCCTATACTTTAGATTATAATCAACATACATGTTAAAGTTGTAAAGATAAGGCCATATACATTAAAGCATGCTCCACAAACCAAGTAATTATCATTTAATCAACCTGAAAACGAAGAACAAACAAAAAGAAACCAGAATCCCTTCTTTGATTTTCTCCCTTCGTACCAACTCTTGACTGTTATTGCTAACAAAATAATAAATATTCTAACTAAAAGTTTGATCCTCAACTTAATAGTTTTAATATATATATATATATATATATATATATATTATCCCAATATACTATTAAATAATTTATAGAAAGTTACATATTATTATATAATATATATCATTTTTATATAATAGACAAGAATCATACCAGGAAAATAATCATGTAATATAAAATATAATATATTATTTATCAACCTTTATTTTCTAAGTGTAGTTTAGTACAACACTTTTTTTTCCTACCCATATATCCAAAACTTCTAATAAAAGAAAAACGCCCCTCCCTCTCTGCAACAAAAACAACCCCTCTTCCACTATTTATTATATAATATTGGTTTAAATCCTTTTTTGGTCCCTAAGTTATAAGCTGGTGTTCAGTTTAGTCTCCCCTTTTAAAAATATAAACCTTTGGTCCCTAAGTTATAAAAAAATGTATCAAATCAGTCCCTAAGCTACTGAGAAGTATGTGTTTAAAAGCATGTAAGGACAGCTTTGTATCATGTAAGCATGCAAATATTTCAGATCACCCATATATCCACCAAAAAATCAGTCCCACCCGTTAACGACTGGGACTGATTTGATACATTTTTTATAACTTAGACACCAAAGGTTTACATTTTTAAAAACGAGGACTAAGCTGAACATCAACTTATAACTTATAACAGAATCCCAACTTTATTATACAAAATTATAATTTATATTATATTACTATTAACTTACGTAAGTCTTAACGTCTTTATAATATATATATATATTAATCAGTAACTCCTTCCTTTTCTATATATCTATATACATATATTATGTATACCTAAATATATTAATATAACATTAACATACTGTATAATATATCATCTATAAAATATAATATATTTTATCAAAATCTTAATCTTTTTAACATATATTACATTACAATATTTTATATTCAATTCTAACCAAATAAAAAGGATTTCAGCATAGTAGAGATCTTACTTTCCCCCAATTGGTCACCGGAGAGGATTCGTATGTCTGAATGCATCAAACTTACCTTCCACGCCAACACATATGAAGAGTCACAACTGACTGGACTAGGCCAAGGCTGCTCTATGATCAGGGATGTGCCAACTCAGGTTTTTTAAGGTTCCTCTATCCTACCAACAAACAAAGACTCTCAACAAATTATAATTTAAATTATCTAAGTTATTACAATTGATTCTAGAGGGGTCTAGACATCAATATCCAATTTTATATATATATATATATATATATATATATATATATATATATATATATATGTATGTATGTATCACTTCCTCTCATAGTAACCTGAAACAGTACCTGTGTATCCAATTACTACCAAACAAAGCTAATTAAATCCCACTCAAGACCTTTTCCAGAACATCACCAATCTCAGTCAATAACCCATTCAGAAACAGTTCATAATCATCAAAATAGGACACATAAAATCAATCACAGATAAATCAGAAACAGTTCATAATCATCAAAATAGGACACATAAAATTAATCACAGATAAATCATTTAAGCAGTATAGCACACACCAAAACCAATTACTTAAAACATTATAGTCTCAACAGTACATCACATTTTTAATTCAACATGCATAAAACACTAAAACAAATTCAACCCAGAAAATAATTAGTTCCCCTTACCTGGAAAGCTTAACAGTACCACTCCTAGGAACGCTCTAGCAGTACCTCCTCACAGAGGCGAGTTTGACAGCACCTATAAGTCACCAAAATTGGTGTAGGGCGCATTTCTTAGAGTTGGAAGGGATAGAGAAACTAAAGGAAAAGCTACCAGTAACATGCAACCAGCAAGTTACATGCCCTAGGTTCAAGAACTATTGAAGAAAAGGGAAAAAGACACTTACCAGTCATAATGGAAAAACGTTCGGTTCAAACTGAAGCCCTTGGTGCTGTGAGCGTGGAAACACCTTCAAATCAAAATTTGATCGGTTTAGTGAAGAGAAAATCTAGAGAGAAGGTGGAGACAATTTTAGGGCAAGGGTTTTAGAGAGAGAAAGAAAGCTGGCAAAATGAAGGAATTTTGATTTTTAGAAAACCCCTTCCTAAGGTCATGGGTCCTTAGCTTTATGGGTTGGGCTGCCTCAATATAGGCTCAATGGTTTTATAATTTTTCAGACCTTTACATTCTCCCCAACAAGAAAATTTTCAGCCTCGAAAATTAATCCTTACCGGTAGAAAGATAAGGGTAAGATTCTCGCATTTCTTCCTTCAATTCCCAAGTAGAGTTGTCGGTTATATCATCCTAGATGACCTTAACGAGTCTGACAGTCTTTCCTTGTGGCTATCTGGTTTGGCTCTCTTCAACTCTAACTGGCTGCACCTCCGCAGACAAGTCTTCTCTAATTTGGACATCTTCAACTTCTAGAACATGAGATGGATCGGGCACGTACTTCCTAAGCTGAGAGACGTGAAACATAAGGTAAAGATTAACCAACTAAAGAGGCATGGTTATCTCATAAGCAACCGACCCTATGCGTCTCAAGATTTGATAGGGACCAAGGTATCTAGGGGACAACTTCCTACCTCGAATAGCTCTTCCCATGCCAGTGGTAGGAGTCACTTCGAGGAACACGTGATCCCCAACTGCAAACTCCAAAGGTTTCCGCCTTTAATCAGCATACGACTTCTGTCGGCTCTATGATGCTCGCATCCTTTCCTAATCAACCTTACCTTCTTTGTGGTCTCCTGCACTAACTCTGGCCCAATCAATAAAGATTCACCTTCCTGAAACCAACATAGAGGGGTTCTACAGTGCCTCCCACATAATGCCTCAAACGATGTCATACCGATACTAGCCTGGTAGTTGTTGTTATAGGTGAACTCCACTAACGACAGCACTTCATCCCAAACTCCCTAATGACCCAAGATACACGTCCTTAGCAAATCTTCTAGTGACTGGATCATTCTCTCTAACTGACCGTCAACCTGGGGATGATAGGCGGGACTCATCTGTAATCTACTGCCCATTTTACTTTAAAGTGTCTGCCACACTGATAACTACTCATCAATCCTTCGCTACTTCCTAAACTTCTCTTCTAAAACTTCTACTAGCCTTCACTTCAAATCAACCCTTGACAGATATCCTTTTACCTCCTCTTGTTTCTTCTAAGAAACCACTAACTTGATCACTGCAACTTCTGATTTAATCACCATTTGTTATGCTCTTGATAACCTTTAACCACACTCATCCTGAGAACTTCACCTTGTTTTACTAATCTCCACTCTTGAGTAGCATAGTTTCCAATTATACTATCTCATTACCAAAGTAAAATTCTTTTTTTTTTCCTTGCAACAACAAAACTAATTTGAGCACTCTAACTTCCCTTCATTAACTCACTAACCTAAACCATATGCATTTCTTGACCCCTAGCCTGTAGTCATACTTAGATCATTAGATGTAATATTCTTATTCTTAATCAATTTTCTAACAAATGCAGGCTGACAAGACTCTAAGAAAGATGTTAAAGAAGTGCGGTTTTCTGGAAAAAAAATTGTAAGCCTTTTCTATTTCCTTTCACTTTTCTATATCTTTTAAATGTTTTAGCAAACTACTATTATAAATTAAGTCTAGTAGCATGTTTGTTCTAGAATTATTTACTAGGTCTCTAATTGTGAGCTGGAAGCCCTGGTTTGTTCTGGTAGTAGAAAATCCGATTTTCACATTTTCTAATTAAAAGCACATATCTCGATATAAATCCATGGAACAGATTAATTTGGATACACATCTCAATTATGTTCTATAGAATTAATTTTACCTTATTTTAAATCAAATCTTAGCCAAGGCAATAAATGTTTTAGCCCATGCAATTGAACTAGAATGCATGCTTTATCAGTTGGGCTAAATATTATTCATTTTCAGCTCTTGTGTACTTGCTTTCAACGAAATAAGCCATGGCTTTTAGCATCTAACTCAAACAAGTGCCCTGGTGAAGACAATGTGCCATTAAAGTTTCAATTTGTATGAAGAAATGTTGAACCTGCAAGATAGTATGTCTTTACAATTGTATATATGTGTGTGTGTTGTGGCTAACTATGGTGTCTGGCTTCTGAGTGAGAGTCGTGTTTTACTAACTCATTCTGGAAAAGGAAAATTTGGTGGATTGAGATTTCTGCTGTTGATGTTTTCAGGGAGCACAAGACTTGAAGAACAAAGTAGATATGGCTAGAAAGTTAATAGAGAAAGGTTATCGAGTGAAGGTACTCTCTCTACTATTTAGGTTTGAATTAGATTTCTATATTGTCACTGCAGTATTCAAAGAACAATGTTGTAATTGTAAGCTAAACATTATTAATATAATTTTTATGGAATTAATTTTTGTACGTATATAGTTGTCATTTCTAATAAATTAAATTTCTTTAAAGTACTATTATATTTTATTAATAAAAATATATGACACAAGTTATATGCAATTAGGGCTGGGCAAAAATAATTTATCTGTATTGTACTGCAGTTAACTGTACTATATTGTACTAAAAATAACTGATCCAATTCTAGTAACAGTTCAATATACTATCTTATGGTTCAGTTTTTAAAAACTGAACTG
>NC_028358.1:25868596-25873103 GCF_000741045.1 Vigna radiata var. radiata | reverse complement strand
TGTTATACTATTTAGTTTAAAAATTAGTACAATTCAGTTTAAAATTAGTATAGTTACTAGTTCAGTTCAGTTTATATTGTAGTTTAGTTAAAATTAGTGTAGTTTACAATTTAGTTAATAGTTCAGTTAGTGTAATTTACAATTCAGTTAATAGTTCAGTTAGTGTAATTTACAATTCAGTTAATAGTTTAGTTCAGTTTATAGTTCAGTTAATAGTTCAGTTAGTGCAGTTTACAGTTCAGTTAATAATTCAGTTCAGTTAATACTGCAGTACAATACAGTTCAGTACGGTTCAGTTTGATAAAACAAAATACAGTTCAGTTTAGTTTGTCTGAACTGTTTTACAGTTCAGTTTGTCTGAACTATTTTACAGTTCAGTTTAGTTTTTAGCAGTGTAGTTCAGTTCGATTTGTCCACCCCTATATGCAATACATATTATATTAAAAGGAAAATATACATTTAAAATATATAATATGACAATGAAATATGTGTTTCACAAAGGATTAGAATAAAAATATTATTATATGATATATCAATACAACTTTAGGATAAAAATAGAAATTCATTATATAATATAACTATGATGTATGTCTTACCGTAGTAATTAATTATTAATAGAAAAAAATGAATGGAAAATTATGAACTCTATTAAGATAAATATTAACTTTGACACTCTACAAACCCTTCATTCATTCTACATTTTAAAATTTATTTGCAGCTAAGAGATGTGTGCATTGTGGAAAGTGGACCATTTATGGCAAAAAAAGATACATATATGATAGTCAGACACATTAAGTATGGGGTAGCGAAGAAAAGTGGGAAAAAATTTCTAATGAAGCAAATATAGAGACTTCAACAGTTAATCCTAGTGATTTTGTTGAATATGAGAGTCATGCAGAATCTAGATTTGAAACAGAGGAGGACCCCTCTGATGGCGACAAGCTTCCTGAAAGTTCCCGGCCTGCATTTAACAACAATATGAACATGACTTATTCTCCTAACTATCAAACAAATGCTGTTGCAGAATCAGCCTTTCTGTCAAGAAGTAATGATCCTGTATCTCCTCCTGTTTCTGAGAACAGGTATAGGAGAACTAAACCTCAAGGTAAAAATAACGTCCTATCTAATGCACAAGTTCCTCTTGCTGAGATTGATAATAGGTACAAAAGAGTAGAGCCAAGAAATAGATTCCAGCAAACATCAAATAACATGAACAACTACCAAGATCCAGGAACAAGAGATGCATTCAGGTCGCCCCGCTGATAACGGTAATTCTTACCATTATCTATGGTGCATTTTTCATGCCAAATCAACACTCCTGAAGCTTTAAACATGCTTGATCCTCTTCTTTTATCCAATTCTGTGAATAAANCTTAGCTTAGGTTACACGTTAGTTTTCATCTCTTTTCCTCAAATTTTGTAGGAACATTGCTTGCTTTGGAAAGACATTGAAGCTCTTGAAAGTGGAGAACCAAGGAAGGCCTAGAAGTTGAAGAGTTGAAGATTTTCTCTGCACGAGTGGCGCCTAGGCGCCCCTGGGGGGCGCCCAGCGCCCTTCAGCTCGTAGTTTTTGACAATTGCTCACGCCCAGGCGCCCCTGGGGGGCGCCCAGCGCCCTTCAGCTCGCAGTTTTGGCCAGTTTCTCACGCTCAGGCGCCCCTAGGGGGCGCCCAGCGCCCTTCAGCTCGCTGTTTTCGTTCGTTTGTCATGCCTGGGCGCCCCAGAGGGGGGCGCTGGGCACGACCTTATTTGCTGAGTTGGCACCCTAGAACTATAAATAGCACACAGTTTTCGAGGGCAAAGAACTCTTGGCGGCTGAAGCTTTGGAGCATCGTTTTGGACCTTTTGGAGCAAGTTTTGGGCTGTGGGAACTCACCCATCTTCTTCCTTGGGTCTTCTTCTTCACCATTTTCATTCCATTGTAAGCTCAAGCTCTCCATTAATGGAGAGCTAAGTTCATTATTGTTGGAGAGTGATGTAAACTAAGATCTTTCTGTAAATGCACTTGAGTTTAAATGAAAAATGCTTCATTCATTGCTTGTTGATGTTTTTGTCTTTCTCTTAATGCTAATTATGACTTGATCAACCATAGCTTGATTTTGGGGTTTATGTAAGGTTGGGAAACTTTGGGTGAACCTTGAACTAGACTAAACACCTAAGGGAAATAGTGTCTAGGGATAGAACTAGGACCTTTATTTGTCATAAACTTCTTTGCTTAATGCGGGTGAATTTGGTGGATTACCAAGGGATTGGGATTTAACAAATGAACCTAGGCTAACTCATCAAGGGATTGGGTTTTAGTAAATTAGCTAGTTGGCAAGAACAAGTAATTGATGAAGGGTATTGTAGTGCATTTGCATAGCAAGGAATTAGTTGAAATCATTCTCCAACATCTTCATTCCACATAGTTATCAATCATTTTCATATTCACTAGTTTTGGCCCCAATTAGTTCAAATTTTACTTATGCATAAATTTTACTTTCTTTGCATAATACCAACCAAAAANTGGAATCATTCTTTAGCTTGAGTTAGTTAGTAATTATACGAGTGTAGAGTAATATCGAAGTCTCTAGGGAAACGATATCCGGTCTTACCGGTTTTACTACTTGCACGACTTGGTACACTTGCCAAAGTCTTAACACCCGCCGAATCGGAATTGGCCAAGGCAAGCTTAAGGAAATCCAAATGGGGGTTAGAATTAAGAAAGGAAAATCATCTCTGATATAGAGTCATGAGTGTGCACCCTCACTACTCTTATCAAGATGTTTACTGTTCCCAATACTTCCAGTTAGATACACGATTTTTTTTACTATCTAAACTTGGAATAAATGGTAAAACATACCATTTAGACTCAACTTTCCACAGGAAAGTCACGACAAACCCACAACCCGTAGGTTGTCCTAGGAACAAACTGCTCTAATACCATAAATGTGACATCCCAATAATATACGTCATGCATATAAAATAAGACGTCATCACATACAATACTAAAAAGAAGTTAGAGATGTACTTAAGTATAAGGATTACAGTCATCCACAAAGTGAGTAAGAATTTGAAACTTAAAGTGCTAGAGTATCTCAAAATACATAAGCTGGAAATGTTTCAAGAACATGAAAGTGCTATGGAATCCTAAAGTGTCTATGCAGTAGCATCTACATTTCCTTCCAAGACTATCTCCAAGGAAACCTCATTCTCCTCTACTCACATCCAAATAGATGATCATTGCAAAAGAAAACACATACAACAGACAAAGCAACAAACAAGCAAGGGTGAGCTAATTATATAAAAAAACATGTGATTATATTAGCATATGCACATCAGATTTAATCTCAAGTCAAGTATAAGTAAACAAGACAATATAAGACACAAAACCTAGCATGTTATCCTTTAGACTTGACTCGTCCGAACTTTAGAATGATAGTCGAGCTATGGCGGGCCATGCACCCGTGGTGGCTTGTGATACTTGGGCTCCTCCACCCTGCCACACTCACGAGGTTAGTCTGTTCCGCGCCTTAGAGCATGATGGAAGCCTCCAAGACTAAGACCTCCTGCTACTCCTTACCACATAGTCCAATCCTCTCTACGTGAGAAGAAAGGCCATTGGAGCGTCAGGAAGACCTCCAAGACTGAGCTCCTACTTTCATTCTAAAACACTAAGAATCTCACCAAGAGATTCTACACTTTGAAACATACTACAAACAACCTTGAAATCACACCTCTTTACTTTTAAACTCCTATACTTTGAATTATAATCAACATACATGTTAAAGTTTTAAAGATAAGGTCATATACATTAAAACATGCTCCACAAACCAAGTAATTGTCATTTAATCAACCTTAAAACAAAGAACAAACAAAAAAAAACCACAACCCCTTTTTTGATTTCCCCCCTTCGTACCAACTCTTAACTGTTATTACTAACAAAATCTTAAATATTCTAACTAAAAGTTTGATACTCAACTTAATAGTTTTAATATATATATATATATATATATATATATATATATATATATATATATTAATGAGTAACTCCTTCCTTTTCTATATATCTATATACATATGTATGCCTATAATATATTAATATAACATTAACATAATGTATAATATATCATATATAAAATATAATATATTATATCAAAATATTAAACTTTTTTATATATATTACAATATAATATTTTATATTCAATCCTAACAAAAAAAGGATTTCAGCATAGTAAAGATCTTACTTCCTCTTAGTTGGTCATCAGAGAAGATCCAGATGTCTAAATGCATCAAACTCACTCTCAACGCCAACACATATGACTAGTCACAACTGACTGTACCAAGTCAGGGCTGCTCTATGATCAGAGATGTGTCAACTCAGGTTTTAAGGTTACTCTATCCTACCAACAAAGAAAGACTCTCAACAAATTATAATTTAAATTATCTAAGTTATTACAACTAATCCTAGAGGGGTTTAGACATCAATATCCAATTTTATACATATATATATATATATATATATATA